>NC_139624.1:104459170-104471670 GCF_964638095.1 Poromitra crassiceps
TATTGTACTTATTGATTGGAAGTGATTCTGATCTAACGACTGGAGCTTTTACAGCAACTTTTAGCCCTGCATCAAAACACCCTCTGGTTTGCGTTATATTAAAAATGTTTAGAGGCACTGCTAGGCCAAGAAAAAGTCTTGTGTATTTATTGCACTTGGCAAATAAAAATAAATAAATTCTGATTTTTATTCTGACAGTCAGCTTGAGAACAATAGATGTCAGTTAGTAAAGCATTGGTGGGCTTAAAAACACGAGTGTTGGTGCAGTCAGTTTGAAAACACTGTCCTTGTGTACATACTGTACAAGCATTGAGATCATTGCTGCCCCCATTCTAACCTTGTGAAGACTGCACAGCTTCTATGTCATGCTGTGATGCAGTAGGTCATCATTCTGCTAAGGAGAGAGAACACGGTGGTGGTGATGTACTGTCTGTGTGTTTGGTTAGTAGGTGAGAGGAAGCCGTTTTCCCCTGAGGCACAAAGCAGGACCCAGCTGTTTCTCTGATGTTGTCTCCACTTCATTAGTGAACCGTCCCGTACTAACACAGTGTGCTCTGCTTAGGAGGATGGCAAGACTGTTACCTTGACAGAAAAAACAAAATCAAAGGTACTGCTAATACTGCACCGCACCTCTTAGGGTTACACCGTTCTACTGTATGTGACAGGGAGTGGTGTTTTGGGTTACACTTAGGCCAAGATTGTAAGCTTTCAAATGATGTGTCATACATTGAAATCTGAAAATAGTTGAAGAAGATATGTTTATCTGAATGCTTGTACTCCTAAAAGCAACATTCAGAGAAAATCACCCGGAAAAGTATTTAGCGATTCTAAAAATGTTGTTTGTTATATTGAGCGCGTTCTTCATCTTCATCTAAACTTGCTTAATATGGAGAAAAAAATAAAAAGAATCTGCATTTGTGCAATTTCTACTTGTTATTCGTTTCACCAGTCCGTGTCACATACTGGCCAGATCGGTCAGGCAATGTCATGCTGAAATGATGAAGGGCCTTGCCAACAGCCATTGAATACGTTTTATTATTTATTATATTATATTAGTATACTTATTAGGATTTCTTTCATTTCAAATGGATGAGGTGAGGAATCATGCTGGAGTATTTCACTGAACAGCTTCAGGGTGGCAGGCTGTCAAAACCTGCTTTAAGGAGCTGCTAATCCACCTAAAAGAACCTCATCAAAGGGCTTTCGGTGGAGAGTTTCAGGGTGTGATCACCGCTACAGTTTGTTTTCCTTGGTCCAAACCATAGTGGAAAAGTTTACTTTGTCGCATTTGCGCATTTTGTTCATTTAGCCTCATGCTGCCCAATCACAAGCAAATCAGAACTTGTAAACAAAAGTCACATGGAAGAAGCAACTTGTTTATTGGACAGATTTGGTAACCCGTCGTCCCGCCAGGTTAGAGATTTTGGTGGCGGTGCGTAAAAAACAACAACACCTGATTCAAGTGGCTTTATCTTTAGCCTACTGTCTGCACTCTTCTCTGCTGTTTCAAACCAGTAAAGAACATCATAGAAATAGCTGAATATGAGCATCATTCCAGACCGTGGTTTGTCCTTGGTTCATTTTATTATGCTAGGCTTTCCAGGCATGAGGCTATCACATGTCAACACCCGTCTCCTTGCACAGATAAAACCGTGCGTCTTTGGGGTCATTTCCTGTAGATGGTTTGGATTACATTCTCACTCTTAACAAAATGCAGATCTCTTGGAAGAGGGCTGAGAGTTGCATTTTGAGGCGGTTTCGGTGTGGTTATTTGCTGAGTGGCATTGTTCTTCAAACCCAAAGGAGTCAATGCTGCAGTCTCAGTAAACCATTGCAAACAGGCCTGGTGTGACTGAGTGTCAAACAGGCCTGTTGTGACTCTGAGTGTCAAACAGGCCTGGTGTGACTGAGTGTCAAACAGGCCTGGTGTGACTGTGTCAAACAGGCCTGGTGTGACTCTGAGTGTCAAACAGGCCTGGTGTGACTGAGTGTCAAACAGGCCTGGTGTGACTGAGTGTCAAACAGGCCTGGTGTGACTCTGAGTGTCAAACAGGCCTGGTGTGACTGAGTGTCAAACAGGCCTGGTGTGACTGAGTGTCAAACAGGACTGGTGTGACTGAGTGTCAAACAGGCCTGGTGTGACTCTGAGTGTCAAACAGGCCTGGTGTGACTGAGTGTCAAACAGGC
The DNA here is from genome assembly GCF_964638095.1 of Poromitra crassiceps. Classification (NCBI taxonomy): domain Eukaryota; kingdom Metazoa; phylum Chordata; class Actinopteri; order Beryciformes; family Melamphaidae; genus Poromitra; species Poromitra crassiceps. The sequence goes on from NC_139624.1 coordinate 104,461,358, forward strand.
CTGGTGTGACTCTGAGTGTCAAACAGGCCTGGTGGGACTGAGTGTCAAGCAGGCCTTGTGTGACTGAGTGTCAAACAGGCCTGGTGTGACTGAGTGTCAAACAGGCCTGGTGTGACTCTGAGTGTCAAACAGGCCTGGTGTGACTGAGTGTCAAACAGGCCTGGTGTGACTCTGAGTGTCAAACAGGCCTGGTGTGACTGAGTGTCAAGCAGGCCTTGTGTGACTGAGTGTCAAACAGGCCTGGTGTGACTGAGTGTCAAACAGGCCTGGTGTGACTGAGTGTCAAACAGGCCTGGTGTGACTGAGTGTCAAACAGGCCTGGTGTGACTGAGTGTCAAACAGGCCTGGTGTGACTGAGTGTCAAACAGGCCTGGTGTGACTCTGATTGTCAAACAGGCCTGGTGTGACTGAGTGTCAAACAGGCCTGGTGTGACTGAGTGTCAAACAGGCCTGGTGTGACTGAGTGTCAAACAGGCCTGGTGTGACTCTGAGTGTCAAACAGGCCTGGTGTGACTGAGTGTCAAACAGGCCTGGTGTGACTGAGTGTCAAACAGGCCTGGTGTGACTCTGATTGTCAAACAGGCCTGGTGTGACTGAGTGTCAAACAGGCCTGGTGTGACTGAGTGTCAAACAGGCCTGGTGTGACTCTGAGTGTCAAACAGGCCTGGTGTGACTCTGATTGTCAAACAGGCCTGGTGTGACTGAGTGTCAAACAGGCCTGGTGTGACTGAGTGTCAAACAGGCCTGGTGTGACTCTGAGTGTCAAACAGGCCTGGTGTGACTGAGTGTCAAACAGGCCTGGTGTGACTCTGAGTGTCAAACAGGCCTGGTGTGACTGAGTGTCAAACAGGCCTGGTGTGACTCTGAGTGTCAAACAGGCCTGGTGTGACTGAGTGTCAAACAGGCCTGGTGTGACTCTGAGTGTCAAACAGGCCTGTTGTGACTGAGTGTCAAGCAGGCCTGGTGTGGCTGAGTGTCAAACAGGCCTGGTGTGACTGAGTGTCAAACAGGCCTGGTGTGACTCTGATTGTCAAACAGGCCTGGTGTGACTGAGTGTCAAACAGGCCTGGTGTGACTGAGTGTCAAACAGGCCTGGTGTGACTGAGTGTCAAACAGGCCTGGTGTGACTGAGTGTCAAACAGGCCTGGTGTGACTCTGATTGTCAAACAGGCCTGGTGTGACTGAGTGTCAAACAGGCCTGGTGTGACTCTGAGTGTCAAACAGGCCTGGTGTGACTCTGAGTGTCAAACAGGCCTGGTGTGACTGAGTGTCAAACAGGCCTGGTGTGACTCTGAGTGTCAAACAGGCCTGTTGTGACTGAGTGTCAAACAGGCCTGGTGTGACTCTGAGTGTCAAACAGGCCTGGTGTGACTGAGTGTCAAACAGGCCTGGTGTGACTGAGTGTCAAACAGGCCTGGTGTGACTGAGTGTCAAACAGGCCTGGTGTGACTGAGTGTCAAACAGGCCTGGTGTGACTGAGTGTCAAACAGGCCTGGTGTGACTCTGATTGTCAAACAGGCCTGGTGTGACTGAGTGTCAAACAGGCCTGGTGTGACTGAGTGTCAAACAGGCCTGGTGTGACTCTGATTGTCAAACAGGCCTGGTGTGACTGAGTGTCAAACAGGCCTGGTGTGACTGAGTGTCAAACAGGCCTGGTGTGACTGAGTGTCAAACAGGCCTGGTGTGACTGAGTGTCAAACAGGCCTGGTGTGACTGAGTGTCAAACAGGCCTGGTGTGACTGAGTGTCAAACAGGCCTGGTGTGACTGAGTGTCAAACAGGCCTGGTGTGACTCTGATTGTCAAACAGGCCTGGTGTGACTGAGTGTCAAACAGGCCTGGTGTGACTCTGAGTGTCAAACAGGCCTGGTGTGACTGAGTGTCAAACAGGCCTGGTGTGACTGAGTGTCAAACAGGCCTGGTGTGACTGAGTGTCAAACAGGCCTGGTGTGACTGAGTGTCAAACAGGCCTGGTGTGACTGAGTGTCAAACAGGCCTGGTGTGACTGAGTGTCATATGATGATGGAAATGCTGTTTCACATGGTTTTCCTCCTGGTGAGCACAAAAAAGAAGAAGCAAAACGGGCACAACAGTCCAGCTTTTAGCAGCTTCAATCCAAAAGTAGTGGTACTGTTGGTGGCCTTTAAAAACCCATATAGGTTGAACCCTGTACAGCCTACCCATACAAAGTTCAGAATGAGTACAGCATGGATACTTGGACATGGGAAAACTCTCTGTGATCTTGTAATGATGGCTCAATGCTCGTGACACCACATGGGTCTCATTAGGAAGGGAGAGAAGTGAGGGAGAGAGAGGAGTGAGAGAGAGAGGATGGGGGAGGGTTGGTGAGAGATATTAGTGGAGCTGGGGGGGGGGGGGGGTGCGGTCTCTCTCAACTGAACAGAGCTGCGTGTGTTTGGGACAGACCAGGCCCTGTGTGTGTGTGTGTGTGTGTGTGTGTGTGTGTGTGTGCGTTTCCTGTGGAAGAGCCACCCTGGTTCCACAAACACAGTCTAGGGATCCACTCCAGCCAGAAAACAACGGCCCTTTTAACAACCTACACACACACACACACACACACACACACACACACACACACACACACACGGGGGGGGGGGGGGGGGGGGGGGGGGGGGGGATTTGTCATGGGCACAATACAAGGTTGCTTCATATTAAACATCACGTAAATCACACAACATAGAAGCATTTGACACAGTATAAGGGCTTCACATATAAGAAACAACAAAACATAACAAAAGGACCGTTTACATTGACAACGTGACAGCTTAGCCAAGAGACTGTAGGAGTTAAAGTGCTAAGTTATTGCACATCGCTCTATTTAGACCTATCAGAATTCAGCTGACTGTAAAGTGCTCAGTGCTAGAGTGCTTGAGTGTCATTGCGGTCTCAGAAATGCAGGAAACCACTAGCTGCAGTAGAAGCAGAGGCAGGGTGAAAGATGCTACCCCCCCCCCCCCCCCCCCCGCTAAAACAAACAAACACACATGCAATGCATGTAACCGTGTGAGTGGAGGGATTCTTCCTGGCACGTCTCTAAAGCCGTTTTCCCACATGCGCTTTGTACCGCTAAATGACCGGAACGTGGTCTAATGCCTGCATGTGTGAAAGTTGTCGTGCCGGTATAAGCGCGACCCCGTCATCGCGGACATTTCACCAGTTTCGAGCCAGTCAGAAGAGCGGTATGCACGATAGCGGACTCAAGTGTAGAACGGGTCCAGTCATTTCCCGCGACACTCTCATGGGCAAGGTGTACACACGTTGCTTAATGTTCCAGCGGGCATAATCTAATCATTCGCGCACATTAAAGCAAACTGGCGAAATGATCTTGTGATAATAATGTGTGGGCGTGCTGATTTTCGCCTCTCTCCTCTCTGCTGCCTGCTCGCTGTCTGGCCACAGTCCTCCTCCTCCTTCAGTCAGCAGCCCGACAGGCACACAGAGAAGCAAATGCACGAAGCGAAATGTGGAAGTATTTTGCTTACGTTGCCGACAGCGAAGGCAAGCCCGGACACATCAAACGAAGCCAGTCTGTATAAAGTGCTTCAACGCGACGCAGGTGAACGGATAAACAAGCAAACGTATTTCACCATTCGGAGTTTTGCCGACACGTCACTCCCCACCCGCTCTGCAGTGCCGCCCCGCCCCCCAACATACAGGCAATTTGGCTGCTAGATTCCCATATGCGAGAGGAGAGATGTGAAGGGAAATGTCCGATATTGACTTACAGGTAATTTTCCGGTACGCATGTGGGAAAACGGCTGAAAACTAAAGGCTGTTCTCCCATCTTCTCCTCCCTCAGGCTCACGTGGGGAAAGCAGCCAGCATCGCCCCTGAAACCATGAAGGCTGAACCGGACAGTAAAGTGAAAGGTAAGGGGGAGGAGCTTATTGTCATCTCAGGTGTGGCAAATGTGGGCTTTCTGTCCACTACCAGTGGAATGCAGCATGCTAAATCTCAACATGTCTCGCCTCATGCAGATTTAGCCACTGACAAATGTACCTTGGTTCTATTGTGCAGTTTGGACATTCACACTGCCGTTTCCTTATTCTCAGTTAAGAGGAAGAGCTGGAGATGTTGGCTCATTCTAATGAATAATGAGTAATGATTGGTCAAAGAAAAAAATCCCCTAAAGCACAGCATGATGCTTTATCAACAATGGAACTGGTGGCAGTCAGTGATGTTTCTCTGGTTTTTACTGTATTTAGTTGAAATCTGATGATGGTGTTATATCATTGTATAAAAGCCATAATATCCAAAAGGACATTTGATGCTGTGATTATTGGTATTCTGGTGATGTGGTTCAGAATGCCCTCATGCATTATTACACTATGCTAAGTCTTTCGCCAGCATATTCGTCCTGTGCATGTGGTCTACCCTCAGTCCAATCCAAATTTGGTCCAATCCTGCTCTACTTCCTTGATTCTCAGTTTTGTAGTTTTGTTTGATGGCCCGGTCTGACTTTGTCTGTAATCTGATTGGCTCTCAGGGCGAGAGCTGTGTAAAGTCCTCTTTCCATACGAAGCACAGAATGAAGATGAGCTATCAATCAAAGAGGGCGAGATCGTTGCTATTATCAGCAAGGTGAGTCAGTGTGTATTTTGACATGTACATTATGAGTGACTTTACTCAGTTATGGATGGATTTGTCTGCTTCGTTTCTCATGTTTGGATGTTCACGTCTTTCGTTTGGTGATTTGATCAGGTAAGAACAGCGCCATTCAAACTGGTAATAAAAGTCATCACATTGAGGCTGCCTGAAAATGTCTCTGACACATGCCATGTGGTTTGTCTGGAGTGAAAACATAACCAAATACTGGAACAACACAATACCGTGCTCGGTGTTATGGGTATAAGTTTACAGATATTGACATCTGATAGCCAGCATGTATTTAGCACAAAATGAACCTAGGGCAAACTGCAGTCTCCACTGACACTCATATTCAGCTATTTATTCATGTATTCTTACCTAGTATGACACTCATATTCAAATATTCAGCTATTTATTCATGTATTCTTACCTAGTATGACACTCATATTCAGATATTCAGCTATTTATTCATGTATTCTTACCTAGTATGACACTCATATTCAAATATTCAGCTATTTATTCATGTATTCTTACCTAGTATGACACTCATATTCAGATATTCAGCTATTTATTCATGTATTCTTACCTAGTCTGACACTCATATTCAGCTATTCAGCTATTTATTCATGTATTCTTACCTAGTCTGACACTCATATTCAAATATTCAGCTATTTATTCATGTATTCTTACCTAGTCTGACACTCATATTCAAATATTCAGCTATTTATTCATGTATTCTTACCTAGTATGACACTCATATTCAGATATTCAGCTATTTATTCATGTATTCTTACCTAGTCTGACACTCATATTCAAATATTCAGCTATTTATTCATGTATTCTTACCTAGTCTGACACTCATATTCAAATATTCAGCTATTTATTCATGTATTCTTACCTAGTATGACACTCATATTCAGATATTCAGCTATTTATTCATGTATTCTTACCTAGTATGACACTCATATTCAAATATTCAGCTATTTATTCATGTATTCTTACCTAGTATGACACTCATATCCAGCTATTTATTCATGTATTCTTACCTAGTATGACACTCATATTCAGCTATTCAGCTATTTATTCATGTATTCTTACCTAGTATGACACTCATATTCAGATATTCAGCTATTTATTCATGTATTCTTACCTAGTATGACACTCATATTCAGATATTCAGCTATTTATTCATGTATTCTTACCTAGTCTGACACTCATATTCAGATATTCAGCTATTTATTCATGTATTCTTACCTAGTCTGACACTCATATTCAAATATTCAGCTATTTATTCATGTATTCTTACCTAGTATGACACTCATATTCAGATATTCAGCTATTTATTCATGTATTCTTACCTAGTCTGACACTCATATTCAAATATTCAGCTATTTATTCATGTATTCTTACCTAGTATGACACTCATATTCAGATATTCAGCTATTTATTCATGTATTCTTACCTGGTCTGACACTCATATTCAAATATTCAGCTATTTATTCATGTATTCTTACCTAGTCTGACACTCATATTCAAATATTCAGCTATTTATTCATGTATTCTTACCTAGTATGACACTCATATTCAGATATTCAGCTATTTATTCATGTATTCTTACCTAGTATGACACTCATATTCAAATATTCAGCTATTTATTCATGTATTCTTACCTAGTCTGACACTCATATTCAAATATTCAGCTATTTATTCATGTATTCTTACCTAGTATGACACTCATATTCAGATATTCAGCTATTTATTCATGTATTCTTACCTAGTATGACACTCATATTCAAATATTCAGCTATTTATTCATGTATTCTTACCTAGTATGACACTCATATCCAGCTATTTATTCATGTATTCTTACCTAGTATGACACTCATATCCAGCTATTTATTCATGTATTCTTACCTAGTATGACACTCATATTCAAATATTCAGCTATTTATTCATGTATTCTTACCTAGTATGACACTCATATTCAAATATTCAGCTATTTATTCATGTATTCTTACCTAGTATGACACTCATATTCAGATATTCAGCTATTTATTCATGTATTCTTACCTAGTCTGACACTCATATTCAAATATTCAGCTATTTATTCATGTATTCTTACCTAGTCTGACACTCATATTCAAATATTCAGCTATTTATTCATGTATTCTTACCTAGTCTGACACTCATATTCAAATATTCAGCTATTTATTCATGTATTCTTACCTAGTATGACACTCATATTCAAATATTCAGCTATTTATTCATGTATTCTTACCTAGTATGACACTCATATTCAGCTATTCAGCTATTTATTCATGTATTCTTACCTAGTCTGACACTCATATTCAAATATTCAGCTATTTATTCATGTATTCTTACCTAGTATGACACTCATATTCAGCTATTCAGCTATTTATTCATGTATTCTTACCTAGTATGACACTCATATTCAGATATTCAGCTATTTATTCATGTATTCTTACCTAGTATGACACTCATATTCAGATATTCAGCTATTTATTCATGTATTCTTACCTAGTCTGACACTCATATTCAAATATTCAGCTATTTATTCATGTATTCTTACCTAGTCTGACACTCATATTCAAATATTCAGCTATTTATTCATGTATTCTTACCTAGTCTGACACTCATATTCAAATATTCAGCTATTTATTCATGTATTCTTACCTAGTATGACACTCATATTCAAATATTCAGCTATTCATGTATTCTTACCTAGTATGACACTCATATTCAGCTATTCAGCTATTTATTCATGTATTCTTACCTAGTATGACACTCATATTCAAATATTCAGCTATTTATTCATGTATTCTTACCTAGTCTGACACTCATATTCAAATATTCAACTATTTATTCATGTATTCTTACCTAGTATGACACTCATATTCAGATATTCAGCTATTTATTCATGTATTCTTACCTAGTATGACACTCATATTCAGCTATTCAGCTATTTATTCATGTATTCTTACCTAGTATGACACTCATATTCAAATATTCAGCTATTTATTCATGTATTCTTACCTAGTATGACACTCATATCCAGCTATTTATTCATGTATTCTTACCTAGTATGACACTCATATTCAAATATTCAGCTATTTATTCATGTATTCTTACCTAGTATGACACTCATATTCAGATATTCAGCTATTTATTCATGTATTCTTACCTAGTATGACACTCATATTCAGATATTCAGCTATTTATTCATGTATTCTTACCTAGTATGACACTCATATTCAGATATTCAGCTATTTATTCATGTATTCTTACCTAGTCTGACACTCATATTCAGATATTCAGCTATTTATTCATGTATTCTTACCTAGTCTGACACTCATATTCAAATATTCAGCTATTTATTCATGTATTCTTACCTAGTCTGACACTCATATTCAGATATTCAGCTATTTATTCATGTATTCTTACCTAGTATGACACTCATATTCAGATATTCAGCTATTTATTCATGTATTCTTACCTAGTATGACACTCATATCCAGCTATTTATTCATGTATTCTTACCTAGTATGAACACCAGAGAAGGTAAATTATGGCAACGAGCACAGACAAGTCATTCATGCTTCGATAAAGTTACCAAACAGTCCAATAAACGAGGTGCTGTGAGTGCATGTGACTTTTGTTTACAAGCCCTGCATAGGGCTGGACGATAATTCAATATTATCGTTTATCGTCTTTCAGAGGAATCATTTCGTGATGATATGAAGTACTGTAGTAAAGAGGCAGTCGCACATCCAACACAATAAAGCAGGTGCAGGAACCAAACACAGTCAAACGTAAAAAAGAAAGAAGGTCCTGTTTACCTTTTAATTAGCCATCCAACGACAGTGACGTTTCAAGCTCACGCGCCTCAGACATGAAAATACATAGAAAGACGCCATGTTTAAATATACCTGTGGCCCGGTCATGTGACATGTCACATGATCCCGGAGAAGTGACATAGTAGAAAATACATTGACAATACAAAAATATGTTTATACAAACATCAAATCTATACAGCTATACTACAGCATAGTAGTATAGCTGTCATATGCTAAAACTGGCTAGGTCTAAATAGGCGCCTCTATATTTGAAAGGATGACCCTAAAGAATATACCAAGGATTCATATCCAGTAAGCTCTCACTATAAGCAATAAGTAACATTAGAATTACGATGCGCAGCACAGGAGACTACACCAGTTATTAAAGTTCAAAATAGCAGCAGCACAGAATAGAAACACAGAAATAGATCATGACAGATGTAAATATCTCAAGACAGTTAAAGAAAAGGTTTTATGCTGAAATCCTCATTGAGACCTCTAGGGGTGAGGGTATCCAGTGTGTAGATCCAGAAAAGTTCCCTTCTCAGGATTAAAGAGTCAAGGTGGCCTCCCCTCCGGGGGCAGTGGGCAGCCTCAATACCAATGTATCTGAGCGTGGATATATTGTGTCGTGACTCATGCCTCTGTGAAGTGGACAGCTACAGGGCTAGATGGATCATGATTAGGGATTGCACACCTGTGTTCGGTGATACGAGTTTTGAGGGCTCTAGATGTTTTTCCAATGTCAACAAGACCACAGGGACATTGCAGTTCAAGTTCAAGTTCATTTTATGGGCATCAAAAGAGATAGAAAATTTGAGATGAGGATTCCGCCGATTCATAAAATCATGGAAATGCATCAGTTGGGTTTTAGGACCTGTCCATATGAAGAAAACGTCATCCAGATACCTCTTCCAGTTAGAGATGTGATGAAGAAAAGGATTTATTTGTTCATTGAAGATAGAATCTGCCTCGAAGAGTCCCACGTACAAGGAGGCAAAACTCGGTGACATCTTGGACCCCATGGCCACCCCTGATACCTGTAGAAAGATGATATGAAGACATTTTAATATTGGGACATATTTCTGTGGTCTAAATTGATGATGACAAGCACATTTTACTTAAAAACTCCCATAAAATTAAGTATGTTAGGAATATTACTTGAATATGGTTTGTTTGACATCACACCTATTACCATTCGGTTCAGTGAGATGAACATTAATTTGGTGATTTTGCATACATGAACCATATTGTGATACATATTGATATCGAGAAAAATCCTTATACTTATCGTGATATTGATTTCACCCATATCGCCCGGGCAACCCTACACATATAATTGGTCAGTGTAACCCATGTGACCCAAAATCAAATAAATTAAATACAAAAATGCAACAAAGTAATTTTTTGAGCGATGGGTTCTGACCAGAGCAAACAAACTGTCGGTGTGATTGCATGTGTGTGTGTTTGTGTGTGTGTGTGTGTGTGTGTGCGTGTGTCTGTCTTGTCCAGGACTGTGCAGACGCAGGCTGGTGGATGGGGGAGATTGGGGGAAGACAGGGTGTCTTCCCAGACAACTTTGTCAAGATGTTTGTTCCTGAAGTGGAGAAAGAGGTAATACTGTCTGGCACACAAAAATCAACGCGTATTTTAAGCCTCCTGTGTTTGTTTATGTTTATGTTTATTTATTTATAGGGACAGCACACATTAATCAATCACAATTGTCGGTGTACTTAATTAAATTATCCCAGCTAAGGATGTCATGCTTGCTGAGAATATTGCAATGTGTAATGTGTAGTGTGTGTGTGTGTGTGTGTGTGTGTGTGTGTGTGTGTGTGTGTGTGTGTGTGTGT
>NC_139624.1:104476670-104479170 GCF_964638095.1 Poromitra crassiceps
AAGATGTGAAAAAGGTGTTTTTATCGGGTATGACAAAAGCAGTCCAGCATACATTATTTATTTCCCTGACAGCAGGAAAGTGCAGAAGCACAGGTTAGTCAAGTTTGTTTCTAAAACCTGTGTAGAGCAACAGACTCAGACCAGCATTGTAGAGGAAGATGATGATCTGGGGCAGAGGGCCAATAGGGCTAGGCAGAATTCTACTGCAGATCCTGTCAGGGACCATGTTCCAGTCAAAGAGGAGGAACTGAGTAGCCAACCCCAGGCAGTTGAAACTGAGCCTGAGCCGAAAAGGTACCCTCCTAGAGTTAGGAGGAGGCCAGATTATCTACATGACTATGTTTCTCAACAGGCATCTGATGAGGAAGATGATCACTGTGATCAGATACAAAGTAGCATAGATTACTGTTATAGAGTGACATGTAACATACCAGTAACTTTCACCGAAGCTGTAATCTCAGACAGATCAAAAGAGTGGGTCAGTGCAATGGATGAGGAGATGGAATCTCTTCGAGAAAATAACACATTTACCCTGAGTAGCTTGCCTGAGGGTAAGAAAGCAGTGGGGGGTAGATGGGTTTACGCAATAAAGAACAACATAGATGGATCCGAAAAGTGCAAAGCGCGCTATGTGGCTAAGGGATACAGTCAGAAGAGGGGTGTAGATTATGAGGAGACATTTTCCCCTACAGCTAACTTGACAAGTATCAGAGTGGTGATACAAAAAGCAGCGCAAGAAAACTTGATTCTTCACCAAATGGATGTTAAGACTGCCTACCTGAATGCACCAATAGACCATGAAATTTACATGAAACAGCCAGAGGGCTATGAGGTAGAATCTGGCACAAACGAAAAGTTGGTTTATAAATTGGAAAGATCATTGTATGGGCTAAAGCAATCCGGCAGAAATTGGAACAGGGTCTTACATGAGTACCTAACCAAAAACCATTTTGAGCAGAATCAAGCAGACCACTGTGTTTACACAAGGGAAACAGAAAATGCAAAAGTTATTATTGTCATATGGGTTGATGACTTGATGATTGCTGCAAGTGATGAAAGTGTCCTCAGAGATGTGAAGGACATGCTTGCAGAAAGATTCAAAATGAAGGATTTGGGCAAACTAAGACATTTTCTAGGGATTGATTTTAACCAGAGTGACAACTGTGTGAAAATGTCACAAACAAAATATGTGGGAAAAATACTGGAAAGGTTTAACATGCAGGATTGCAAACCTAGATCGACACCCTGTGAACCAAAATTGGACTATACCAATGGTGCCGAAAAGTTGAGTGATGTAAGAAAATATAGAGAGGCAGTAGGTAGCCTCATCTATCTAACCATCTGTACCAGACCTGATATAAGTTTTGTTGTAAGCAAACTGGCACAGTACTTCACAGAGCCAACTGATGAGCAATGGACCACAGTTAAACACGTACTGAGGTATCTTAAAGGTACAATTGACAAAGAGATGTGTTACAGAAAATATGATGAGACACTGGGAATACAAGCATACAGTGATGCAGATTGGGCAGCTGGTGATGACCGACGTAGTACAACAGGCTATTGTGTAAGTCTAACCAAATGTGGTGCTTTGGTTTCATGGAAGACCAAGAAACAGCCCACAGTCGCGCGTGAGGCAGAGTATATAGCCCTAGCCACAACCATACAAGAGTGTCTCTACCTTAAACAACTGTTGGAAAACCTTGATAAATGTCAGTACTCACTACCTAAGGTTTATGAAGACAACCAAGGTGCGATAGCTTTAGCAAGAAATCCAGTGTGCAGACAAAGATGCAAACATGTAGACATCAAGTATCACTTTATTAGGTCTACTGTGAATGATGGGAATATTACATTAGAGTATTGTCCTACTGAAGAGATGGTAGCAGATGTGTTGACGAAGCCTGCAACCAAGTATAAGTTGGTTAAGTTTTCTGAATTTATGTTTGGAAAATGATGTGCTCAATGTGAGAGCAAGTGGGGGTGTTAACTGTGCTCTCACATTGTATTATGTTTTTCTGTTAAGGGGCAAACAAGATTATTGTTTTGTTTGTTTGATATATTGTTTATTGATTTGTTCATTGATTGGTATGATTATGAGTCTGAATTGATTGAGCAACTTTGACACTGACACCTGTGTAATTGTTAATGTGGGTGTGTCCTGTGATTGGAGATGTGTTCAATAAATCTCACCTTGAGTGAGCGCAGCTGTGCTAGAGCTGTGTTTGAAGTCACAACGCTGTGTGTGTTTGTACTCTGTGAACATGAAGCTTGTTTTGCCTCTTTCATCTTGTGTTTTGTGTGTTTCTGGTGGGGTGTGTTGCAATGTATTTGGCTTCTCAAGTTTCATATATTGTGTGAATGTGTATTATAGTTAACTAAAACTACACTAAAAACTAAAACTATGTGTGGCGGGGGGACATTTTATTAGAAGAAAATTAAAATATACCGAAAATGTCTTTAGTTTTCATCTTTTATATTTGGTCAAATTTGTCAACAC
>NC_139624.1:104481670-104499170 GCF_964638095.1 Poromitra crassiceps
TCTGTTAAACAGTTGAATTGTTGGATGTCAATAAGCTGTTGAAATGTTACAAATTCTCTGTCGCCTCTCTGTAGGTGGACTCTCCAAATAAAGGGTTACCTCAAATTCTTCTCATCCCTGATCTGCCTGTGTGTTTGCCCTCAGGTTCCCGACAGTAAATCGGCATTGCCCCCCAAGCCGGCTGTGCTGCCCCCGCCCAGCAGCCCGGGCTTCCGGTCCACCTCGCCCTCCTCCTCCTCTGCTCTGAGCCCCTCCCCCGAGCTGCGGCTTTCCCCTCTGACCCCGCCCACGTTGGATGAGCTCAGGCACCAGCTCAGAGACCTCAGGGCCTCCGTAGACCTGCTCAAGAACCAGCACAGGTGTGTGTGTGGGGGTGGGTGTGTGTGTGGGGGTGTGTGTGTGGGTGTGTGTGTGGGTGGGTGTGTGGGTGGGTGTGTGTGGGTGGGTGGGTGGGTGTGTGGGATGAAACAGAGTCTGACGGTGATGTGTTTGTGTACGTTTGTGTATTTCAGACAGGAGATGAAGCAACTGGCTAGTGAGCTGGATGAGGAGAAGAAGATTCGTATTAGTTTACAGGTGAGATCCCTGAATAATGTTAATTATAAATGATTGGATTTACCGTACATATCGCTTTTCACGGCACCCAAAGCGCATATCAGGATATTAGTGTGTGTGTGTGTGTGTGTGTGTGTGTGTGTGTGTGTGTGTGTGTGTGTGTGCGCGTGTACGTGGAACTCAACTCATCCATCACCGATGTGTGGCACCCACCTGGGTGATGCACGGCAGCCAGTTTGCACCAGAACTCTCACCACACACTAACACACACACACACTAACACACACACACTAACACACACACACTAACACACACACACTAACACGGTGGAGAGTTGAGGACTGAAGCCAATTAGATATGGAGGGGTGGTTAGGTGGCCATGATGGAACGAAGGCCTGTGTGCAGTAGCGGAGGGTACACCGTGGTAGTCAAGATGTGTGTGTGTGTGTGTGTGTGTGTGTGTGTGTGTGTGTGTGTGTGTGATTTATTCTGATATTTACTCTTTATGTATGCGGTTTGCAAGGACAACTGATTGGATCAAAGCAAGATCCAAAATGTGGTTAAAAAAAAAGGGACTCAGGGAAAAATGTAATTGGAAAGTTAACACTGTGCAGGAAAAGAACTGATCGCTGTGTGTGTTCAACAGATGGAAGTAGAGCACATAAAGAAGAACCTGCCGAAATGAAAACAAAAAGCACCCTCATCGGCACACTCTGATGACATCACCACGCCGGAGGCCCGGCATTTGAAGACATTGTCAGTGTTGGCCGAGACACTCAGCCAAACAAGTGTTGTGCCAAATGTCAACAACAACATCAACAACAATACAGGGCCATGGAATCAGCCACCTCCCCCTCACCCCTCTGCACCGCCTTATCCTGTGTTTACATCTCTATGTTTGTTTCTTTTGAAGAGGCTTCTCTGTTTGTTTACCGCTATCTTTATTGGAGCTCGCCGTGCCACTGGCACTGACCTCGGCCCGTCGCTGTGTGTTGCCACGGTTACAGAACGATGACACAGAGCTGCGGTTGTCCTGACAACCTCACCGGTACTGTTGTTTCTAGGTGTGACGGAAACTTGGAACTCAAGATGAACTCGATGATGATGAACTTCAGATGTCCTCTGTGCTCTTCTGTCTCCACTCTGTGGCCTTCGCCTCTTATCCATGTGTGTGTGTGTGTGTGTGTGTGTGTGTGTGTGTGTGTGTGTGTGTGTGTGTGTGTTTGTTGTGGTATTTCTATCCTTGTGAGAACCAGAGTTTTAGAGAAGGGGGCAACCTCCGCAGCTGCAAAATGAAGCCGGAAGTACCTTAAACGTGCATTATTTCTAATAGCCAGCAGGGGGCGACTCCACTGGCTGCAAAAAGAGGTCAGATTGTATAGAAGTATATGGGAAATGACCCCACTTCTCACTTGATTTATTACCTTCTTCAATACAGCATGATGTTTATTTTGTAAATTTTGTTCAATTTAGAGTCAAACGGCAGGTAAAATGCCAAACTCTGCTTCAAAACCAGAGTGCACAAACTAATGGGTGTCACGCTGACTACATCCATTATGTGTTAGAATGGTGTATGCTTTGAGACCTTTGGAGTGGGGTTATTTGGGCCGGTTGTCATTTCTTGAAGAGGCTGGTTTAGGGTCAGGATTTGGGTTTAGGTGTAAGAGTAAGGGTAGTATTAAGGTTCCGAACAGTAACATCTCATACCTGCAATATAATCTCTCTTTTCTCCTTATATTTATATTTTTATCATTTGTAGTCATATACTACATCTCCTAAAAAATGAGAGCACTGTTCTCAGTGAGACCCCCCTTGTATAAATAAAGGTTAATAAAAAAAAAAAAAAGCCCTGTAGTTTTGTATGCCTGCAAATTTGAACTTCATCCCCCAAAAAAGCTTCTTAGCACAGACATAGTATATTAAATTGAGAACATTACCTTCTGGAAACCTGGAAAGCACAATACATTATTCCTTTTGCTCTGCTACCCCCAGAAACCTTGTGGAAAAACCTCTTTGATGCTTCCAAAGTCGAACACACCTCGCGCTTCCAGTGCGTTTCAGACTTCAGGTTTAGATTAGTGAAGGCTTAAGTATAGTTTAGAGTTTGGACTTGGGTTTAGGGTTAAGGGTCACCGAATGAATGTAGTCGATGGAAGGTCCTCACAAGTGTAGTAAGACAAACGTGTGTATGCCTGTGTGTGTGTGTGTGAGAGAGAACATGTGTCATCGTTTGCCTCCCTTCCTTATACGTGCACAGAATCTATGGCAACCCGTCACTGTGGCCTTCCTGTTTCTGACTCCAAATCTTTTTCCTTTCTTTCTTTCTTTCTTTCTTTCTTTCTTTCTTTCTTTCTTTCTTTCTTTCTTTCTTTCTTTCTTTCTTTCTTTCTTTCTTACAACAAAGAAAACTGCTACAACTAAGGCTACAAGTTGTTTTCTTGACTTGGTCTTTTCTCTCCAGGATAGTGATAAATATATATACTTTTATACTGTATTTCAGTGTAATAAAGATGCTATTATGTACTGTACGTGTGCAGATTTTAATAAAAGAAAAACACAAAAACAAATAATTCACAATGAACTGTCTCTGTCAATGAAATACTGTATGTGTGTGTGTGTGTGTGTGTGTGTGTGTGTGTGTGTGTGTGTGTACCCACACCATACATGCGTTGGAGCATTATGTTCCATTCCATTGCTCTTTACTCTGTTGGTTCAAGTCATTGGTAGTCTTGCATAATGACTGCCATAGAGCACTGTGTGTGTGTGTGTGTGTGTCAGCCAGATAATGGCTCCACCCCCCCCCCTCTCTCTCTCTCTCCATCTGTGTGGCGTATGGAAACTGGACCTATAGTCTCAGGTCATTGAAGGTCTGAGCAAAGGAGAAGTGCAAGTGAATCAGCCCTGAACTTCCATTTAATATGCAATACAAAACTACTGTCACAGCATTAACTGCTCACAACACAACACACTGACCACAGAAAAAGGAAAGGCACTCCTTATGGACCTCAACAACTTAAGGATAATCTGAAGGATAAATGGGCAGCTGGTGTAAAGCCATAAATTAGTTCCCAAAGTGGCAAATGACTTGAAAGAATCCTTGAAGATCCTCAGTAAAATAAGATAAAAAATAATTGACATACTACATACATGTAGGCTACAGTATGCTCACAGATGTTTAATGAAGACATTCATTGATTTTGTTTGAGTATTTCAATTTAAAGATCATGCCGTTTCAACTAGAAATACTGCATCGTGGTTGTATGCCTCCTCCAACAATTGAGCACTCTACATCCATGTCTGTCCAGACTCATACAAGCACAAATACCTTGAAGCCCACAGCGCAGTGGTGCGGCCATTCAGACTTATGGCACTTTAGGCAATGTTTGGGAGGACTTCAACAACACGGCTGATCATTTTCAACATGGAAAATGGTCCTACCCCAAAATCACTTACATCCCTCCTATCCATTCCCTCTACCGACCCCTTGAATACCCCTCGGGGGTACGGTGGCTCAGTGGTAGCGCTGTCGCCTCACAGTTAGAAGGTCCTGAGTTCGATTCTCACCTGGGACACTGTGAGCGCTGTGGTTGTGTTCCCCCCATATCTTCAGTGCCTACTGCCCAGGTGCCAGGTGGGTTATCTCGTCGTAAGGCCGTTCTCTCTGTGTGCAGTTTGCATGTTCTCCCCGTACCCCCCAGGGGGTTCCTCCGTACATAACCCCCCCCCCCCCCACCAAAAACATGCAGAAGATCAGATCGTCATCGTCATCCGACCAGTGACGACAACATCCAAAGTTGGTCCCCGGGCACTGTACGAGAAAGCGACCACTGCTCCTGGCCTGCCCCTCGTAGGAAAGGACATGCCTGGATGGGTTAAATGCAGAGGACACTTTTCACCGGCCACCGTCAGCATGAGTGTGTCAGCATGAGTGTGTTGTGGCCGCATGCATGTATTGTGGTGTTCGTGTGACAATAAAAGACGGGCTTGTCCGTTACGAGAGTTTTTTGAACCCTCTCTACGACCTTCCTATCCCTATTCCCTAAGACCCATTTTCCCTAGCCCCGCCCCTTACTGATCACGCCCCCTCCCACCACCGACATCCCCCTAGATATTCCCCCAAACCATCTCTTGAATCCTGACTCTCTAGGACCGTCATATAGACAAGTTTCCTGGGCACTTCCGGTTTGCTTCCGGACTCGGCCGCGAGATGTCTGTCTCTTCCGGTGTTTGTGAATACAGAGAAGCGTAACGTACTAGCGTAGTAGCCATAGCGACTGCCGAAAAAATGCAAACTTGGGATCATTCTCTGAGTCTCCTGTCTAACGAAAGAGTGTCTATCCCACACCCGTTGACAGTGGACACATGGGAAGATAATATGTGTAAATGGCCGAACGTAACTACAGGCAGGATTATAGCGTATTTTGAGGAATCAATGGCGGTGGACGGCAACGCCATGAACAATCTCAAAAGCTCCGAAGCGTACCAATATACACATGGGCTCTGGAGAACACCAGGGGTTTCCCAGCGAATTGATGATTTGTTAATCTGAATTACTAGATTAGGCTGTATACTGTATACCTTTACAGTCTATGGTATATACACTAAGCATATTTATTCACTAAGCATTACTTTTTTTCAGACAGGTAAACATCGGGGAGGCTGATCCAAGCATTAGCTCAACACTGCAGTGCTAGCATCTGCAGTGCTAGCTAGCTAACTAGCATTACATCAGGCAATGCTACAAAGTAAACACACACAAAACCAACACAACGTAGCCAAATAATAATAACATGGATGATCAGCTATATCGTTGCTAACATGATAACTACCCAGCGAGCTAGCTTACCCGGCAATTCAGCAGCAGTGCCTCGCTCCAGTCTGCGTCTCTTTTTCTGAGGAGGCCGCACGTATCCTAGCCACAGTTCAGGGAAAGGATTCTCTTTGGTTGGCTTTTTGTCCACAAAGTGGGGAGAGCAAAACAAAAACGTTTTTCGGCGGCTTCTTCAGATTTAAAGCCTTCAGCCACATCCGTGAATCCGAATCCTCAGCTGATTTTCGGTAGAAGGAATACAGTCGAGTGCAGGGACAAAGCCGTTTGGTAGCGGGCTGATGCTCAAAACACTGTCGATCCAACCACTCGTTCAGGCGTTTCTGCGTATTGTGACAGCCACGCACTGCACAATGTGTTCCAGAATAACCCACTGTTAATAATGTCTGCTAACGTTAGTGTAGCTGATGTTAGCAATCGTTGTAAAAAAGTTCGGATATTTTGGCTGCTGCCCTCTGATGTGCTCGCTGCTGTGCACGCAATGTGGACGGAAGCCGGGGACATATAAGGCTGCTATGGCGCCGCCCTATGCCAGCGCTGGGAAACTTGTCTATATCCCTAGCTACAGCCCCTTTTCCCCAGCCCCTCCCCCTTCCTTGACCCCCACACCCCCCACCACCCACATCCCCCTAGCCACTCTCTAGCCACCCCTCAAACCCCGGCCCTCTACATCCTTCCTATCCCTAGCTATGGCCCCTTTTCCCTAACCCTGCTCCTTTCCCTCACCACACCCCCTCCCACCACCCACACCCCCTACCAAACCCTTGAATCCCGACCCTACGACCTTCCTATCCCTAGCTATGGTCCCTTTTACCTAGCCCCGCCCCCCTTCCTTGATGGAACAGACGGACATGCGGCCACAGTGACCTTGAACTTTGACCTTTGTCCACCAAAATCTAACCAGTTCATCCTTGAGTCCAAGTGGATGTTTGAGCCAAATTTGAAAAAATTCTCTCAAGGTGTTCCTGAGAGATCACATTAACGAGCATTGGACGATTCGGACAGATGGACATACAGACAGACGGACAACCTGAAACCATAACAGCCCAAACACACCAGACGCCTATCCTACACTGAAGCAATGGACCTTATTCACACCGCGGCCATCTTGGGATAACGTCACCCACTGGTTGGGAACGCAACGAGACTCTCATCCAAACTCCTGTCTGAACATGGGAGCAGTAGACCAAAAGTTTGAGTTCTGTCACACCAATTTCGTTTGATCACATCGATAAATGGGCAGATGAATGTGTAGAGGATAAAAAAAAGGGTAACACTACAATAACGTACACAAATAATGTAGTAGTTAGGCTACTAGTAAACTAATCATTAACTAATAGTTAGTTAATGAGTAGTTAATGTATAATTTGTCATTAGTCAATCACTAGTTAATCATAGTTAATGAGTAGGCTAGGTAATCATTAGTTAATGATTACTATCTAAGTTCCTGAGTAGAGTAGTTAATCATTACTTAATGATTACTAAATGTCAGCTCATGAATATAGTAGTCAATCATTAGTTACTGATTAGTCGGTCAGTTCCATGAGTAGAGTAGTTAATCGTTCGTTAATGATTAATAAATGTCATTTCGTGAATATATTAGTTAATCATTAGTTAAGGTCACATTGTGAGTATAGTAGTTAATCATTAGTTCATGATTAGTTGTTAGTTCCTTAGTAGAGTAATTACCCATTAGTTAATGGTTAGTCAATGGTCAGTTTGTGAGTATATAGTTAATTGTTAGTTACTCATTACTTAATTATTACCTGTCCATTAGTTACTCTTTTTGTGTACCCTATTGTAAAGTGGTGCATCATACTCAGTAGTTTATGAATACTGAATTATTACTGAATTATTATCTGTCTATTAGTTAGTCTTTTTGTGCACCCTATTGTAAAGTGGTGCATCATACTCAGTAGTTTATGAGTACTGAATCATTACCTGTCCATTTGTTACTCTTTTTGTGTACCCTAATACAGTGGTTCTCAAATGGGGGTCCGCGGACCCCCAGGGGTCTGCGAAAAGTTTTTAGGTAAAAAAATAATAAAATGTAATTAAAAAATAAAATGCTACATGTTACTTATTCCTTCTCAAACTACTTCCTACATGGTGCTAGTCTATCAAAATATCTTGGCTGTCATTGATTGTGTTGCATTGTGGTTTTCTGTACTGTTGACAAATTGTGATATTGTAAGTCGCTTTGGACAAAACAAAAGCGTCTGCTAAATGACGTAATGTAAATGTAATGTAATAAAAAAAAATATATATATATTTTTTTTTGCAAAATCTTCATAGTTCAACGAAAATAGTTTATGCTTTAAATCTAAAATGGTTCATGGATTAACATAGAATAGGTCTCTTCGCAGACGATATTATAGTATATCTTCAGGATCCTAACACAACCTTCCCTAGACTTATGACCATTTTGGAAAACTACGGACGAATGTCCGGATATAAGTTGAATGTCTCAAAAACTCAGGTCCTCGCTTTTAACTTTTCTCCCGATAGAATATTTAGGCAAAGTTTTAGGCTGGAGTGGAGGAACGAGTCAATAAAGTACCTGGGGGTGGTAATTACACATGACCTAACCAGACTGTACGAAGTAAATTACAATATAATTAATGATAGGTTACAGATTGACTGGTCAAGGTGGTCAACACTAGTGCTTGATTTCAGCTCCAGAATAGAAGTGGTCAAAATGAATGTTCTACCGAGGCTATTGTATCTCTTCCTGTCTCTACCGGTTAGGGTGCCGGATTCACAATTCAAAGCCTGGGACAAGCAGATATCGCGATTTATATGGGCGGGTACCAGGCCGAGGGTTAAATTTAAATCACTTCAGGTTAGCAAAGAAAAGGGTGGCCTGGCACTGCCGGAACTGAAAGGATATTATTATGCGGCTCAAATGAGGTACATAGTATACTGGTGCGCCTCGGCGTACGAAGCCAGATGGAAAAATATTGAGATGACTTTGGGGCAGGGCCGGCCCCAGGCTAGACTGGGTGAAAAAGAGAAAGCGAATCAGAGGGGAGATAACATCATAATAGAGGAAACCCTACACATATGGAGAGAGGTGGTCAAGAGATACAAACTGGAGGGAGATACTAAACTTTTGATTTGGCCTTCACAATCTCCAAGCTTTGGGCCTGGTAGACTAGATAAAACATTTTCGAGATGGAGGGAAAGAGGTGTGACAGCCATTTGCACACTTTTAGATGGACAGGAGTTTGGGTCCTTTGTGAGCTTCAAGAGGGAGTTTGACCTGGGAGAGGGAGACATGTTTAGATATTTACAGTTGAGGCATTTCTATGAACACGAAATTAAGAAAGATGTTTCTGCAGAGGGTAACGAGGTGGTGGAACTACTGATGAGAGCATACAAACACACACCTACCAAGATTGTTTCCAGGCTATATAGATGTTTTCAGAATAGGACTGGGGATAACACACTGTATATTATGGAAAAGTGGAAACGTGAATTAGGCATTGACATCTCAGAGAGTGAATGGTACTCCATGTGCGAAACACAACAGAAATCTACATACTCCAGGGGCTGGAGAGAATTTGGTTGGAAAAACATAATTCGCTATTTCATTACACCTCTAATCAAAAGCAAACAGATTCGTGAACAGCAAATATGCTGGAGAAAATGTGGCCAGGTGAATGCCAATCACTCTCATGTTTTCTGGGCATGTATGAAAATTCAACTATTTTGGGAGAATATCACACAGATTATACAGAAGGTGTTGGGATACGACTTTCCAAGAGAACCACAGGTTGTGTATCTAGGGCTAATTGAAGAAAGTATCCCTCTGGATGATATTTATTTGTTCAAGATTATGACCCTGGCCGGGAAAAAAGCCATTACAAGAAGCTGGTTAAAGGAAGATCCCCCGGGGGCAGAGATATGGAAAAACATTGTGGAAGAGATCCACTCCATGGAAGAACTGACTTGTCGCCTGAGAACGAAGGCTAAAACACATGACAACCGTTGGTTGAAATGGGTGGTCTACTGGGCACAAAATGACTGAAGGCCCTAACTGAGCCATCTAAGTAAGTCGAAGAAGAGGAGAGTTAACAGAGATCCCCCCCCCTAGTGGGCTCTGGTTTGTTTATTTGTTTATTAGTTTATTTGTTTATTTGTTTGTTTCATGGCTGTCATTTCATCACCGATGTATATCACCAATAGGCTGTCGAAGTTCGACCTAATTGTTTTATTTACCTGTTGTGTGAAGTGATAGGTATGTGTGTGGAAAAAAGGAAAATAAAGAGTTAAAAAAAAAAAAAAGGTTCATGGATTACATTCTAATAACAAACCAATCAAATTAAAAGTCAAGCACGTTACCGTGGAAACAATTAAGCTTAGCCCAAAATCACAAATCAGAATGAGGGGGTCCCTGGTATATTTTCTATCTTGTAAGGGGTCCTTGGCTGAAAAACATTTGAGAACCTCTGCCCTAATATAAAGTGAAATATATCCTTATCAAATAAACACTCACTCCAGGTGAGATTTGAACCCTTAGGCCCTAGCTTGTTACATTGTAAGTCTGGTTCTCTTCCATCTGAGCTAACCAGCCTGTTGCTTGGTAGAGCCATGGATATGTAGAGCCGGAGACCAAGTATTATAGTTTTGAAGGTATATTCCACCCAAATACTACTTTCTGTCCAAGTACTTATAGTTTTGAAGCTATATTATGTGCTTTAAAACACAAGTACTTAGACATAAGTAGTATTTGGCTGAAACATACCTAAGTACTTGGACATGAAGTAGTATTTGGGGGGCGGCATTAGCATTAGCTCAGGAGGTAGAGCTGTCGCCTGGGAATAGGAAGGTTCCCCGTTCGAGGCTGGCTCCTCCCGGCAGTGTGCCGAAGTGTCCTTGAGCAAGACACTGAACCCTTAACTGCTCCCGACTAGCAGTTAGCGCCCTGCATGGCTGCAGACGCCGTCTGTGTGTGAATGGGACGGGTGAATGTGAGGTATTCATGTAAAAGCACTTTGGGTAGTCGATAGACTACATAAAATGCGCTCTATAAATACAGTCCATTTAAAAGTATAAGTATTTGGAGAGAAGGTAGTATTTGGGTGGAATATATCTTGAAAACTATAAGTACATGAACAGAAAGTAGTATGTGGATAGAACATAATACTTTGTCTCTGGATCTACAGATCCCTAGTATGGCTCTACCAACTAACAGGCTGGTTAGCTCATGGTAGAGAACCAGCCTTACAATTTAACAATCCTGGGGTTCAGGGTTCAAATCTCACCTGGAGTGGGTGTTTATTTGATAAGGATATCTTTCACTTTATATTGGGGTACACAAAAAGAGTAACAAATGGAATGCAAAACAGAGTGCTTCTAGTGTGAATGGCAAGGCTTCTGTGACGCGCTGCTTCTGAGATCCTTTTGGTGAACCAAGCATAATGCCTCCAGCCCAGCTATCGCTGACGGAGGCATAAAAGCCCATGATTTTTACATGCAGTTTCAGACCAACTCAAATTAAGGTTCAACTGGATTTAAAACCTTTAAAGGGGGACTAACCCCCCAGATATGTAACAAAACGGTGATTTGAAAAACCTATGGGAAAAACCAAGAAATTACGTTTCCTCTTGTCTATACTATACTCTTTGGCTGTGCTCAGCTCAGGAATTTTCTCCGGAAATTGACGCTGTAGAAAAGGGCCCATAATGGCCCACCGTCAGGCCTGTTCTTGGGGCAGTCGATGCCCACCAGCCGGCGCGCCAACGACGTAATGATGATGACATCATCAACGATGACACCGATGATGTCATAGCATAGAGTTCACCTGTGAGGTCATCGGCGATGTCAGACATAACACCGATGATGTCATAGCTCCCTCGAACGTTGTGACATCACCAATGACATGATGTCATACACCAAAATGGGGATATAAACAAAGTGTTCTGTGACGCTATACACATCCGAGAGATTCCTTCTACTTCCATACATCTTCAGGTATTCTTACTTCCTTCATAATGTCAACCATTAGCACAACCAATTCCGAACTCGAGCTGAATCCTGGCTATCTTACAACCAGCCAGGTCCTGGTGACCGACTGCCTTACACCCAGACAGGTCACCAGTGGTAATTCAACCGCGTCCGAGGACCGACATCTCGGTCCCTATCTCCATCCCTGTGATTCTGACCGATCACAGCTCGTGAGCCCTCATCTAAGATCCAGCACACTTCACGAGGCAAGCCCAAAGGCTTCGCCCCCAGCAAGCACACAAGCTTCGCTACAGACGCCATGACAGTTTGCCCACCGCCTCGAAAATAATTTATATGAGAGCTGCAATATCTTTATAAATATCAACAACTAGCCAACGCTGGTGGCCTGTATGGAAACAGCGTTGCTCAAAATGGTTGAAAGTTATATCAATTTGGCTATTCAGTGGCGAACTAGAAATTTTATTATTTTTCTCCCATGTATGTGTGTGGCGGCTTGTCTAACTACGTTAAAAGAGACTAGTGACGCGAGAGCGCAGCACAGCACAATAGTCACGACAAACGCCCCGCTCTCACGCTCATGTAATCACAATGCGAGATTTCTCCACGTCATTCCCTCATCCAACTTGCTATATACCGCGCCATGAAATCCGTTTTAAATTTTCGTTTCGCCCTTTTCCATGATTCTTGTCAAAAGTTTGCACCTCTCCTATTCCTCTCCAGCGCAGAGTGCAGAGCTTCACCGGGCTACTGGAACATTGGTCAACAAGGGTGCCATTGGTCACCCTTCACGTCTCTGTGTGGTTTTTATCAAATGCAACCAATGGAAAAGCATTAAAACGAGCTTGTGAGTAAATCTTGTAACGCCATTCGCCCTCAATCTGTCAGTCAAACCTAGAAATTCGTCACCTACCTCCGTATGTACCCCCCCACGCAGGACCGTAAACCCAGAAAAGTCACACGGCAGACGTGCTGTGTATTTCTGATATCGTTTTGACTAATCCTGGCTTCCTCTGAGGTTAATAGATCAATCAAATGTTTTCCAGTTATTCCTAGGCTGCAAACTTGTTTTAACATGCAAATCGGAGTGTTTTCTGACGAGAATAAAGTAACGTTAATGCTACGTTATGTCAGACTGTTCTCACCCCATGCCCAAGCCCCCGCCTCGGCCATGAGAGCCGAGGAGGGCTGCTGCTGCTGCTGCGCGCGGCCCGGAGCTTGGGGCTCGTGCATGAGCATACGACTCTGTCCCGCCTGACTGGCCGTGAGAGAGTGCTTCCAACTCGGACTGATAATATAAACAACATCATTTGAGCTTATCCAGGTAAGATATTAATAAAGTAATCACACATTCAGTGGGAAACTAACTATAATTAAAACATGTGCCAACTTTGACGACGTTTGGTTCAGTATTTTAAGAGCAAACAGGTTTTTTTTACTTCCTGAAAAGTGGCTGTTTTGGAGATTCGAGGTCCTGGAACGACAGCGACGATATATGGAATTCTGGACAAAATCATATCTAGGCTACATAAAAAAATAAAAATAAAATCAGATTTGCATCTGAGAGACTAAATCTCATCATAGGGCTCCTTAGTATGAAAAAGGTTGGGAATGATTTACAGCAACACAATGCCATGTCCTTCCTTTTATGATTATAGTGGCGTTTATTGATAGTATTGTGTTACATAGAAGTTGGTAGGAAAATAACAGGCGATTGTAATCAATTAACAGGTGATTAACAGGTCAAGTGACATCATGGGAATAGGCTTGGAGTTGTGAGGAGCCAAAAGGGTACAGGGGGAGTAGGGGAGTAACTATCTTGAAATCCAATAGTCTTTGGGGACAACGTGACGTCAGGTTGTACCAAATCTCCCATTCATTTGAGGGCAAAAAAAAAAGCAGTGTTCCACCCATAGAGGGCGCTTATGCCACTTATGCTGCTGAAAAATGATACAAATGGTAGAATGGCAACAGTTTGCTCTCAAATGTGGAAATTTTGACCAGCATTCTTCACACATCACCCCCAAAGTCATAGTGGTTAAAAGCTGAAAAAAGTGTTTTGGGGGTTAGTTACACTTTAAAGAAAATGTTAGGCCTACTCATTTTTCTGGGGACCCTGAATCCCTTCACCCCACCCCTGGTGGACCCAATTTTGGGAACCAGTGTGCTTGCCTGTGTGTCATAGCCAGTGACAGTATGCTATGATATCGCCTTTGGCAATCAACAAGGTCCCGGGTACCAACACATACCGGCCCGTAACAGAGTGTATTCATCTGAGCTGCCAGGATATTTTGGCTCCGGTTCTGTTCTGCAATGGGAAATGTGAACACTGCAGAAAATATCCATCGTACACTAATAATTTAGTCTGGTATCCAGGCTTGAAATCGTATTTCCTTTGTTAGAAAATTATTAGATACTAGAAATGTGTGCACATTTCTAGGGTGGAGGAGAATCTGGAGAGGATGCGCCATGGGGTTTGTGTGTGTGTGTGTGTGTGTGTGTGTGTGTGTGTGTGTGTGTGTGTGTGTGTGTGTGTGTCTTGTCTTCAGTTCTTCTTTTTGGTGTTTTATGGCAGTTGGCATCCTTTATGTTGCATTACCGCCTCCTTCTGGACTTATCCATCCATTCTTCTTCTGTGGTGTTGTATGCCAGTTGGCATGCTTTATTACTGCCTCCTTCTGGATTTATCCATCGACTGTTTCCCTACATTCTGTCCCTTAAGTTCAATGTGAATATTGATCATTAGATTTTTAAGTGATTGGGCTTTTATAGGCTAGTGTTTTTTCAATTGAGCCATGGTTGCGCTGGCCTGTGGGTGGCGCAGTAGCGCAATTAGTACTAGCCTAATGACCTTATTTCAAACAATAGAAGAGAAAGAGATGCAGGTAGACATTAACAAGTGGCAATGCTAACAACAAAGATGGCTAAATATCTGAAGAGGCAACATAGCCTACAGACTGGAGTTGATCCTCCTGATCAAAGTCCTTCTAGACCTCCCAGATGATCGAGCCCAAGCCCAGTACAAGCAAGCACGGGTCTAAAGAAAGCAAAAACGGTGAGCTCACAGAAACGTAGCCAAGATGCTATGATAATCTTCCATTCTGTAACATTTGGGGTGCGTGGCGGTGTGCCGTCATTCAAATGTGTGCCAGTGCCATCATAATATGGCACAAAAAAGGTTGAAAAACACTGAGATGTATTGATTGCTAGCCTATAATGTAGGCTAATTGTATTGATCTCTACTTGTAAACAAAACGAAGTTGCGGGGCTGCAGAGACAAATCATCTAGTTCCCAGTGCAGTCTAATTTGTTTAAGTCAGTGCACCAAGGGCAGAACAAGCCCAAGCATAAAGACAATGAATCAAGTCCCTGAAATGAGTTACTTTGCATTTGAAAAAAGCTTTTACCTCAGCCGCCCCGCTGGCTCTTTCTCAGTCTGAAATGAGATTATTATAGAATAGGCTAGTAGTAGGCTAGCTAGATCAATACTTTTTGCAGCGGGGTGATACAATTTGGCAGGAGGAGCTGCTTGAGCAGAGGAGGGGATTAGAAAGACAGACCGTTTTATATTTAGACAGACACGCGATAACGGTAGTTTGGCCATGCGGTGGAGACTGAACCCGCAGCACCACCAGTAATATGAAAAAGTGTGCCAAAGAAGTCTATAGGCTACATTCATTCTGGAAGAAGCTCACCAACCCGGTGTTATGCCAAAACAGGATCATTTATTTGAAGATTAGCCTACTGTGACGGGAACCTGCCTGGGCTACTACATAATTATACCGGAGACATTTGTACTCTTTCTCTCCTCCCTCTTCCAGGCGACATCTCTCTCCCTCTCTATCCAGTGGTAGGCTGATCTAGTCGGATCCAGTCTTGGTATCTGGACTTTTTGGTGCGAGATAATCGGGAGGGAGATGATGTGAGTTAATGAGGCGGAGATGCAGGCAGACAAACCCAGACGCGCTCCTCTCCACCGGCGACAGGTGCGCAACAAGTGAGAGCGAGGAGGACAAGACCGAGGATATAACGGGAACAAGGAGAGTGAAGAGAAGGCAAGAAGTGCAGTAAGTAGACTAACCGCCAGAATAAAACGTTGGCATTGTATGTGTCTGCAAACACGGATACGTATAATCTCAACGTACATTTGAAACAAAACGGCATGTAAAACGTGGCATTTTACGTTTCTGCAAACGATGGATAGCCTACAATCCCAAACATGAATTTGAACCAAAACAGTGATTGATTTGAAAACCTCAGAGCCTTTCCAATGTTAAAGCAAATAAAACAAGTTTAACAACTTTGGTGTTTAGGCAAGTAAAACAATTTTGGGAAATATATTATGGTTTGGGTTAGGCTTAAATAACCAAAGTTAAAAGTGATTTACTGTTGAAATGTAGAGTTTGAACACATGTAGCCTAGTCAGCGGGTAGTGCTGTGCAGTGAGTAGGCCTAAAGACAGATGCTAGAGGCAATGGATTTGAGCCTCCTTGCTAGAGCGTCCCGTTCCATGCCAGAGGTTCTCAGTTCGATCCCCAGCTGCAGGGGGTGTCCCTGTCCAACATGGCTAGCAGACTCTATAACACTGATACATGCCTCTAGAAACATATGCAACACGTTTTTGGTTAAGAAATGTTGATATTCTATACGATTGCAGAAATGTTTTATGTGGTCTTGTGGTTTTGACCTACAACTGAACATTTGTAGAAAATATAGTAGGATTGTGTATCGCCATTAAAGAGATATGTGATTTTTGGTCCGTATCGTCCAGCCCTAGGAGACACAGGCGCTTTCCAGGTCCAGTCATGATGGAAACGGGCCCCATGATGAGTGCGCAGGTCTCCGACCCGGGAGGAGAGCACCTGGCTGGGGGGATGTGCATGGTGGACCGGGACCGGGACCGTGAGAGAGGCGAGGTGTCCAGCCCGAGCCCCTCGGCCAAGCAGCGCTCTCTGCGGGCAGTGTACGTGCTGAACGACGGGCTGAAGGCGGTGATGGCCAGCAGCCCGGAGTCGGGCGCGCTGCAATGTCTCCAGCGCGCCTGCGACGCAGAGAGCGCGCTGCTCACCACCGTCACCTTTGGACGACTGGACTTTGGAGAGACATCAGTGCTGGATACTTTCTACGATGCAGGTGGGTTTACTTGCACCAAAATTGGGGACACACACCAGACTTAAGAGCAGATGATTGGGGAAGGCGGCTTTGCAATTGGGGACAAAAGCCATGTCTCTAATTGGTAAAAAGCAGATTTTTGGGGTCAGTGGTTAAGGCTGGGTTAAGGGGTTAGGTTTAGGCAAGTAGTGTTTAGGGTTAGGGTTAGGGTACATTCAATTCACAGGCAACAGCTCTGGTGGACATTCCTGCAGTTAGCATGTCAATTGCATGATCACTCAAAACCTGAGACATCTGTGGCATTGTGTTGTGTGATCAAACTGCACATTTTAGAGTGGCCTGTTATTGTGAGCAGCCCAAGACAACCTGTGTAATAATCATGCTGTTTAATCATTTACAATACCAGCTACTCTCTTTTATGGTTACTAGGCTACTACTATATCCCTGTGACCCTGCCTTAACCTGAAGACCTTTGACCTATCTCTCTCTCTCTCTCTCTCTCTCTCTCTCTCTCTCTCTCTCTCTCTCTCTCTCTCTCTCTCTCTTTCTAACTAAACCCTTTTGGAAATGATTCCTTGTTCTGTCTTCATCATGCAAAGCGGACACCTTTTACAGCTCCTGGTCTGAGCCTGGCAATGAAAACTGAGCCGCTCTCAAAAGATTTGAATTGCCAGTTATTTATACCAGACTATGTCGACTATGTTGTCCACGCCTCTCAGGCCTGTTTGATCTCAAGATGATATTAAAACGTAATGGTTTCATGCACAGATTGGAGGATTTACTGCAGGCAGAAATCATCTCATTGGCAGGCTGACTTCAACCTGAATGGGCAGAATAAGAATAGCACAATTTCAAATTCTTAAATGGCAAAGAAGGATACCTGGTGACAATGACAATATGAATCACAATTGTTTCCCTCACTCATGACCATGGCATTCATGATTTTGGAAGGTCAGCAGGCAGCTAACTGTGGTACGTACAGTAGATAGCTATAGGTTAGTATTGCTAATTGAGGAAATTCTGAAGTTGCCGGAATAC
>NC_139624.1:104504170-104506670 GCF_964638095.1 Poromitra crassiceps
ACAAATACAATCCCCTAATAATACAAATGTAGCAAATCAAGGAAGCATGAAGGAAAACAGGAAAAAGCCATTTTGACTGCCAAAATACAGACACAGCTGTTAATAAATTAATAAAGGGTGCTGGCTATATTTCCTGCTTTTGTGTGTGTACATGTAAGTGAGCTTGCCATTTGGTCTCAAAAGTCTAATTCATTCTAAGCCTGCATAATGGGTTCAAGACTTTTCTGCTGATGCCAAATGGCGAGAGCTCCTTACCTTTAGCTCTTTAACATTTTTCGGTTGAGATCACATTAGGATTGATTTGGTGCATTGTCATTCTGTTACATTATAATCATTTAGCTGACACACTTATCTAGTGCCACTTACAGTTAGATGCATTGTCATTCTGTTACATTATAATCATTTAAGCTGTGTTCACACCAAGATATTTATTTTTCGCTCTGTCGCTTGATTCAACCCTTTCGAATCGCTCTGTTGCTCTGTTTAAATCGCTCATCAACAGGCACACGAATTGACGGACATGTGGGGGCTATAACGTTACGCAATGTCATGATGTTTGTCCACTACGAGCCACCGTAGCTGTTTACAAGCGTGCTCCTAACGCGAGCTCCATACCGGTAGTACAGACTTCACTTCATGTCAGCTGTCAGCCTGTCAATGTGGTTTGTTGCCACACAATAAACCAGCGGTTTGTTCCAAGCCAGTGTGATCCTTGACTCGCTCTCACACGGCAGCCAATCAGCGTTGAACAGCGAGCGACTGATGCCAGCGTAATTTCGCTCGAGTTAGGATATTTCATCTTGGGCGACGAGCGTATTTTCTCCCCATCGCTCTGTCTCTGTCGCTCGGACGCCCAGCGATTTTTCTCCCGGGCGAATATACGCTCAATCGCTCGTTTGCATTGACTTTGTATGTAAACTCGATGCCAGCGAAAAACTTTAATAGGTCGGTGTGAACGCAGCTTTACAGTAGCTGACATGCTTATCTAGTGCCACTTACAGTTAGGGTGTATTCACACCTATCTCGTTTGGAGCAGTTGTTCCGAAACGGAGAACATTTTCCCCCTTGGTGCGGTTCGTTTGGGCGAGTGTGAACACAGCAATCGCACTCGGATGCGGGACAAAACAAGCGGACCGAGATCGCCAAGAAAGGGTGGTCTCGGTCCGCTTCCAAACGAACTCTGGTGCGGTTCGTTTGTGGTGAGAACGTGAGCCGACCTCGATCCGCCACAACAGCAGTAAACGGTGCGCATTTTTGGATAAACCAGCTGCCGTAGTCAGCTGCGCTGTGCGTAATGGCCTGAAGAACGAACATTTTTATCGTTTAAAAACAACATCTTTCAGATCCTGTTTTGGCAACTTGTGACTTGCATCGATAAACTTTGGGGGATTTTTGGATCATCACATCAGCAGTTTGAACTCAATCAACTTACCTCGGACCATGGGAAGCAACGTTAATGTGTTGAATCTCTACGGATTTTGCGTGCGGTGTGCTGCGCAGCACACCGCCCTCTCTCTCCCTCTCTCTCGCTCTCTCTGGTCTCCATTCAATAAATGAAAACAAATCGTGGTAATCAGAGCCAGCCTTCTTTGTGATAAGATTGTCTGGTTCAATCAGACAATCAGACTGATTGCATGTCTTCCTCGAAATGTCCATTGTTATTAAATTATTTATTAATATTTTATTCCTGACAGGACAGGTGTTCATATAGCCTATCTCGGCTAATCCTCATCTCCGTGATAGTAGCCTAATAGCAGAATTTGCGAGGGTCTTTGATCTTCTATCTCCAAATTCCCAATAGCCTAAATAGGCTAAATAAATACATAGGCTTACATAGGCTACATAGCATACATTAATAAATAAATAAAGAACTTTCTCCCTCTCTCTCTCTCCCGATCCCTCCCTCTTTCTTTCTTTCTTTCTTTCTCTCTCTCTCTCTCTCTCTCTCTCTCTCTCCTCGCACGGCGGACGCCCGACATAGCCTAAAATGTAGGTCTAACAAAACGCATTTTTATAATCATATAGGAAAATCTCTGGGAATTATTTTGTCCATCCCGAGAGGCTATTAGCCTATCAGAGTGTCTGCAGGCCAATCCAGGAAGTTTGACAATACTATTTGGACCGTTTCATTTGTGGCTGTGTGAACACAAACGAACCAAGGCACAAATGCAACAATTGTATCAATTAAGTACCTGAATCGGAACAAAGCAAACGACCTACAGGTGTGAATACACCCTTAGATGCATTGTCATTTTGTTACATTATAATCATTTAGCTGACACACTTATCTAGTGCCACTTACAGTTAGATGCATTGTCATTCTGTTACATTATAATCATTTAGCTGACACACTTATCTAGTGCCACTTACAGTTAGATGCATAGGATCCATAGGAGGCCACCTTCGCCAAGTTCGCCACACCAAAGAGCTTGATCCAGACATCATCCACCCAGTTGTACTAGACTTAAAACACCCTTTGATGCAGCTGATGATCAGAGAT
>NC_139624.1:104511670-104566670 GCF_964638095.1 Poromitra crassiceps
GTGGGCTGCACAGACAACAAATGTAAAAAATCATGAATTAAAGTTTTTTGTACTCGAAAAAACAAGGAAGCCGTTGAGAAGAATGTGGATCTAGGCTGCAAGGAGAGAGGACTGAGCCAGCTCCTCTCTATAAAACAGATGGGTTGCCTTCATGTGTGATGGGTCTCAGGATATGTTGCTCTGTATTGACTGCCAGTAGAGGCTACAGGGTGCAACATTAATGCAAAATCTCACTGACTTGTTATCTAATGATGGTAAATGGTAAATGGCCTGCATTTATATAGCACTTTTATCCAAAGCGCTTTACAATCAGTAGGTACATTCACCCATTCCGTCGGGAGCAATTTGGGGTTCAGTATCTTGCCCAAGGACACTTCGACAGGCAGACTGGAGGAGGCCGGAATCGAACCACCGATCTATTTTATACAAGGCGATTAGTGGACGACCCGCTCTACCTCCTGAGCTACAGCCGCCCCATAAATTATGTCATGTTTGATGATAGCTAACTTCGCATCAGTCCACTGTAACAGCAATGCCACGTCAGTCACTCAAACTAGGCGGAGAAGCTGTATTTCATTAAATATGAAGTGAAATGATTAAATATCAATATCTATTATCTTACCTAAATCAAGTAATGTTACTGGTAAATGTCAAAGTATTTCATGTCAGGCCACTGTGTGGGATCATTATCCAGCTTTATTTGAGTAACATTAATGAAAAAGGTGATGGAGGACATTAAGTTTGTTTTTTGAATGTACCTTCTCCTCTCTGTTGGAGGCAGTGTGCTGAAATAATTCTTTGGCAGATTTGTCTACTTAAAAACAGGAAAAACCTGGTCAGACTGTCCATATCTGTTCAGATTTCCTCCCAACGGCTGCTTTTGCCTGTGAACTACCGATCCAGGCTTCCCCAACGGCTTTCAACTGTGTCCACAGTGTCTCTATAGCTAGCTGTAATGTTTGTTGATTGAGTTTGAAGGTCATTCTCAACAAATTGTAGAGGAGAATGGGGTAAATGAGTCAACATTTACTTTTACTTTGAGATACCATGGCAAATAAATGTGTATTTAAAACAAATAATAGCTACGGCCGACCAATGGTGTAACTTCATCACTCACTACAGCCCGATCAGTAATCAGTGATAGACCTGCCGGGGCAGCATGTCATGTCAGTGCCATGTGCCAGGGGCAGCATGTCAGTGCCATGTGCCAGGGCAGCATGTCAGTGACATGTGCCAGGGCAGCATGTCAGTGACATGTGCCAGGGCAGCATGTCAGTGCCATGTGCCGGGGCAGCATGTCAGTGCCATGTGCCGGGGCAGCATGTCAGTGCCATGTGCCAGGGCAGCATGTCAGTGCCGTGTTTTGCCTCAGTAAAAGTTGGTCTTTTGGCACAAGTTGCCCCAGGTAGAGGAAGGTTGCTCCATATATTACTACAAAATAAAATAGTAGTTTCACGGTGTTTTAACAAAATAACAAAGATAGCACAACCTTTTTTGTTATACTTTTCAGTTCACTAGGTCTTTTCCAGCCATGAGATTGCTTTCAGGTGCAAATAAATCTGTCACTCTATTATGTCTCTTCTGAGAATTGCTTGTATTTTCATGGTTATATTTTATCTTATTTTCAAGGATAACGATGCACAACATTTGTATGGTGTGTGTGTGTGTGTGTGTGTGTGTGTGTGTGTGTGTGTGTGTGTGTGTGCGCGTGCGTGAATGCCTGTGTGTGCGTGCTAGCATGTGTGTGTGTGTGTGTGTGTGTGTGTGCTTGCATGTTTGTGTGTGCATGTGTGTGTGTGTGTGTCTGTGCGCGTGCGTGCATGCCTATGTGTGCGTGTGTGTGTGCGCACGCACGCGCGCGCGTGTGTGCATGCCTGTATGTGCGTGTGTGTGTGTGTGTGCGTGTGGGTGTGCGTGCAGGAGGAACAGTCCAGGCGACAGGGAGCAGGCTCTGGGAGTGATGCTGCAGGTGATGCAGTCGTGCGAGCACCCGGCGCCTGACATGTTCTGCCTCTGTGGGCGGATCTACAAAGACATCTTCCTCGACTCTGACTGCAAGGACACCAAGAACAGGGACAATGCCATACAGTGGTGGGAGCACGCACACGCACACGCACACACACACACACACACACACAGGCATGCACACGCGCCCGCACGCACACACACACACACACACACACACACACACACGCACGCACGCACACATAGGCATGCACGCACACGCACAGACACACACACGCACACACAGGCATGCGCACGCACACACACACACACATGCACGCACACATAGGCATGCACGCACACGCACAGACACACAGATGCACACACAGGCATGCATGCACACACACACACACACATGCTAGCACGCACACACAGGCATTCGCGCACGCACAATTGAATTGATTCTTTGCAAATGCACTATTAGTCTCTCAAGACAAACACGTTGGCTCCCGCAATTTGCAAATGCTCCCGCCTACCCGCTCTCAATGCTATGTCTGGTCAAAATAAGGCGGGATATCCACTCATTCCCCAATCAACTGCCTCGGTTATGTTTACAGGACATGTGTCGTGATTGGTCGAATACCATCAAACTTCCTTCTGGTCTGAAGCTTTTTTCCTTTCTTTTTTAAAGGATGAGAACTTCCTCTGTCCAAATGTTAATGGGATAAACTACAGACTGTCTGCATTCGCAGATTGTGGAAGAGACTAGCTTGAGAGACTAGTGTACTATTAGACTGAGGCGGTCTACATCTAACTGTTTGTCAGTGTATTTATCCGTCTGTTGCCCTCCACCTGTCATTCACTACAGGTACAGGAAGGGTTTTGAGTTGCAGCCCACTCTCTACTCTGGGATCAACCTGGCTGTGCTGCTCATGGTGGCCGGCCAACAGTTTGAGAGTTCCATTGAGCTGAGGAAAATAGGTGAGAGGAGCCTCAACCTGACACAACAGACACACAAGCCAAGTTGTGTAATGAAGGTAGAAACACACTGGAAGCCTCAGGTGCAGCAGACACTTTCAAACGTGCCAACTGCTTAGTGGCTCAATCGATGGAATATCAAACTGCTTTGAGCTTTGTTCTCTTTTAGATGTCTCCGCCTGTCTCTTGCAGTGGTGACATTTCAAAGTAAGAGTTTCAAATGACATGCATCAATTATTGCTGCCGGTGTATTTTGGCCGATATATTAAAGCATCATAATTTGACTTTCAAATATGTTCCTGTGGGGGGGGGGGGGCATGGTGGTGCAGTGGTAAGCGCTGTCGCCTCACAGCTAAAAGGTCCTGGGTTCGATTCCCACCTGGGACGCTGTGAGCGCTGAAGGAATGCATGCTCGTCCGCATGTCCTCGAGTGCCCACCGCCCGGGTGGGGTCGTCAAAAGGGCCTTTCTGTGTGGATTTTGCATGTTCTCCCCGTGCCCCCTGGGGGCTTCCTTCATATAGGAACCCCACACCAAAAACATGCAATATCCTGGTTGCTGATGTGGTGCCTCCTCTGGTCGTTAGGGGCGCCTGTTCGGAGGGAGGGGAACTCGTTGGAATAGCGTGATCCTCCCACGTGCTATGTCCTACTCGGAGGAAGCATGGAGCCAGTTTCGGCTCTCCCCAGATCAGCAGAGGGTGGAGCAGCAACCAGGATAAAAAAAATAGCACTAATGGGGGATAAAAAACATTTTTTTTATTTAAGATTTCCCCCCCCCCCCTGTGATTGTCTCAGTTTCCAGGCTTTACACGGTCCACCTCACTCATCTGCTACTTCAGGAAGGTTAAACTAATGATCCAGTGCTGCACTTTGGATATATTCCCAGGGGAGTGCTTTGGAAATTAAGGATTGGATTAAGTTCTGTCCTCTTTTCAATGACAGGGAATGGTCTGCTAACTAATCAATTGGAACATAGACTACTTGTTACGGTCACATGACCCGAGTGAAAGGTAGGGCCAAAATTCAAATCACATGAAGATGAAGGCAGCTGGGTAGGGGAGCAAAAGGGTTTTATTGCGACGCAGGAAAAAAGATGAGCACAAAGTCAAATAGACAGACTAAATACATGAGGGACAATTACTAACATGAGACAGCTGAGGACAAAGTCAAACAGACAGACTAAATACATGAGGGTCAATTACTAACATGAGACAGCTGAGGACAAAGTCAAATAGACAGACTAAATACATGAGGGTCAATTACTAAAATGAGACAGCTGAGCACAAAGTCAAACAGACAGACTAAATACATGAGGGACAATTACTAACATGAGACAGCTGAGGACAAAGTCAAACAGACAGACTAAATACATGAGGGACAATTACTAACATGAGACAGCTGAGGACAAAGTCAAACAGACAGACTAAATACATGAGGGACAATTACTAACATGAGACAGCTGAGGACAAAGTCAAACAGACAGACTAAATACATGAGGGTCAATTACTAACATGAGACAGCTGAGGACAAAGTCAAACAGACAGACTAAATACATGAGGGTCAATTACTAACATGAGACAGCTGAGGACAAAGTCAAACAGACAGACTAAATACATGAGGGTCAATTACTAACACGAGACAGCTGAGGACAAAGTCAAACAGACAGGCTAAATACATGAGGGTCAATTACTAACATGAGACAGCTGAGGACAAAGTCAAACAGACAGACTAAATACATGAGGGTCAATTACTAACATGAGACAGCTGAGGACAAAGTCAAACAGACAGACTAAATACATGAGGGTC
The DNA here is from genome assembly GCF_964638095.1 of Poromitra crassiceps. Classification (NCBI taxonomy): domain Eukaryota; kingdom Metazoa; phylum Chordata; class Actinopteri; order Beryciformes; family Melamphaidae; genus Poromitra; species Poromitra crassiceps. The sequence goes on from NC_139624.1 coordinate 104,516,400, forward strand.
AATTACTAACATGAGACAGCTGAGCACAAAGTCAAACAGACAGACTAAATACATGAGGGTCAATTACTAACGAGACAGCTGAGGACAAAGTCAAACAGACAGACTAAATACATGAGGGTCAATTACTAACATGAGACAGCTGAGGACAAAGTCAAACAGACTAAATACATGAGGGTCAATTACTAACATGAGACAGCTGAGGACAAAGTCAAACAGACTAAATACATGAGGGTCAATTACTAACATGAGACAGCTGAGCACAAAGTCAAACAGACTAAATACATGAGGGTCAATTACTAACATGAGACAGCTGAGCACAAAGTCAAACAGACAGACTAAATACATGAGGGTCAATTACTAACGAGACAGCTGAGGACAAAGTCAAACAGACAGACTAAATACATGAGGGTCAATTACTAACATGAGACAGCTGAGGACAAAGTCAAACAGACTAAATACATGAGGGTCAATTACTAACATGAGACAGCTGAGGACAAAGTCAAACAGACTAAATACATGAGGGTCAATTACTAACATGAGACAGCTGAGCACAAAGTCAAACAGACTAAATACATGAGGGTCAATTACTAACATGAGACAGCTGAGGACAAAGTCAAACAGACAGACTAAATACATGAAGGTCAATTACTAACGAGACAGCTGAGGACAAAGTCAAACAGACAGACTAAATACATGAGGGTCAATTACTAACATGAGACAGCTGGGGAAACCGGACAGTTGACACAGGAGATTGACAGGGACACGTGAGAAAACAAAACCAAAACATGTCACGGAGCAGCTGGAGCAGGCGTGACACTACTATTTATGCATCAGAGTAACTTGATGCTACCTGACTCACATTCAATACGTAATTAGGATAAATGCTTGAAGAAGGACTTATTCTATACACTGTATTTGCACCATGTTCTCACTCTACCTACTGACAATCTGTGTGTTTTAGGTGTGAGGCTGAATAGTCTGTTAGGGCGCAAGGGCTCCCTGGAGAAAATGAATAACTACTGGGATGTGGGCCAGTTCTTCACGGTTAGCATGCTGGCTAGTGACATCCCCAAAGCTACACAGGCGGCCGAGAAACTCTTCAAACTCAAGCCACCTATCTGGTAAGAAGTACACATTAAGAAGCATGCGTCAAATACAGAAGTCTCTGTTTTGTAGTTATCGGTTGTTGGTGCAATTGTTCAAAAATGACTGAAAGATCGGACACGTTCTTACAAAATGATTACTGACTAGAGAATAAATCTGACAATACAACAACAATTTGGGGAAATAGGGCGACCATTGACAGCTGCTATTTTGTAGTTATCGGTTGTCGGTGCAATTGAAGATATTTGTTCCAAAATGACTGTGTGAACAGCTGGACACCTGGCATGTGCACACATGGGCCAGGGCCCTATCTACCCCCTGGCCTTAAAATAGCGTTTAACGCCAGGCGCAGCGCTATTAGTGGGCGTGGTCAGGTGCAGTCCCTATTTTCCCCTTGGCGCTAAACCCGGCCTTAACCATTTAACCACGCCTTTTAGGCGTAGAATTATTCACAACTGTGGTCATTGGTGAACTGCAGTTACGCAATGACATTCTTCCTTTCGAAGCTCCGATCCACTCGATCCAGTCCAGGTTGTGGCTGCATGCTGTCATCTCTTCATGCCAATTTGGATATCTCAGCACATCACAGATCATAGCCTGAATAAAACAATTCAACCTACCGCCAGGCAAATACAGATCTGTTCAGCAGGGCTGATGCGGTCTCCCTGTAGCCTACAATATATAACGTTAACTATCGGTGACATTCCTGATACCATCCAATTCCATGATCTTTATGTTGTAAACACATAACTTTCACAATAGTGAACAAGCACCCCCACTCGGCTCATTCCGGGCAGGTAGTTTTATAACTTGTAGGCTACCTGCTGCTCCTGCACATCACAGCACAGGCTAAATGATGCACATAAATATAGCCTACATTATGTAAAATCATGGCATAAATGTGTTTTTATTGAAAAAGTACGTGTCAAGTAAGCTAAGTCTTGATGCTATGATGCTATCTTCCCGAGTCGGGTGCAAAGCGTGTCCAGTTTAGCGCCTAAGGCCAGGGGGAAGATAGGGCCCATAGACATCAAAGGGGGCCTGTGGTTTTGCCTCTCTGTAGAGAAGTGCCCTTTTTCTGAGCTCTCCTGTCCATTTGTACAGTAGGTGAAAGAATGGCCATCTTTAGAAAAGTGCCCTTTTTCGGTGCTGCCCCTGAAGGCAGCATTTCAAAGATGGACATTGTGGGCATGTGCCCAGGGGCCCACAGCCAATAGAATACCGCAGGGATGACGTATCTTTGTAGTCGCAACGCAAAAGTCCCAGACTTCCGGGTTCTTCACTGTTTCTGCCTATGGGATTTTTTTATGGATTTTTGGCGCGATGGTTAAAATAATGTCTGTGGTTAACGTAAGCTTATTCAAACGCGAACCTGTGTTCAGCAGGATAATCTTCACACATGAGGACCACTTTCATGAGTTTTGAAGCGTAAATGCTAGAAGTAAAAAGCTCATGCTAAGCTATTCCAGAACTACACACACTGTCGCATAGGCTTCCACGTCACGTCACCACAGCCAAATTCAACCTTTTATCAAAATAAGCGTTGTTACTGTGAGCTGACAGAGCAGTGTGTGGGATGGAGTGGGGAACATGCACCCAATTAGTTCGTAATCACTTAGAGACACACACACAAATAAAATAAAGAAGTTTATTAAACATAACTATGAACCAACTTAATGATAAACTAAGTACTGGCATGAAACTAACAAACTAACATGAAACCCACCACTACACAGGTGAAGAGGGGATTCCCTCCACCAAACCATTGCGAACAAACTAACGTTAGATAATTTGTTATTCTAGAATGTACATGTTGTATTCATTCATTCAGCACTCTGACAACATTCAGCACGTCCGTGTGGGAACATATCACAACACGTGATACAATGCTATTGTTACAACAGTAACTACAATTGGAAAATACTAATAAATCTAGTTTGAAAGAGCGAGTGGGCAATAGCTGTGTGACTGAACAGCGAGGCGAGGGAAAGATAATGTCCGTGTTCGCCCTTCGGCGTGATGACGTATAATATCCCCGTTGACAGTGTAGTTTTATTTAGCGGTTTGCTAGCTAGCCGCCCTTTTAACGGCACATAAAAGCTTCAAAACTCATAAAATTGTGTGTTTTGTTTTTTTGCATGACCTCTTCTGGCCTGGCGGGGGCGTCGTTGGCCTGGTGGGCCCGCCAGGCCTGTAGAATGGTAGGGGAAACACTGGAGAGAGAGAGAGAGGGAGGGGGAGAGGAAGGCTCTGCACGGACAGAGAGCCCCAATGAATGACCATAGCAAGCAGCTATAGGCAGCCTCTGTCGGGACATACAGTGTCACGGGTCTGTTGGTTATAGACCTCTGCTGTAAGCTGAAAAGACTGTTGAAAACAAAGTAGTAGGCCTATTCCTTCTACTTTGCAGTAGGTAATCCCCCTGTCTCCTTCCCTGAAGTTGTGAAGTTACAGCTAGTTAATTAGTGATTTTTCTGTTTCTCCAGTCCATCTGTCCTGATAGCCACATACTGTAATTACAGTGTAATGCATCAGCTGTAGCCTATTTCTAAACCGAAAGTCCAATTTGACCCTAAAATCATAAAATATTAGGGCTGCTCTTACTGAGACACTCCTGGGGTATTTTGGATCACTGTACACTTATATAATGGGAATATTATATAAATATTTTAGTCATATCATAGGAGATAAGAATGGCAGAAAGTACAATAAGGTCACTAAACTATTGAGTGCTGTACATGCACGCACGCGCACACACACACACACACACACACACACACACACACACACACACACACACACACACACACACACACTATAGGAATATTAGGCTATACAAATATAGGAATATTATCATGTTTATTTCCTTTATGAGAGTGAGCATCTCTGTCTCTTTCTCTCTCTCCATCCATTTATTTTGAAATCCCAAGTCCACACCCATCCTCTCATAGTCTGTGAATTATGGATTATGATGATTGCAGGTGCTGGTGATATGAACATGCAACTTGTTTAATAAAGGTAAGAGATACTGTACAAATACTGTACTGTATAATATCTGCATTTGTTAATCAGATGCCTATTACACCCAAACATTAGCACATGCCTAAAACAACCTCAAGCTAAATTTAAAAGCTGATATAAAATATAGTAAATATAGTATGATTATCATTCCAAACAAAGTTGACAAGTGGCCCATCAAACATTTGTGCCCAGGGGACTCTAATTTGATTATGCCTTGTATGGAGAGGTGATATGAGACAAATATGGGGGCGAGAGAGGCAGCCATGCAGTTATTAATATTATTATTAATAATAATAATATTAATAATAATAATATATATCGGGATATTTTATTTCCCGATACTGTATCGATACTTGGACGCCAAGTATCGATATTATTGTGCTTGCTGACAAGCAAGGCACAATCTTGAAATCCCACATACTTAATATTCTTATTATTCCATCCACCAAAAAGTTTGTCGCGTAATAACTCCCTCAATTTTTGCGCCACATAGACATGCCAGATCTCAAAATGACCGGCTCATTGAGGACATGTATGCTATGACTTTGCTAAGGGTTTGTGGAAGCGGTTTGGCCGCAATTCGCCATTAAGCGCCATTTTTTTCCCCATTGACTTGCATGGGGTTTGGAAAAATCTTGCAAAATCTTGCAGTAAATTAGGTGTAATTCAGAAACCATAACAGCTAGAGCTACGACACTTGGTAGGGAGGTGCACTGAGGGGTCTTTTACTATCCCCGAAAGAATTGCATCAATTGATCAGATGGTGGCGCTATAACAGCCCTCCTTACCTTTTGGTCCATAACTTTTGAACCGTAGGGTTTATCATCAAAATTCTTTTTTCCCTGGATTCCTTGGGTCCTCCCGCATCTACTCAACTAGGCCACGCCCATTTGCGTCTGACTAGATTTTCCGCCATTTTGCATTTTGTCCAAAACCGTTTTTTTGCCATTTCTCCTTGAAATTTTGTCCAATCTTCACCAAACCAACGCACACATCATGTGGGGACTGTCCTGCACAACACTGATTTGGAAGTTTTTGAAAAAAACGCACCGTTGCGATATAATCCACTTCCAACTTTCTGTGGGTGGGGCCTATTTCACAAAGATCGTCCGATGCTAACCAAACTTGGTACAGGTGTGGAGGGATGTACTCTGAGCCTATAGGATAAGTATTTTGTCATTTAGCCTTTAGGGGGCGCTATAGCAGCATTCAGTGCCTGTCCCTTCTAAATTGTTTTATTTTGAAGGGCGGCAGGAAGTGCGGATTCATTCTCATTATGGCCAGCCTTCCTTCTTGTATGACACTTGACACTTGTCACTTGTCGCACTCACACTATTATACAGACAACAGACACACCTATGCTTGTATCTCAGTGGGTATATCACTCATGGTCTCACTCTCATTTGCATACTGTATGTTTTCAGCAGCTCCAACTCTTCTCTGTTAAAAACCAAATGCTAAAAGTGTACTGGAAACAGGAATCCGGTGAGATTTGACCAGATTAATAGAGCTAAAGAGCAGCTCTGAGCAGCAGCGTTGCATGTTGGGTAGAGCAGTGTTGCATCTTGGGTAGAGAGAATGATATACACTTGTCGCCAACCATGGGAGGCCTGTCTGTTCTGTTAGCTGCTGTGTTAATGTAGCATGGTAACATGTCCAGAAAACAATGAATGAACAAAATGAACTGAACCCATGGGTAAGTGTCACCACTTTGTGGTTGTCCTTTTTTACAGCCAGCTGGGTTTGAAAACATAATGGAAGAGATAGCCTAGTGTGAATAGCCTAGTGTGAATGGAGGCTGTTAGCCACAACAACTGTGCCTTATAGGCTAACCTCAGCCAGCCAAAACAAACACCTTGTCCCCCTGGCGTTAGGACACACTGTTCATCAATGTTTGGGACTAGTTGCATCAAGCTAATTGAGCTAATGCTAGCATTAGGCCAGCGTTTCTCAACTGGTGGGTAGCGTCGCGGGGCCGTTTTGATTGGGTCGCGGACATTTACAGTACAGTATTTTTTTTTTTTTTTTTTTTCAGATTATTGAAACTGGATTAGCCTGACCAGTTTCACTTGTTTAACAAGCTGAAGCATATGCTCTGCCTGTAATTCAAGAGAAGTCTGCCTTTTCATTTCATATTTAATTTTAGTTCAATTCAGATGATTGAAACTGGATTAGCATGGCCCCAGTTTAATTAAAAGTTATGACCAGTTTAACTAAAAAGCATATAGTCTGCCTGTGATTCAAGAAAAGTCTGCCTTTTATTACATATTTCATACAGTTCAAATAAGACTTTCTGACCATGACCAGTTTGACTTGTTTAAATTTAAAAACATATAGGCCTGTAATTCAAGTATGCCTTATTTCAATTGGTTTTTAGCCCTAGTTGCACTTCTGTTGCACTTTTTTGTTCATTTGACAGTGCATGAAGGCATTGTGTATTAAATAAATGCGCTATTTTTTGTGCAATAAATTTGAGTGGTTTAAAAAAAAATCTGAAATTTGGGTCGCGACTTCATGACAAGGAAAATAGTGGGTCCTGAGGCTACACCAGTTGAGAACCACTGCGTTAGGCGTTAGTTAGCATGCTACCCAAGCAGCTCTGGCTGACTGGACACATGACAACCGATCAGCAACTCTGTAACAAAACTAAAAGGGTAACATTACTTTGGTGACCAGGGACTATTATCAGTACATTTGACTTCTTACACTAACATAATGGAAGATAGCCTACATTAGTTACTGGCTGATTAGATGCAGCCATTGATAGCTTTTCACTTGTGTGTTTGCAGCTCTGGTAAGCCTGCTAGTTTTGTAAACAGTTGTTGTCGCAACCATAAACATGAATGACACTACAAGGAATACTACTTCTCTGGAGGTTATCATGTCCTATTTTCCTTGAGACAGTTGGAGACATTTACAATACATGGTAATTATTGATGCTGTAGTTTGCAGGTAATGTAGTTTTAGATTGCAGAGATTGGGCCAGCCTTTTGTGTCTCTCTAGTAACCAGTCTGACTTCCCCACCTACCAAGTACTTCTACTCCAAAGTCCTTTTACTCACATAGGCACCCCCATAACTACTTAGTCCCCCTAGGTCCATGGGCAGGGACTTTGGAAGCCAGGCGGTGCATGGCGAGGACAGCAAGCACAATTACATTTTCGTTAGGAAATGTAGACATTCTAGTTATTATTATTATTATTTTTTTTTGCAGGCCATGCCATGCCAGGCCTCTGCATCTGGTGATTCCCACCCCTAATCGATACTGTATCGATATTTCCCATATCGATGCGTTCAGTAACACTCAACACTCAGTAGTTTTGACTAAATTTGTCCACTAACTTATCAGTATAAAGTGATGTACATATTATTACACTACCTGGGTGGTACACAGTGTGTTGTATCTTTAGCCCTATTATTTAATTTTGAGTAAATTCTGTAGAATATCGCAATATATCGCAATATGTATCGCATCGCAATATATCGTGATACAATCGTATCGTGACCCAAGTATCGTGATACGTATCGTATCGTGAGATCCTTGCCAATACCCAGCCCTAATAAGTTCAGTGTTTCTGCCTGTGTTGCTCTCTGTATGTTGTAGTGTAAAACAAACTAAAGGGAGAGCAGGTGCGACATGAAAGTGAGTGAGAAAAGGAGCAAATATTCCTCTAAATCTGGCTAAAACGTGCGCCGACATGCCCTCTTATGAATTTGAGGCCCTGCCCCTCTAACATCCTCTGCACGTGCCTGTTGGACACATATTCTTACCAAATGATTACTGGCTAGAGAATAACAATAACAACCATTTGGGCCAATAGGGCGACCATTGAAAAGCATGGGAGGCTCTTCTGGGTCACGGCCCCAATTTGTGATTAAGGCAGACAAATCGTTCCCATAGTGCAGCTTAAATGTGTGTCCCCTTCTTTTCTGCCATTATCTTTTGTCCTCTCGCTCTCTCTCCTCTCTCCTCTTCCACTTTCTTTTCATGCTCACCCTGCTCCCTCCACGTTGTTGTCTCACCCTGCTCCCTCCACGTTGTTGTTGTTGTTTCTTCAGGTACCTGCGCTCTGTGGTGCAGAACCTGCAGCTGATCCAGAGGTTTAAGAAGCAGATGGTGGAACATTCTCCACCAAAGGAGAGACTCAACTTCTGGATGGACATTATCGTAGAGGCCACCAGGGGCACCACCAACGGACTGCGCTTTCCAGTACACACGCACGCACGCGCTCAAACATGCACACACTTCTATTAGCCCGGTGAAAAACATCCTAATCACACAATCTCACATTCTGTTTCACTCTCCGGATCAGTCTGCACTTCCAGCCACCCAGAACAAATTCCTGAAATGACAATGTAACCGGGCCAATAAACTCTTTTCACGGGGGGCCATTTTGTGTCGAAAAGGCAGAATAAACACAGGTGCAAGCAAAACACTAATGAGGGTAATTTGGAAACCCTCATTAGTGTTTTGCTTGCACCTGTGTTTATCCTGCCTTTTCGACAAAAAATTGCCCCCATGAGAAGTGTCTATCAGGGACTGAGTCGTAGTTGATGACGTAACCGGGCCAATCAGGGTGGCAAAACTAATGGCGTCTCCCAAAGCAACGAGCGGTAACGTTAACGTTAGTAGAGTAAACACAGCCATAAGTGCAGTTATTGTAGAAATAGTCTCAGTAACAACAATTAAACAAGAACAAGAGTATGCACTAGGGGAGTTTCTTGGCAGAAAAGATGTTTTCACCATTCTCCATGGTGGATTTGGATTGGATTTGGCAAAGCTGATTGGCTGAAGGAGTCGTCTGTCAAGCAAAGTAGTCCGCCCAGTGAAATGGCTGTGGAAGTCCAAACTGATACATAGAGCGAAACAGAATGTGAGATCACATGATCAGGACACTTTTAACCAGGCTCTTTCCATTCCAGGTATTGATTCTGGAGCCCACCAAGGTGTACCAGCCCTCCTATGTGTCCATCAACAATGAGGCAGAAGAGAAGAACGTCTCCATCTGGCACGTTTCTCCTCCTGAAACGGTCAGATTATCACCCTTCTGTCGTCCCTCTCTCTTTGCATTGCATTTTAGCAATATGCTGGCACTCTATCCAGAAATGACTTACTGTACAGTATGAGTGAGGGGTTCAATGCCTTGCAGAAGGACACTTTGACCGGACACCTGGCAGTTGATCGACACATTGTCTGTGGCTGGAATCAAACCCCCTCCTCATTAAAAGTAGGCTAGCAGGGAGGCCTAGTGTTTTGATTGGCTGTCCTGAGTGGACATTTCACCCTCTTGGATGGAAACAGTCACAGGTATGATCCTCGCAAATGCCAGGTGCCAGGTCATAATGTCCTTGAGCAAGACACTCATTTTAAGTCATACTGGAAAGAATAAGTACGAGTAAATGTGTAAAATGTTGAAATTAAAAACGTTACGTTTCATTCCAGAAAGGGATCCACGAGTGGAACTTCACTGCAATGTCCATCAAAGGAATTAGGTATGAAAATACAGTTGGAGCCGAAGAAAATGCAAAGCTTCATAGGTGGATTATGAGCAAAGTTTAGCATGTTGCTAAACTATGTTCCCATTAGTCAATGATTTTAAAATGAACAACGGCACAATTGAAACTCAACTAACTAAAGTTAGAATCTTAAAATAAATCTTCCATGTGTGATCTTAAAGGAGAATTTAGGTATTTTTCAACCTGGACATTTCTTTAAAAATGTTTAACCGATATTGACCAAGATGGCAGCCACTTTGTGCGCATGTCCCTCCTGCCTCAGCAGCCCGTGCACGTACGTCCACTAAATGGGCTTATTATTGCAACAGACACGGGCGCAGATTGTTATTGTAAAAGAGAGAGAGAACCTTGCAGCAGCGTGTTCACACTCTCTCTGCCTGTTGCTGTCCATCACATTGGTAGAGATAGAAGCTCCTGTTGCTCCCCTCTGTCTCATGCTCACTATTCAGTTTGTATCCGTATAACGTTATCTCAGCTCAAATCAATATGGGCGGCCATCCAATTAAAATGCCTCATCCATATTCTCGAAATCAGCTAAATATTCAGCCATAACTTACACAAACTTTCAGCTACGCTTTCTGTTTACTCCAAACCGAAACATGGCCGCTCCCGGCTTGCCCGACCACAGCTGACTTCCTGCAACAACGCAACTCTCGTGAGACTTGAGCGAGGCTCTCGCGAGACTTGGATCAAGATCAAGGTAAATATCTCTATAATTTCATGGAATAATCTGAGCCTGTCAGTGGCAAAAACAAGCTCATTTAGTGCAGGAGGGGCATGCGTGCAAAGTGGTTGCCAGCGATCTTTGTCAATACTGCACAAATTTCAGAATTTCATTTCTGCTCAAATTAGTTAAACATTAAAAAAATATGAAAACAGGGTCCAGGTTGAAAAATACTGAAATTCCCCTTTAATGGGTATAGATTTAAATTACTTTTTTTATTATATCATTTTTTAGCATCCCTAAAGACATAAGACATATTATGTACCTCTCAACACAGGGACAGTTTCTTCCCAACTACCACCTCTTCAATGAGACCCGAAAGCCCCCACAAATCAGGACTTTACCCCCCCCCCCATTATATGTCACTTCATAGGACTTTTTACTTTATAATTTTAGATTGTTCTGTATTGCTCCATCTTCTACTATTGATGTGACTGCTGTGCTGCATACTTACACTAAGTCGAATTCCTCCTTTGTGATCTTACTTACTATGGCTATTAAATCATCTTGAATGTATACAGTATAGATATAGCTGTAGATATAGATTATAGTCCCTCTCCTGTCTCTGCAGCATCAGTAAGTTTGATGAGCGCTGCTGTTTCCTCTACGTTCACGACAATTCCGACGACTTCCAGATCTACTTCTCTACTGAGGACCAGTGCGGTCGGTGAGGACACAGCTCTATGTGTCTGTGTAGGTGTTTGTGTTTCTGTGTGTGTATGGCAACATGATGTGATGCTAACAGGCGGACACAAATGTCATAGTGTGTGTGTGTGTGTGTGTGTGTGTGTGTGTGTGTGTGTGTGTGTGTGTGTGTGTGCGTGCGTGTGTGTGTGTGTGTGCGTGCGCGTGCGTGCGTGCGTGCGTGCGCGCATGCGTGTGCAGCTTCTGCTCCATGGTGAAAGAGATGATATCTGATGGCACGGGGAATGCTGTGGAGCTGGAAGGGGAGGGAGACGGAGACACACTGGAGGTCAGAGTCTGGTACATGTACACTGTTTTTTGCAGGAAATACGCCATTTTATTTTGTATATCAATTGCGGAACATGTTTGAATGTAAGAAAACACAATTTCATTTCAAAATGAGATGTGAACTGAGGACTGTTGATTTAAAAACCATAACCTCCTTGGTGCAAGGTAATTATGGTACCTTTGTTAAGTATGTACCTTTGTATCAGTCCATGGTTGATAATTGATACTATTTTACAGATCAGACCCTCTATATTCAATATACCCTAATACTGTACTCTATATACCCTATAATATACCCTAATTTACCCAATTTAAGATGACATATTTCTAAGGATGGATACGTGGCATTTTGGACATAAGCTATTCAAATATGCAGGGCTTTATGGCTGTTTGTATGTGTGTGATGTTCCATTTTCTCTGTGGTGTTCCAGTATGAATATGACACCAATGAGACGGGCGACAGGGTGGTTCTGGGGCGGGGCACCTATGGAGTGGTGTATGCTGGGAGGGACGTCAGCAACCAGGTGCGAATCGCCATCAAGGAAATCCCAGAGAGAGACAGCAGGTAGGTTTATTTGTTTGTGTGTGTGTGTGTGTGTGTGTGTGTGTGTGTGTGTGTGTGTGTGTGTGTTGTGCGACGTGCGTGCATGTTTTGCCACTCTATCTCTGATTAAAGTAACACTAGAGATTCAAGCTATAGCTAGTTCAAAGCTTTGCTGTTTTGATGTTCCTGGATCTCTCTCCCTCCCTCTCTCTCTCTCTCTCTCTCTCTCTCTCTCTCTCTCTCTCTCTCTGCCCCCCCTCTCTCTCCCTCACTCTGCCAGGTACTCACAGCCCCTCCATGAAGAGATTGCCCTTCACAAGTACCTGAAGCACAGGAACATTGTTCAGTACCTGGGCTCTGTTTCTGAGGACGGATACATCAAGATCTTCATGGAACAAGTCCCTGGAGGTGTGTGTATGTAGAGAGAGAGACAGACAGACAGACAGACACACACACACACACACACACACACACACACACACACACACACACACACACACACACACAGAGCAAGAGAGAGACAGAGACAGAGACAGAGAACAAATAGAGAATTACGTGTACTACCACTATTTTTAAGTTGAAGCTCAAGAGAGACAGAGAATGTCTCAGACAACAACTGGAACAAATCGATACATCTGTCTCCTGTGTTTTATGTGTTTCACTAGCTCTTTCATCATCCAGAGCAACTTGCAACCACTGGGCCATCCTTTCATCTCCTGATTAATGATGTTTTGGACTTCTCTCCTCTCTCCAGGAAGCCTGTCTGCACTGCTGCGGTCTAAGTGGGGTCCGCTGAAGGAGGCGACTATAATCTTCTACACCAGGCAGATCCTGGAGGGGCTCAGATACCTGCACGAGAACCAGATCGTCCACAGAGACATCAAGGTACACATGGGATCACATTCAAACCAGATCGTCCACAGAGACATCAAGGTACACATGGGATCCCATTCAAACCAGATCGTCCACAGATACATCAAGGTACACATGGGATCACATTCAAACCAGATCGTCCACAGAGACATCAAGGTACACATGGGATCCCATTCAAACCAGATCGTCCACAGAGACATCAAGGTACACATGGGATCACATTCAAACCAGATCGTCCACAGAGACATCAAGGTACACATGGGATCACATTCAAACCAGATCGTCCACAGATACATCAAGGTACACATGGGATCACATTCAAACCAGATCGTCCACAGAGACATCAAGGTACACATGGGATCCCATTTAAACCAGATCGTCCACAGATACATCAAGGTACACATGGGATCACATTCAAACAGGACTACAGTAAACCAGATCGTCCACAGAGACATCAAGGTACACATGGGATCACATTCAAACAGGACTACAGTAAACCAGATCGTCCACAGAGACATCAAGGTACACATGGGATCACATTCAAACAGGACTACAGTAAACCAGATCGTCCACAGAGACATCAAGGTACACATGGGATCACATTCAAACAGGACTACAGTAAACCAGATCGTCCACAGAGACATCAAGGTACACATGGGATCACATTCAAACAGGACTACAGTAAACCAGATCGTCCATAGAGACATCAAGGTTCAAATGGGATCACATTCAAACAGGACTACAGTAAACCAGATCGTCCACAGAGACATCAAAGTACACATGGGATCACATTCAAACAGGACTACAGTAAACCAGATCGTCCACAGAGACATCAAGGTACACATGGGATCACATTCAAACCAGATCGTCCACAGAGACATCAAGGTACACATGGGATCACATTCAAACAGGACTAGCATGGGGAAACTGTGACCTCCAGTTGGTGTTCACCATAATGCATTACAACCACCAGCAACAGACATAAGCATCTCATCCCCACTCATTCAGGCCTTGTGGATTTGCCCTATTTGTCCAAAATGTGTATGATATAAATGAGTACATATATGGTCACTGGCCACAAACATATGGCCACAAACGCTACGGATTAGCCTCCTGAAAATCTGTGCAAACATCGGCATGGCCTGGGGTCCTTCAGGCTAGAGCGAGGTGCTCGGCGCAGGCGAATGACGTGCAGCGCACAGGCCTCCTTGAGGCATCCTCTCTGCCCATGGTAGGCTACCCATGGTAGGATTGCCTTTTCCCCGGGAGGGTCTGGTGAGACGAAGGGCCTTAGACCCTCCATGCACCGAAGGGTCTTTCAATACTGCGGTGTAGCACTAACTCTATAGCTTAAACTGGTGGGCGTGATCAACCCTTCCGCGGGCAACGTTGCAGAGTAGGAAGGCTGATCCGTGAGCGGCTGCTTCTGGGACGTGGGTCGGGGTCTTAATTGGCCTCGGCTGGGTCTACTGGGCGAGGGTGTATGATGTTGAGAGACCCGAAACACCTTACGACCCCAGTTAACATCACTGATGACGCGTCCCAGCGCATGCTGTACTATGTATTTTAAACACTGTGGACACACAGGAGGGGAAGAATTAAGACTTAAATGTGAAATCCAAAACTTTCTCTGAAACAGTGGCAAGTAAACGGCCCCTCCAGAGAAAGCCGGACTCCCCAACAATGGCTGAACCTCTTCACCCCAGAAGAGGAAGTTTAGGTCTGAGGAGAAGTGTGCAGTTCACTGACATCATGGATTAGGATTTCTGGGTTTTGAAGTCCAAAAATACCTACATATCTCTCCTCAGATAATTTACATTAGTTTTATACTATTGCATTTACAAATACTTTGAATTTACTTGAATTAGATTTATTTTTTACTATTACTATTACTATTTCACAAATAAAGTGAGTAAACTGAGTTCTGGTGGGCTTACCCTCCACTGTATCTGTTGCCAACCAAAAAACGTTCTTGCTTGTTCTCTCTCTCTCTCTCTCTCTCTCTCTCTCTCTCTCTCTCTCTCTCTCTCTCTCTCTCTCTCTCTCTCGCTCTCTCTCAGGGGGATAATGTGTTGGTGAACACCTACAGTGGTGTCTTGAAGATCTCAGACTTTGGCACCTCTAAGCGACTGGCGGGAGTCAACCCCTGCACAGAGACCTTCACCGGTAACTAGTTTACACTCTGAGCTAGATAACATAAATGCCACTGGTGTATGGTAAAATATTGCATGTATTTTAACCTGTAACCTACAGCTCATAATGCCTCCAATTTGAGAAAGTGTTTCATAACACACATTAGACTATAAATGGGCATTGAGGAACTGTATGCGGTTCTTCCTATAGATACAGCCAATGTCTCATCATAGATGCTGGGGTAGCTGGCTGGGGCCGTGGTCAGGGTCGGGTAAATCCTCCCATTTTCCCCATTCAGCATAGTTAGCATTTAGCTGCTAGCCCAGCCCAGGCAGACAGGATCGGTGATTCAACCACCGCAGTAAACGCACATCTGAACAGACATCTATGTACCTGCTCTAGAATCCCCAGTCCTGTGGTGAGTCAGCACATTGAGATATATGGGGGGTTTACCCCACTCGTTCAGCTGTAGTAACATCTTGTGGGCGCTCCCACACAGACCGACTGTATCTATTGTGACCATAGGAGAGCCCCACAAGGGTCCTTGATAAACCCCTTCATAAAGGGTTCATGCACCCTGATAGAGCCCCTAAAGTCAAACATCTGTTGTTCTTCTTCTTCTGTCAGTTGGATGTGTGAGCTTCACTGTGCAGAATGATGTCAGTGCAGAGTTTGACACTAGAAGGCTGTTTCCACATTCATCTGCTGAAAGTGGAACGTTTTTCTGAGCTCACTGAAAAGGTCATTTTAAGGACACCAATTATTATGAGTATAGTTATAATAATAATAATAATAATTATTATTATTATTATTATTGTTATTATGATTGTGATTATTATAAGTCGAGTATTTTATATACATCTTAAAACATGACTTTAAGGAGTCTTTAGCATAGGTTCATTAGGGCAGTGGTTCTCAACGTGGGGTCTGGGGACCAGCACGGGTCCTTGAGGGGGTTCCAGGTGGTCCCCAGCAAATTGATGAATTGTTCAACTTCATCATGATTTAATTTACAAGAAGTTAACGCACTTAGAGAATGTAGAAGAAGGACTGTTATCTCTCTATCTACAATACAGATAGTCATGGAATTCTGGACAAAATCATCTAATAAAGAAATTATTCTGAGACAAAAAATCTAATTAAATTGCAATCTAATGTCTGCTAAATTAGGGGCCTTGATATGAAAAAGGTTGAGAATCACTGCTTTATGGAACGCTTGAAGGGACCCCCAGTGGGGGTACCGTCCAAAACAAATGATCAACATTGTATTATACACGCAATATCACCAGTTTAAGCTTTATTATCCGTCATCCAACATCCAACATTGTCTTACCACTACAGCTTAAAGAAAATACATACACTGCCAGTTCAGTTTCACAGAGTGCTATGATGCAAACACCGCTAGTAATTCAACCCCGGCTCTATGAACAGAGTCATAGTAACACTGTGATCTCAAACTAGAAGTGTAAATATCAAATCACCCTCAAAATGTCAAGAGCTACTATCAGTATCTATGGAAACTCTCATAGACACATATGCATGTACGAATATGTGCACACACATGCACATACACATTCATGGCCATCTGCTCCAGCGAGGAGTGTAATTAGATTAGCTAATCAAGCAGAGGCAGAATGGTGTTTACCTTTCATTAGCAGGTGTGTGTGTGTGTGTGTGTGTGTGTGTGTCACTGTTTAGTGAGTTTAGTTGGAAAATGGCCGTAGCTCGGGATGGGAAGGCGGTAGAAAGTCAGGTTTCGAGGGCTGGGTAGGAATAGTGGTTAGAGGGATATGGGTGTTGTTTGGGGGCGCGGGGGGGTTGGGGAAGACGCCATAGGGATATGAAGGTGCATGAGATATACTGTAATATGTGTATTAAATGTAATTTTAATCAAAGTTTAAGTTTAATTAGCTTAGCTTTTTGCTGCCTTATTTTGACCAGACATCCTGCCTTATTTTGACCGGACATCCTGTCTTATTTTGACCAGACATCCTGTCTTATTTTGACCAGACATCCTGTCTTATTTTGACCGGACATCCTGCCTTATTTTGACCAGACATCCTGCCTTATTTTGACCAGACATCCTGCCTTATTTTGACCAGACATCCTGCCTTATTTTGACCAGACATCCTGTCTTATTTTGACCAGACATCCTGCCTTATTTTGACCGGACATCCTGTCTTATTTTGACCGGACATCCTGCCTTATTTTGACCAGACACCCTGTCTTATTTTGACCAGACATCCTGTCTTATTTTGACCGGACATCCTGCCTTATTTTGACCAGACATCCTGCCTTATTTTGACCAGACATCCTGTCTTATTTTGACCAGACATCCTGCCTTATTTTGACCGGACATCCTGCCTTATTTTGAGCGGACATCCTGCCTTATTTTGACCAGACATCCTGTCTTATTTTGACCAGACATCCTGTCTTATTTTGACCAGACATCCTGCCTTATTTTGACCAGACATCCTGCCTTATTTTGAGCGGACATCCTGCCTTATTTTGACCAGACATCCTGCCTTATTTTGACCAGACATCCTGCCTTATTTTGAGCGGACATCCTGCCTTATTTTGACCGGACATCCTGCCTTATTTTGAGCAGACATCCTGCCTTATTTTGACCAGACACCCTGCCTTATTTTGACCAGACATCCTGCCTTATTTTGACCGGGACATCCTGCCTTATTTTGACCAGACATGACCTGCCTTATTTTGAGCGGACATCCTGCCTTATTTTGAGCGGACATCCTGCCTTATTTTGAGCGGACATCCTGCCTTATTTTGAGCGGACATCCTGCCTTATTTTGACCAGACATCCTGCCTTATTTTGACCAGACATCCTGTCTTATTTTGACCAGACATCCTGTCTTATTTTGACCAGACATCCTGTCTTATTTTGACCGGACATCCTGTCTTATTTTGACCAGACATCCTGCCTTATTTTGACCAGACATCCTGTCTTATTTTGACCAGACATCCTGCCTTATTTTGACCAGACATCCTGTCTTATTTTGACCAGACATCCTGTCTTATTTTGACCAGACATCCTGCCTTATTTTGACCAGACATCCTGTCTTATTTTGACCAGTCATCCTGTCTTATTTTGACCAGACATCCTGCCTTATTTTGACCGGACATCCTGCCTTATTTTGACCGGACATCCTGTCTTATTTTGACCAGACATCCTGTGTTATTTTGACCAGACATCCTGCCTTATTTTGACCAGACATCCTGCCTTATTTTGAGCGGACATCCTGCCTTATTTTGAGCGGACATCCTGCCTTATTTTGACCGGACATCCTGCCTTATTTTGACCAGACATCCTGCCTTATTTTGACCGGACATCCTGCCTTATTTTGAGCGGACATCCTGCCTTATTTTGAGCGGACATCCTGCCTTATTCTGAGCGGACATCCTGCCTTATTTTGACCAGACATCCTGCCTTATTTTGACCAGACATCCTGTCTTATTTTGACCAGACATCCTGCCTTATTTTGACCAGATATCCTGTCTTATTTTGACCAGACATCCTGCCTTACAGACATCCTGCCTTATTTTGACCAGACATCCTGTCTTATTTTGACCAGACATCCTGCCTTATTTTGACCAGACATCCTGCCTTATTTTGACCAGACATCCTGCCTTATTTTGACCAGACATCCTGCCTTATTTTGACCAGACATCCTGTCTTATTTTGACCAGACATCCTGCCTTATTTTGACCAGACATCCTGCCTTATTTTGACCAGACATCCTGTCTTATTTTGACCAGACATCCTGTCTTATTTTGACCAGACATCCTGCCTTATTTTGACCAGACATCCTGTCTTATTTTGACCAGACATCCTGCCTTATTTTGACCAGACATCCTGCCTTACAGACATCCTGCCTTCTTTTGACCAGACATCCTGTCTTATTTTGACCAGACATCCTGTCTTATTTTGACCAGACATCCTGCCTTATTTTGACCAGACATCCTGCCTTACAGACATCCTGCCTTCTTTTGACCAGACATCCTGTCTTATTTTGACCAGACATCCTGTCTTATTTTGACCAGACATCCTGCCTTATTTTGACCGGACATCCTGCCTTATTTTGACCAGACATCCTGCCTTACAGACATCCTGCCTTCT
Source organism: Poromitra crassiceps (assembly GCF_964638095.1). Classification (NCBI taxonomy): domain Eukaryota; kingdom Metazoa; phylum Chordata; class Actinopteri; order Beryciformes; family Melamphaidae; genus Poromitra; species Poromitra crassiceps. The sequence goes on from NC_139624.1 coordinate 104,535,425, forward strand.
TTTGACCAGACATCCTGCCTTATTTTGACCGGACATCCTGCCTTATTTTGACCAGACATCCTGCCTTATTTTGACCAGACATCCTGTCTTATTTTGACCAGACATCCTGTCTTATTTTGACCAGACATCCTGCCTTATTTTGACCAGACATCCTGTCTTATTTTGACCAGTCATCCTGTCTTATTTTGACCAGACATCCTGTCTTATTTTGACCAGACATGACCTGCCTTACTTATAAACTTTGAGAGCTGCTGAAACACAGATGGCCAGGGAGGCGGGAGAATTTGTAAATTGTGGGAGCCGAGACGTTTGTCTTGACCTAGAGCCAGGTTGTGACATATGGCAGCTTTTAGCAGTTTGTTTAGAAAGATTCAACTCTACATCTCTGTCTCTCAGTCCCTAAATTACCAGTAAATCAAACTTTATTGACACTGAGATAACCTGAACATTTATGGCCTCTCCTTATCTGGCATTGGTCATCGCTGCTCCAGGTAACTATCTGCCTGTCTCTCTGTAGGGACTCTGCAGTACATGGCTCCAGAAATAATTGATAAAGGCCCTCGGGGCTACGGTGCCCCAGCTGACATCTGGTCCCTTGGATGCACCATCATAGAGATGGCTACTGGGAAACCCCCCTTCCACGAGCTGGGGGAACCACAGGCGGCCATGTTTAAGGTTGGTATGTGCACTGAGTGCTGTTGATTCTTCCTAGTTTGTGCATCCAAAGGTGCTATCGGAATCATATAAAATGTCACTACACATCTCCCTATTTCTAACTATATTTGTTTTGATCATATTAGCTTAAAGTTAGTTGTCACTCTCCCATAGATTTACAGTGTACAATGATGACTGTAATTATACCCAAATATGGCAGCATGTAATTTAAAGCTAAGATATAGAAAGAACAGTGGAAAGTGGACATGTATATTGATTTACAATGGAATCTGATTTTTTTTCTTTTCTTTTTTTTATAATAATTTGACATCAGCTATTGTGCTATTATGAGAAAAACAACAATTTCCTACTTGGAAATTTCACACAGACCCTTAAAAGTAAATCAAACAAAATTATCAAAATTGTCACAGTTATGTCCTTTATTGCAAGTTCGTAGTTAGACTTGATCTAAAAGGAAAATATTTTCATGCCACAGTGCTTTCGTGTGTGTGTTACAGGTGGGAATGTTTAAGATCCACCCAGAGATCCCCGAGTCTCTGTCGCTGGAGGCCAAGTCGTTCATTCTGCGCTGCTTTGAGCCCGATCCTCACAAGAGAGCGACCGCCTCTGACCTGCTCAAAGACACCTTCGTCAGACACAACACCAAGGGCAAGAAGAGCAAGATCGCCTTCAAACCATCAGGTTACACAGACACACACACACACACACACACACACACACACACACACACACAAACATACAGTACACACACACACACACATGCAAACATACAGTACACACACACACCACACACACCACACGCACATACACACACACCCTATGCATGCACACATGCACACACCATGCATGGACGCACGCACGGGCGCGCACACACACACCACGCACGCACGCATGTACACTGTACAATGTACACCAAAATATGAAATTAAATGACTGCATTGTGCTGACTGTTTTTGTTTGTTTGTTTTTGGCATGCGTTTGCTCGGGATCGTGTCAGTGTGGCAAGGTTGGTATCACAGAACAAAACATACTGTTCAAATATGTTGGCTTTCTCTTCTGTTTGTGCTTAAATGAAGCTATTGGTCTATTTGGGGATTTTCTGTGTCTATGTCTTTTAACTTCACAAGCCAAATCAGCTTGTGAGTTTCTTTTAAGAATAGTTTACCCCAAAATTAAAATTATTTTTAAATACCCCCCCCCCCCCCTCCTCCATACAACGTACCAGGAGTTTGCCAGGCTCACTGTTGCTGGAGAAGCAGTCTTCCAAACAATTACAGAAAATGGAGGCCAGCTGAAACCAAAAAGGGCCAAAAATGTCCTCCATACAGCCTCATTATGGATTATCCAGAGAAACATATAATGAGGACACATGACTACTGAATCTGATAAATGATAAGGATTATATACAGCTCTGAGATCATCTGGCTTGTGAGGTTGGTGCCTGGTCGACCCCAACCTCTCTGTCATTCCATAAGCTTGGGAATATAATGCTCCATCTGAGTTTAGAGTAGCTTTGAGATAGAGAGGCTTGGCAGCTGCATCACACATCTCCTATACATAGCAACCACATCTGGTGTCATCATGGAGGTCCAGTGGAGAACCACAAATAATGGTCAAATCCAAACAGATGGAGAAATACCTGAAAATAATTGTTGAATTAAAAATTAATCGTTTTCTGACACAAGAACATGTCCCTTCTTTAGCCCTATACCATCTGATCCAAGTCACTACTAGGCTATACTGTATGTTTAAAAAAAGAATCCTTTTTGGCCATATTGTCAGATGGAGCCTTATAACTCCACAGTTACAGTTTCTGTAACTGGGGGTTCAGTGGACTCCACCTGTGACCTGACCTTTGACCTGATCTGTGACCTGACCTGTGTACCTTGTGACCTTTGAAATACTATCCTCTTTTCTTGCACTCTTTACTATATGATCATATAAGAGCAGAACTCGTATTAGTCATATGCACATTCTTTTAAATGCACACTCTTTAAAGTTAGTAGCTGACTAGTAGCTAACTCTTTAAAGTATATTAGCCAATGGATATAACATTTTGTAATATAACTCTTCATTTGTGAAAGAATAGGACAGAATAAAATGAAAATCTGTTTCTCATCATCTGGCTCAACCAATGATTTTTTTCTTCCTAAAACGGATTAATCTTGTGTGTGCGTGCGTGTTTGTGCGTACATGGGGGTGTATTGTGTGTGTGTGTGTGTGTGTGTGCGTGCGTGCGTGCGTGCGTGTTTGTGCGTACGTGGGGGTGTGTTGTGTGTGTGCGTGCGTGCGCTGACCAGACTACATCCGCAGCGTGTCCCTGCCGGTGCAGTTGCAGTGCGAGGCCACAGGGAGCAGCAGCAGCGAGCACGGCTCCGTCAGCCCAGACTGTGACTCCAAACACGACGGCTTCTTCCAGAAGAAGACACTCTCTGGCTCCGAGAACCTGCTTAAACCCCAAAACTCCAACTACCTGAGGTGTGTGTGTGTGTGTGTGTGTGTGTGTGTGTGTGTGTGTGTGTGTGTGTGTGTGTGTGTGTGTGTGCGTGCGTGCGTGCATGTGTGTGCGTGCGTGTGCGTGCGTGCCTGTGTGCGTGCATGTGTAACTTATTTTTAGATGTCACATCTGATATCCAGGAGCTGCGATTTGCTGAATTTGCACACACAAAACTTGCACACACAGCAGCACTTTGTCTGCTGATTTTGTGCATCAGCTCCTTTTGCTGTACGCTGCCTTTGCTGATCCCATCACTGATACATAGAAACCTTCATTTACACTTTTTAATTTGAGGATTACTGCGTTGAATACTTTGAAGGTGAAAGCGAGAAACTCAGCAGGCCATTTGAAGTGGCAGAGCTATTCTACCTCTTGTACAGAAGATTTTGATGAGGTAACTGGTAACTAATGGAATATATTTTTTAAGTAACCTACTCAACCCTTGGCAAGCCCGAAAGTGCCATGTCATGTTTTGATGGTGATGGATTTATGTGTACTTGAATGTGTATTTTCATTGTTTTTGCTGATGGGACAATAAGGATAAAGTCAATATTATGTGGATGTGAATGAATGTGTGTGCAAGACAGGTGTGCACGTGTGTCTATGTGTGTGTGTGTGTGTGTGTGTGTGTGTGTGTGTGTGTGTGTGTGTGTGTGTGTGTGTGTGTGTGTGTGCGTGCGTGCGTGCGTGCGTGCGTGCGTGTGTGTGTGTGTGTGTGCGTGTGCGTGTGCGTATGTATGGGTTGCAGGTGGCCTTACTGTTCTCACAGTGCGCTCCAATGCTTTTTACAACATTGTTATAATGAGGGCTGATAAGTTTTACAAGCTTGTGTTGGTGGGTGAGCAGAGACGCGCACCAGCGAATGCTCGTGCACAAACACACCTGCTTACAAACAAACAGGCGCAGGCTGTGTACGTGCACGCCGGTCCACTCTCACACACTCTGTCCCCACTTTCCTGGGCACACACAGTCGCCAGGAGAGGCTTGTATCTGTAAACAGTTGTAAATCAGTTGGGTGTTCCACAGCTTCTTTTATATTCCTCTGGATTCGTGTGTGTGTGTGTGTACGTGTGTGTGTGTGTGTGTGTGTGTGTGTGTGTTTACGTGTGTGTGTGTGTGTGTGTGTGTACGTGTGTGTGTGTGTGTGTGTGTGTGTGTGTGCGTGTGTGTGGCGCAGTGTTCCTGAAGATGGTTCGGTGTCGGAGGACCGTAGCGCGCCCCCCTCCCCCGAGGACCGGGATGGCGGGCTGTTCCTGCTGAAGAAGGACAGCGAGAGACGAGCCATTCTGTACAAGGTCCTCAACGAAGACCAGGACAAGGTCATCTCCAACGTCATGGAGAACTACATCCAGGTGTGTGTGTGTGTGTGTGTGTGTGTGTGTGTGTGTGTGTGTGTGAGATAAAGTGGCAGAGTGTGAGATAAGGAAGTGATTCCATGCAGTGCACGTGACTAGTCCCAACATCCCAGTGTGATTTCCCAAAAACCTCTAATGGTTCGTTTCCACAGGATCCGCCATTTCCATGTTTTCCATTCGTCGTAGCAGCAGCCGTTCATTCTGCTGCCTTTCCAGACGGGTGTGCTGTCACGTTGGCCGTTCCATATTTGCATAAAGTTGAGCTCTAGGCTACTTTGTGCAAACCAGGGGCGTCCAATGCCTCGCTGCCTCTGGAAACTCCCGTGCAAACTTTAACTGCTGTCTATCTACAACTAAAGGAGAATTGTTTTGTTTTTTTGCACCCTGGACCTTATTTCCAGCTTTAAATATGATGTTTAAGTCACCCTGACAACTTGGGTTTGATTAGCATCAGCAGAAACAATAATCAGTTTGAAGTGCGACCTGAAAAGGAGGAAAACAGGGCATGTCAAATGCCTGTGTTTATGTCTTGTAAATAGCTTATTTTTATACAGCAGGTCATAATGCTTTTTATATCAGAGAGAGAACGAGATGAGAGAGATTTAACATACCGGCTGCCGGCGTTGCACAGCGTGCTCTGTTTGCTGTCCGTCACAAACTGTACGTATTACCCGGCTGCTGCATGTAAAACTCAAGCTGAAGTTAGGCTTTTATTTCAGAAACAAAGCCTGTTTCTCCTTTGGGGTTAGGAAATATCTTGTATCATCAACCTTCCTGCCTCTGTTAGATTATGGTGATTTGTTGTACATGGGTGCTTCTGCCCAATGTTTAAAGTCACTAGACACTGTGTGTCATAGTGCCTTGAGATTTGTCACTGGTTGTATACGGCTTACCCACCATTGTACTTTGTACGAAAAAGTTGAATGGCCATCTCTGTATGTACGCAGGCGTACACACTGGCTGAGTTTTATTTATAAAACTCTCCTTGGGCTTGTCCCGTCTTATTTATGGACATATCTGTCCAGAAGCCACAGCCACTATGGCCTACGTTCACAGGATTATTTCCAGTTGACTGCTCCGCATCCTCGCACCAAGTGGGGAGAAAGAGCTTTTAAATACGCTGCCCCCTTAGATTGGAATACCCTTCAGAAGGATTTAAAATAGCCAGAATTGGTCTCCCATGCTGAGTTTGGCGGGATCCTGAAGGACATGGAACGTGAGACCATTGGTCAATGTCTTTGCAACTAGATTTGTAGAATCACATTTTATATTATTGTATTGCTGTATTGTTGTATGTTTCTATGTACTGTTGACATGTTGTGCTGCCTTCAGGTCACCTTTGTGAAAGAGATCATTGATCTCAATGGGTTTTTAACCTGGTTAAATAAAGGATAAAAAAGAAAAGAAAAAAGTAATCCATGAATTCAAATGAATCATCTATATTCTCTAAAACAGATAAATATCATCAGTGTATATCATGCTAAGCTATATAACAGATAACTACACTGCAGTGAACCCTGCAGTCACCCAGATGTACTAGTTCTTCTTCTTCTTCTGTTCCACCATAAAAGCAAACAGAAGTTGCTAATCAAACCCAAGTTGTCAGGGTCACTTAAACATCATAAAGCTGGAAATAAGGGCCGGGGTGTAAAAAAAAAAGATCCTTCAAGACAGATTCAGCAACTGCCTGGTTTATTTCTCTCCTCAATTTCTTTCAGAAACACATTTTGTCGAACTATTTTCGTAGTAGTAAGAGAAAGTTTGCAATGAGCCGCCATGTTTGTCCAGTTTGAAATCCGGGAGCAGACGGCCCAGCGAATATGACACAGCGTTCGTCCAATCAGATGCAGCAAGGAACCAGTATAAGTGGGGTAACGATGAAGTAAACATCTTCTGAAAATATTGATTTAGTTAATATTGCTGCTGGTTGTTATTAGAGGTCATAGTTCACCCACCTGTTGCATTACCACAACATCACTCTTGTCTGGGTACTGTATACTGTATGTGCTATGTGTCTTGACTGCCTCTGTGTGTGCGTGTGATTGCATGTGTATGTGTGCTGTGCTTGTGTGTGTGTGTGTGTGTGTGTGTGTGTGTGTGTGTGTGTGTGTGTGTGTGTGTGTGTGTGTGTGTGCGCGTGCGCGCGCATGCATGTGTGTGTGTGTGCGTGCTTGTGTGCATGTGCGCAGGGCAGTGAGGAGCTCCAGCTGTCGGTAGACCACATTAAGCAGATCATCTGCATCCTGCGAGACTTCATCCACTCCCCAGAGAGACGCGTCATGGCCACCACCATCTCCAAGCTCAAGCTGGACCTGGACTTCGACTCCACCTCCATCAACCAGATACAGCTGGTGCTGTTTGGCTTCCAGGACTCAGTCAGTGCACACATACACACACGCGTGCACGCACATACACACACGCGTGCACGCGTGCACGCACACACACACACACACACACACACACACACACACACACACACACACACACACACACACACACACACACACACACAGGCACACACACACACAACATGCAGCAAGACATTGCACGTAGTGCAAACAATTAGTTACTATGTAGCAGCATTGGCATAGGTAGAAGTGGTTTTGTCATATTCAGTTTTGCAGAATCCAAGGTTGCTGAATATTACAAGATACTTCAATGACAAGTTGGCTGATGAATAGCCTGGATCGCTCATAGCTGATACCAGTGTCTAGATTTAAACACACACCTGTTAAACTTCACTTCCTTTAAGATAATTAATTAGCTTGATTGGAGGTGCAGCCACTAATTTCACTGGAATGCACAGGACTTATTTGCTCACTATTGTTTAGACTCATCAGAGGTTTACATTTTCCAGTGTTAATAGTGTTGATGTTTCAGTGGTTTGAAGTATCGATATGTCCAGACAGACCTCATACAGTATGGCTTTGGGACGGCTGTTTAAAACTATCTCAACTACCTGAAAGTGTTAAATGGTAAACACTGGGATACTATTTACTTTTCTGTGCTTGCATACAGTATGACACCAAGTCCGTGTGTGTTTCTGTGCCTTTGTGTGTGTGTGTGTGTGTGTGTGTGTGTGTGTGTGTGACGCTCTCAGGTGAACAAGGTACTGAGGAACCATCACATTAAACCACACTGGATGTTTGCAATGGATAACATCATCAGGCGAGCAGTGCAGGCTGCTGTCACCATCCTCATACCAGGTGGGCGGCTCTGAGCATTTAGCCCCATCTAGTGGACAAAGACACACACTCCAAGTGAAAATTAGAAGTGTGTGAATATTCATGCAGTGCCATGAGTTTTGCATAAAAGCAAGTGTTGCGGGGAATGCTTAAATTCAAACTGGTGACACAAAGAATTTAATATGGGTCTCATACAAATGTATGATTGAGTGCGTTTACATGCGTACAATAATTGGATAACTGAGAATAATCAGGTAACTGGCAATGATCTGATTTCTGCGTTTACATGCACTTAGTAAATAGCAGGAACTCACCTCAAAGTGCGTGAGTGGACATTGACTGCAATGAATAAAACTGATGATTCAGCAGAAAGCTAGGTGTGCTCATTTTGTCACGTGGGTTTTGCCCATGGCTTTCCACGGACATGGCCACTTAGGACGTTTTCAGCAGGTCTGAGTCTATTGGAGTCAATGGGAAAAGTCAATGTGATCTCAGATTATGACAGATTCTTTCTCCCCCATATTCATTAAAGTAAATATTCGGCCCATTCTCCGAAGCCACATATCTTCTGAATATTCTGACACTAAAATGGCATTTTTCAGACAGACAGATCAGGAGAAAATTAAACTTGTTCAAGACCTGTCTCTAGCTCAGCAACACACTAACTCTTACAAGGGGCAGCTTTGTGTTTATATAATGTGGTTTGTGTGGAGTTTGGGAACTCACAATCTCTATTTCAAGTTAGCTTGCTAGGTCAGCACTAACCCCGCGTCACCAGGCACAGTCCTCTCACAACACTTCAGGGGAGAGGTGACCACGTGACCATTTAGGAGACTTGCTGCCACCATCTGTTAGAATTGGCCGAGCCTGCGGTGACCCATCTATAGTAATATCTATGACGTCACCCATTGATTTGTGGACTCCTGTTTTGACGCCTTGAGTTTGGCATTTTAACCGTCCCCATCTTGGCTTTTTGTAGCCAGAAGCAGCTAGCGCGACACCAGGGGTTTCCCACAGAGCTGCAGTGCCACCTGCTGTAGACCCTTTTCGCAGCAGCCATTTTGAGTGTCAAAGCAGGGTAAACACAGGTGTAACCATTAACATTAATGATGCCCCTGGCACTGGAATACCTGAATGGAATGGAATGGACCCATTATTAATGGCATTGGTTACAATGTCAAATGTACAAGGTTAAATGTGTTGACCTTGCTTTGAAATATCAAAATGGCTGCTGTGAAAAGGGTCTATTTAGCGAGCTGCGCGATCACTGGACAGGCAACCTGTCAGTCATCATGCCCCAGAGCATAGTCTGCTTTATTGTCTATTTGACTCTAAATTGGACCATCATTTAACAAAATAAACACCATGCTGTATTGAAGAAGACTTCAAACTAGCCATTGAGACCATAAACTCATTAAGAAAGTGTTTACTGAGGCCATAAAGCAAGTGAGAAGTAGGGTCATTCTCCCATCTTTTTGCTGAACAATGGACCTATTTCACAGCAAACCTTTTGAGGTGGTAAAAGCAGGAAGTAAAGCAGCTGTACGCTAATGCTAATATGCTTCCATTCTTATTTGACTGGTACTCTAAGGCCTACAAGGTAGGTAGCCCTTCAACTGGAGGCGGAACTCGCCATCTTTGGCTGCTCAGAGTCCTCTTTGCTCCTCCCGGTGGCCGTGCGGCAGTCTTTGACGCAGGGGATGACTGTTGCCAAGAAGGTCATTCTTAAGGACTGGAAGTCCTTCTCTCCACCTTCTTTTCAGCTGTGGCTGACGGACATGGTCTCGGTTGTGCGCGTATGGAGAGACTCAGGTTCCAAAGGACCAATTCATTGGGGAAGTTTTTGGTTATCTGGGACCTGTTCCTGGCCTATTTTGACGAGGTTAAAAATGACAAGTGACTCACCCGCCGATTATTTATGGACACTTATAATGGACCCTATGCACAGCACATGGGCATTTTACGTGACTGGTAGCACCACTTTGGAAAGTTGGAAATGTATATTTGTTTTTGTTTTGTCTTTTTCTTTTCCCTTTTCCTGTCTGAGTGTTTTTGTTTTTGTTTCTCATGTTCTGAAAAACCATAAAATAAAATATTGAAAAAAATATATACCGTATATGCTTCCATTCTGATCCAGTGCCAGGTGCCCTCATTAATGTTAATGATTACACCTGCATTATTTCCTGCTTTACCACCTCAAAAGGTTGCTGTGAAATGAGCATATAGAAAGAATGTAGGTTTACGGCACTTCCGCATTGGCTTAATTTTTCAGCTGCGGAGGATGCCCCTTGCCCATGACCTTAACCTTTCACCCAACCAGAGCTGAAGACGCACTTCGGCCCGGCGTCAGAGAGCGAGGGAGCGGAGAAGGAGGATGAGGTGGACGAGGAGGAGGCAGAGTTCTGCCCCGTCTTGGCTCCTCCTCCTGACGACCACGTGACCCCTGACCCCCACGCTTCTGGGCCCAGCACACTCAGCTCCACACACTCCCAGGAGACGCAGCGCTTACACCACCCACTGGGGGCACAGCTGGGACGGCTCAAACAGGAGACCAACCGGTACCCACACACTCTCTTCATGACGACCATTCATGAACTGACATTCATTCACATTTAATGGAGAATTTTCAGTATTTTTCAACCTATTTTCAGATCTGTTTGTGTGAGCAGAAATGTATTATAGGAAGGTCGCTTTTCCCACATGCCCCTCCTGCCTTGGCAGCCTGCACGTACGTCCACTAAACAAGCTTGTTTTTGCAACCGACACAGGACGCAGGACGGCACGGTGGCTCAGTGGTTAACATTGTTGCCTCACAGCAAGAAGGTCCCGGGTTCGAACCCCGGTCCGTCCCAGGTCCCTTCTGTGTGGAGTTTGCATGTTCTCCCCGTGTCCGTGTGGGTTTTCTCCGGGTGCTCCGGTTTCCTCCCACCATCAAAGAAAAACATGTATGTAAGGGTTAATGCTCCTGTCAGTGCCCCTGACCAAGGCCCTGGCAAAAAGAACTGGAGTTGGTCCCCGGGCGCTGCACAGTGGCTGCCCACTGCTCCTAGTTCTAGGAAGGTTCCTAGTAGAGGATGGCTCAAATGCAGAGGATGAATTTCCCCCACGGGGATAAATAAAGGATAACTTAACTTAACTTAACAGGCTCAGATTGTTATTGTAAAAGAGAGAGAGAAAAAGCTTACCTTGCAGCGGTGTTCGCCCTCTATCTGCCTGCTGTCCATCACATTGAGATAGTAGCCCCCGATGCTTCAGTTTGTAAACTGTATAGCGTTAGCTCAAATAAATATGAGCGGACATCGAATTCAAATGCATCGTCCATATTCTCGAAATCAGGTAAATATTCTGTCATAACTTACACAATCCTTCAGCTACGCTGTTACTCCGAGTGAAACATGGCGGCTTCAGTTCCACACACAGTCCACACAGGCAGATGGAGGTAAATAGAGGCACCTCCAGTTCTGTCTCATCATATAATAAGGATATGAGCCAGTGTGTGGCAGAAAATCAGCTTTTTACAGGGCGTACACGCACAGTTACCACATGCCCTATCTGCTGCCTCTGTTAAGTAAGTAAGTCAAACTTTATTTATATAGCGCCCTTCACAGCACAAATGCACAGAGTGCTTTACATCGGTAAGAAAAGCAAGGCAAGAAAAGCAATACACTGCAATAAGACAATAGATTAAAAAACCAACAAGGTACAATAAAAGCATGGGATAAAAAAACAGATACGACAAGTAAAAGGTAAAAGCAGTGATTGATTTACCGATTGCCAAAGGCCTGTCTGTAGAAGTGAGTTTTGAGTTGTTTTTTAAAAAGGCTTTCAGTTGGGACGGTTCGCAGGGCCAGGATGAGGGCATTCCAGAGCCTTGGGGCCGTTACCCCAAAGGCTCGGTCCCCTTTAGTTTTGAGTTTGGTCCTGGGGACCGCCAGGACCACCTGGTCAGATGACCTCAGTGACCTGGCTGGAGGAGTATGGGAGGATGAGGTCTGAGATGTAGGAGGGGCGTGACCATGGAGGGCTCTGTGAGTGAAAATGAGGAGTTTGAAGTCTATTCTGAAGTGTACAGGGAGCCAGTGCAGGGCGGCAAGGATGGGGGTGATGTGACATGATTTGTTTGACTTAGTGAGCAGTCTGGCAGCGGTGTTTGAATGAACTGGAGTTGGTTGACAGATGATTTGTTGAGGCAGGTGAGCAGTGAGTTACAGTAATCGAGTCTGGATGAGATAAAGGCATGCACAGACATTTCCAGTTCGGTATGTGGTATGATGGACTGGAGTTTTGGAATATTTCTGAGGTGAAAGAAACAGGTGCGGGTGAGGGATTTGAGATGCTTGTCCAGGTGCATTGATTGATCAAAAATGACACCCAGGTATCTGAGGTGGGTGCGCACGTTTTCTTTAAAAGCCCCCAGGTGCGTGGAAACTCTGGAGGCGATGTTGTTGGCGGCTATGATTAGCACCTTGGACTTTGCAGCGTTGAGTTGGAGGACATTTGTCCCCATCCAGTTTTGGATGGCGGAGACTGAGAGACATTCCAATAAAATTGGGAGCTTCCCTAAATTGCCGGGTTTGAAGGAGCAGTACAGCTGGATGTCGTCTGCGTAGCAGTGGTAGGAGATACCTGGGAATTTGCTGATGAGAAAGGCCAGGGGGAGCGGGTTCTCGCTCAATACTGCATCAATTTCAGACATTTCTGTTCTGGCTGAGTAGTAACATAAAGAAATATGAAAATAATGTCCAGGTTGTAAAATACCGAAATTCTCTTTTAATTTGAACCTAATCAACACATTACTGAGTTTGGATAATGTTATGTTGACTTTTTTTAGATGGATGATTATGAGAAACTTGAGTTGTGTTTCAAAAAAGGAACCTTCTTCATAGGAAATTCTATCTGTCAGGCCTAGGAATAAAGGCAGAACATTTTGTTTAGAGAGTGATGTAATGATTTGTTTTATATATTGTATTGTTTGAGCAGTATGTTGAGTCATGATTTATGTTGATTTAAATGTACCACTTCAACGGTAATGCACCTTGGGTGCATGACACAAGAATAAAGAAAGAAACAATCAATCAATCAATCAATCACTAGGAATCTCTCTAGGGTGGAAATGATGCACCATGGCTGCAGTTATGGAAATCTCCCGCTCCGTGAGGCTCCCAAAATCGTGACTGACACTGCCCACCCACCTGGGCGCCATTGTGCAACTGCGCCATCAGCTCATACTACATCACAGTTGCTCGAGTGACATCACTGATGACATCACAACTGCCTGAGTGACATCACAGTTGGGCAAACACAGTTGCTCAAGTGACATCACTGATGACATCACAGTTGCTCGAGTGACATGACTGATGACATCACAGTTGCTCAAGTGACATCACTGATGACATCACTTCCATCACAAATCATGACTGACACCGCCACAGACAGACACCACGTAGCCAATTTTAACTAAGAAGATAGCACATTTCATATACAGAGGTAATTCAAAGTGCTTCATATAAAATACATGACAACAAAAGAGCATAGAGAAATAAAAAGATTAAGAAAAAATTAAAGCTGCAAGCAGCCTCGACAGGTATTCATAGTGCGTGACCGTACAGACCACCTAAAAATCAGTGGAGTGGATGCGAGTCACCGTTTATGAGTCGATGCAGTTAATGTTTGATTTGTGGCATTAGCGGTTAGCTTAGCACAAATCGAAATCGGTACTGCATCCTCATTCGTTGTGCTAATCAACACCAAACGTGGTGCAGTCCCCGCAGGTGTTGTCACTGATGTGCCCACCGAATTTCAAGGTCATTGGGCACTGTGAAGTGAACTTATGATAGATTGAATGTTGTCCAAATCTGATTGGGTATAATAAGAATGATAAGAATCTCGCCAAAAGCAATATAGGTATTCCCAGCCTACGCTGTGAACCCCTAAAAAGCCAAAATAATAAAAGATAGGAACAATAAAATCATGAAGGTCACAAGGATGGAAAACTGACAGGTGGCACCTGACTTGTTTTTTGAGCCTATCCTTTGCTGTAGTGACGTGATAGGAGAGGGTTCCATTCAAACATGCCAACAGATCTCACACACGCACACGCGCACACACACACACACACACACACACACACACACACACACACACACACACACACACACACACACCATGATAGGAAAGAGTTCCATTCAAACATATCAACAGATCTCCCACACAGACACCCACACACATACAAACATAGCCTGGGTAAACCCAGCCTCCATGTGACGTCTATGCACTATCAGTCACGAAGACTTGCATTACAGGCATAGTCTGTGACGTCACGTTGAAGGCTGGCATCACACAGGCTAATAGTCCACAGGCATGTAGTGATTAGATTCCACCAAGGTCTTTCCCTCTCCAAACAAAGGAAGGACATTCTTAATAACCTGTGGGAGGAAGGAGACAAAGAACACACATACATGCACACACGCACACACACACACACACACACGTGCGGCATGCACACACACACACACACACACACACACACACACACACACACACACACACACACACACGTGCGGCACGCACACAGACACACACACACACACACACACGCACATGCACATGCACACACGCACGCCTACCAAAAATGCAATGTGTAACAGGTGTTGTTGGTGCTGTGCTGCCCCCTGCAGGCTTCTGGAGGAGCTGCTGCATAAGGAGAAGGAGTACCAGCAGGTCCTTAAGACAACACTGCAGCAGAGAGCACATGACCTGGACCTGGCCAGGGTCCGACACAGACCAGCAGGTGACCAGCAGGAAAGAAGGAAGAATGGATGGATGGATAGATGGATGGATGGATAGATATATAATAGATAGATAGATACTAGATAGATAGATAGATAGATAGATAGTGTCTGTATGTCTCTCTCACTTGCTCTCTTTTTTGCCAGACGTTCCACCTCCGTCCATCTTCCAAATCCCACCTGACCACGAGCCTGACAAGCAGCTCACTGATTGGCTGAAAGACCAGGGGGCGGACCCTGACACCATAGACAAGGTCGGGCGTCTTGTCTGATGGCGGTGGGAAATTGGTGTCTGTACCTTGCCTTGAAATGAGATTTATTTTACTTTTCTGTGCCACCCAATGTGGTTGTAAAGTGATGGCTTACTGTATAGGCTTCCTGTGTGTTTCTGTATAGTTTGTGCTGGAGGAATACTCGCTGAATGACGTTCTCATTGACGTCACCAAAGACGATCTCCGGTATCTACGTCTACGGTATCTACTCTCTCAAAATATGACCGAATGGAAGAAGGAATTACTGTAAGCTACTATTGAAGGCCAATGGATGTTCTTAAAACCAAATCTTTATTACAAAAAAACATGTTTTAGCCTTCATCAGGGTTATTATTCGTATTTGTAGTATTGACCTTTGTAATGTTTCCTGTTTTCCGTCCAAAAAATGCAAACACACCAAACATGACAGATAATGTCAGGTCCTAGCAACAACATGTTTATGTAAATGTAAATATTTAGCTTGCTAGTATAGTGTGTTATTGCGCAGTGTATACAGTTGTTCATATCTTCAGATTGTATCTGATTTCCACAGATGGTCAAGTACATGTGGGTTTTCCACATCAAACAATTGCCTCACTGTATCCAAGGCAACGTGTGATGTCATGAAGCTCATTTTTCCTTTTAACCTTGATCAATCTTTATGGCTCTTTATTGATTTTTATTACCTTGGTTATAACACCACATATTCGGGTGAATCAGTCAGTCACTCAGCAATCTGGGCATCCAGAGTCTAATAAGACTATCGGACAGATGGCCGATATTTTGGGTCTCCTAGACCCAAGACTTTATATATAGATATAGATTTTTTTTTTAAGTTTTGAAAAACAAATCTTTTCAGTAACATTTCCTCCTACACGTTTCTGATCGATCACCACCAAATTTTCGATGTAGCATCGACAGACCTATCTCATTAACATTTGTTAAAAGGTTGTTGATATCTACTGTCTTTTGAAGATATTCATTTTTACATTTGTGAGGGGGCGTGGGCTACTTCATGACCAATCCAATCATCATGAAACTTTGTGAAGATGACCATACTGTAGCTGTTTTATGATTGAACAGTAGGGGGCACTGCAAATGCCAAAAAACTGTATGATGACAAAATTGTGTGACTTGTATGCATGTTCAGGGAGGCTGTACTAGTCCAAATAAGAAGTTTTGTCAACATTGGTGAAAGTGGGCGGGGCCTATGGTGTAATAACCATGTAACAGCCGGAACAGTAATGTGACATCTACTTTTTAGATTTTGATGTTGTCAACACCTAATTTGATATACAGCTTTGGGGGACTACAATACACATTTATATGATAAATGAGCAAGATCAGTTGAAGAAAATTACCACCATCAACCAAAATATATTCACAAATGGTGGGGCTTAGCAAATATTGGCCATAACCTTATGACAGATTATCAAAATCATCATGAAACGTTGAGAACATCATCAATGACCATGCATTGCGTAACAAATGTTGTGCTATTCGACCAAAAGGGGCCACCGCAAACGTGGCCTAACAAAAACATCCGTAACTCCACACTTGTTTGTTCAATGATGTGAAACTTGGCAGATATATCAAGGGATAATATCCCTTGATATATCTGCCAAGTGGACATGGTCCAAACATATAGGGCTCTATCGTCCCACTGGCCTTACATTAGCGCTTAGCGCCAGGCGCAGCCTATATTAGTGGGCGTGGACCGGCGCAGTGCTTATTTTCGTGTGGCGCTACACGCGGCCTTAAGCATTATAACCACGCCTTTTAAGCATAGAATTATTCACAACGTGCTCATTGGAGAAGTGCAGTAAACAAATCACAATGTCCCTTTCATGTTCCATTCCACGGAGCGATCCAATCCGGTCAGAAAAGCCCGACCAAAGCGCTCTGAGCTCCCCCCCTCCCTCTTTCATCCCCGTCTGTCTCCATATATATTATTCCATATTATTATGCTTCTCAAACCAATCTCACTGCAGTTTAAATACAGCAAGCATGTAAATACGCTACACTATAGCAAGATCAAAGTGAAAAGTGTTCTAAACGCATCGGCTAGAAAAAATATAGCTTATCCCTGGCTGGATGTCATGATGAGATTAGATTGGTGAAAGTTTGGGCAGAATGATATCGTTTTCCCTCGCTACCTTTTCTTCTCCCCCAATGCACAGGTAGGATGATGCAACAGCCTCTGAATGACAGGGGCTCAAAACTACGGTACAACAACTTTTTTTTCATCGGTCATTGTGCCTGTCTGACGCGCGAGAGAGAGGGAGTGAGAGAGAGAGAGAGAGGGGGAGAGAGAGTGAGATGGAGGAGAGCCGCGCGTATTTACGCACATTAATATCCCTGGCACACTGAATAAGGCCTGGTTTTGAAAAGCGTTAAGCGCTAAATTAACGCCAGGGGGGAAGATAGCGTTAGGCCGGTATTTAAGGCCGAAACGCCCATTCTGGCCTATTCTGGCAATGCGCCACGCCTCTTCGGCGTAAAGCGCATTTCGGGGCCTAAAAACATGATGCTATCACCCCGAGTCAGACGCAAAGCAAGTTTTTTTTTTCCGTTTAACGCCAGTTTAGCGCCTAAGGCCAGTGGGAAGTTAGGGGCCATTATGTTTGGACCATGTCCTCAGAACCACCAGCTTTTTGGCGGAGACGCACTGTTCAGAAAAGGCTCTAACCCTTTCATTGCCGCTTTCAGCTATATTTCTGCCGCATCTAGTGGCAATCAACACATCCTGTACAGGGTCTGTACTTGTTCTGAACCAATAAAGTTTTTTA
Source organism: Poromitra crassiceps (assembly GCF_964638095.1). Taxonomy (NCBI): domain Eukaryota; kingdom Metazoa; phylum Chordata; class Actinopteri; order Beryciformes; family Melamphaidae; genus Poromitra; species Poromitra crassiceps. The sequence continues at coordinate 104,552,965 of NC_139624.1, forward strand.
TATATCCATCGGCCTCCAAGAGCAGCTCAAATTGCTTTTCTTTATATGTTTTCCTTTCTCAAAATAAATGTTTTCGTTTCACAAAATACAGTATAAGGGCCTGTGTCCACCTAGCGTGTTTTTCCTCAGGTCCAGCGTCTTTTTTCAGTTGTTTCCAATGGGGGGAGAGCGTATGCCGGCGCACACGGACGTGTAAAGAAAGTGCGCTGCACCCAGCATATATTTTCAGAGCACTCCGCCGTTTTTATGCGCCGGCTCCCAGCGCTTCCAGCTGAGAATAATTTAACTTTTCAGAAAGACGCTGGTGTTGGGTGCTCCTTTTCTGGCAACTAATCATATGGAGAAACTATCGCAACAGAGACAGAAAGGCTCAATTGTGGGAGCAGATTGGCTAAACACTTAATATTTCTGGTGAGTGTTGTGCTTACTGCTTTTAATAATGTAGCCTACCTGTGTTGTTAGCTTGCTAGCTGTCAGCTATCAAGCTACTACCGCACTGAACTAACGTTAGTTTCAGAGTGCTTCCTTGTATATTGTGCGCTGGGATCAGCGCACTCCCAGCGTTTAACAGTCGGAAAAAGGCGCTAGGTGGACACAGGCCCTTAGACTCCCTCATCATACAGTACATCAAACTAGCATGGTAACTCTTTCTCCCCTCAGAGGCGGGGTGCTCTGCCGCATCTGGCGGGCGATCCAGCGGCACAGAGAGCGGGAGAGGCTGAGGAGTGATGAACGCACAGAGGAGGCATAATGGGCTAGCTGGACTACAACCCTGCAGAAACACGCACACACTACTACGTCTTCTCTCTCTTTAATGAGACAAGAGTGTTACAGTGCCTTTTCATGTCGTAGTCTCTGCATGTACAGGATTGACTGAATCTGTGTCCAGCTGTGCGTGTCAGACCAGACCAAAGCGCTTTAGTGCAGGCACTATCTGTATGTGTGTTTACATGTGAGCGAGTGCTATGTGTTTGTGCCAGTGTACTGTCAACATGATGGCATGTACCTCCACAACTTGATGAAAATGATGAAAGTATTCTAGTATACACTGCAAGGTTGGGGCCATTCATTAATCATACTGAACGCATGGTAAAGTCTAGTTCACTTCCTACAGTCGTTATTGGAATGTCAGCCAGCTGTAAGGAAACTCAATGTGAATTGAGTTGGAATGACAGAAAACAGAATTGAATTCCATGAAATTTAACTTCTAAGAGTTTGTCTTGACTTGACAAAGATCTAACTTCATGAATCAAATAAAACAACAAGCTACCACAAAATGAGCCATTATTACATTTATGTTACATTGTAACATAATATATATATATACATATATATATATATATACACACACACACACACACACACACACACACACACATATATATATATATATATATATATATATATATATATATAAACATGGAGTTTAATAGAAAAAAGAAAAGTTCTATTTGAGTTCTATTCCAATTCTGTTTCCTGTACTGTTTCCTGATTTTTTCAAATTGAATTCCTTCACACCCATTTATACTTAGTTTCTTACAAACTTGCCTGTGGTGTTTGGGTCCATCCCTCTGCCCTTTCAGCCAATCGGTGAAAGCCTGATGCCATTCCAGTGTGAGAGGTAGAATACTTTCATCGTTTAATGGATCATTATTCCAAGGCTGTGCACAGGAAATCGATAACTTAAGGTATCGATGACTTTTATTTTAAATCCGGGAGTGTGAGCTAAATACATAAAATGTTTTGTAAAATATAACAATACAGCCAACTTGACCACTGCCATGTATAGGAGATCATTCATTGAAACACACTAGATCGAAGATTGCCGCAAGGTCACTGCCATGTTTTTGTTTTTGGTATGCATGTTATTTATTAGGTGTGTTAGGTTTGCTTTAACTTCTACACATTGTAACCATGTGTCTTCTGTCTGTATATCTATTTTAAAAGATTTTTTTATTCCAACTTTGATCGTGCTTGTCTGTGTCATGGATGCTTGTGGTGCTTTAAAACTGCAATAAAGTGTCTATTAAATGTGTTGCCTATACTCTGACTGCTTCTATGTTAATTGTCACGTAGCCTACTGGTTTATATCCTGATGTCCTCAGGGACAAACGTGGGGAGAAAGCCCTAGTCTTGAGCGAACACAGTTTCTTGCCCCATAAAATGTATTTGTAGCAAGGCCACGGCAGTCATAGCCTACTAATTGGCCAGATATCTTTATGTAGGCCTACAATTTTTAATTAAGTGAAAACTGCAATAGTCATGTTGTCTTGCAATTTCGGTGTCCTAATGTAGCATATCAAAACCCCGTTACTTTTCCCTCCTGGAAAAGTAATGATTGCGGGATCATGCAAATGGGCTACATAAAGCTTAGCACACAGTTCGTCTGGTCCATTTTGAACAACCTCACCCAACCCAACTTATATCCTCCTCATAGGCGATTCTAGGCTTTGCACTGCATCAAATGCATGGTCATCAAGTTAACGGAAAGGTTTTTCTTGGGTAATGAAAGTGAACATTTCACCTCACAGAGTTGAGTGTGACCCCATTACTTTAAAGTTGCATTGGGCATCTGGATGTTGGCACACCTCCAAACCTGTGACTTCACAAAACTGTAGTCAGACTCTTAACCACCTCCATGCCTTTCAACCTGACAGGAACGGAAATAGGGAGATGGGTGATGCAAAACCTGTTGATACCTGTGTTCCAACCCCCTATGACTGTGAAATAGAGCCATACTAGGCTGTGACCTTTCACAGTGATGAACGCACAGAGGAGGCATAATGGACTAGCTGGACTACAACCCTGCAGAAACACGCACACACTACAAGCCAGCTACGTCTTCTCTCTCTTTAATGAGACAAGAGTGTTACAGTGCCTTTTCATGTCGTAGTCTCTGCATGTACAGGATTGACTGAATCTGTGTCCAGCTGTGCGTGTCAGACCAGACCAAAGCGCTTTAGTGCAGGCACTATCTGTATGTGTGTTTACATGTGAGCGAGTGCTATGTGTTTGTGCCAGTGTACTGTCAACATGATGGCATGTACCTCCACAACTTGATGAAAATGATGAAAGTATTCTAGTATACACTGCAAGGTTGGGGCCATTCATTAATCATACTGAACTAGGGGTGTCACGATACACTCAGTTCACGATACGATACGTATCACGATACTGGGTTCAAGATAACGATACGATACGATACGATTTTAACAATATTTTTTAAAACTTGAATAATGACAATATATGACTGGAAAAGTAGTATTTTATTTGAAATGCACAAATACAAAACATGCTGTTGTGGGAAATTGTTATTACAATAACAACTAGAAAAAACATGAGATTGGAGATAAGGCTTATCTTGAAATAGAATGAGTTACACCGTCACTTAGATTTACTTTGAACTAAAAGGTTTCTCAGCAGTATAAATTCTCATTATGCATCTTCAGTTTTTCTTCAAACTCAAACAACAAGACTTTTCTTAATCTATTTTTTATGCATCTTCAGTTTTTCCTGTCAAGTAAACAGTTTTGCCAGAAACTCAATTGAATGGTTTCTCTCCTGTATAACTTCTCATGTGTCTCTTCAGAGACTTGTTCAACTGAACTACTTTCCACACATTGAACTTCAACAAACAAAGACGTTTCTTAGTCTATTTAAAAAAAAATTTTTTTTTTTTTTTTTTTTTTTTCGATATGAGATTTCATCTCAACGATACATATCGTGACGTTTTACTATCGCGAAATTTCGTGGGACGATATATTGTGACACCCCTATACTGAACGCATGGTAAAGTCTAGTTCACTTCCTACAGTCGTTATTGCAATGTCAGCCAGCTGTAAGGAAACTCAATGTGAATTGAGTTGGAATGTAGGAAGTAGAATGTAGAAGACATAAGAGGCATCCATTAGTACCAACCATGTCTCCTCCTCACCCAAATAAAAGATGTGTCAATTTGAGAATAAAATGACATAACATTAAAAAAAATTATTTTATGTATTTAAAGTACACAAAATACAAGGTCTGAAAGTATTTTGATACAAATTACATCTTGTTTTTCTCAGTCCAGCCAAATACAAATGACAAAATACACAAATGTATTTGAAATATGTATTTTAAATACATGTATTTAAAATACTGCCCATCTCTGTGTACATCGTTACAGTACGTCACGGTGGTATTTGCACGTGCCCCACTCATTTGAAAAATGTTTTGTTTTTTCATGTGATTATTACTGTAGTTCACGCGGCGCAAGCCCTTTAAGAGCAATGCATCATGTGTAAATGCCTACTGTGGCAAATTTGAGTGGCTAGCTAGTTATGTTACATGGCGGTAAACGCCACTGAATGACCAAATTGATATAACTTTTAACCATTTTGAGTTACACTGTTTCCATACGGATCACCAGCGTTAGTTTGTTGTTTATAACGTGGCTGGCTATATTTCTAACGTTCTATCTATCTATCTCTGATACACTGAAAATACTGGGAGGCGGGCCATAGCGACTCTGTCAATGATTTGATTTGACAGTTCTGGGCACTGGCGTTGGCGTTGGCCAATCCTGGCGTGTTCCATCCCTAAATCGATTGTGTTCTGGCACAAAGTGAGTGGGTTCCAGGACGAAACAGGCTCGAGCCAACTACGTTATCTTTGGAGCAGCGCAGTAAATACAATATTCCTGGAATGCGAGGTTAACTAAACCGTTACATGTCCTTTGCATTCTACATCAAATTAAGACATTACCGTTTGTTTTATTTTGTATGTTACATACTTATTGGCCAAGTTATGTTAGTTTATGAGCTAGGAATTCTGCCAGGGTAAAGAAGGGAGTATAGGCGGCCATCTTGCCTGCAGAGTTTTCAAAACAAGTAGAATACCGTTTTGCAAGAAATCTCGGGGGGTCAGTCCCCCTTTAAAGGGATATGATAGCCTTCAAATAAGGTATTTTAACGTTTGAATATTAATCATGTAGCACTTTATTGAACGTGGAAGGGAAATTTTCATGTTTGAACCCGGGTTTAATAATCACATGGTCCTCTATGGGTTGAGAACATTTGAAAAGCCACTGCATAGCATCAAATGCATGGTCATCAAGTTAACGGAAAGGTTTTTCTTGGGTAATGAGTGTGATCCCATTACTTTGAAGTTGCATTGGGCAATTCTGGATGTTGGCACACCTCCAAACCTGTGACTTCACGAAACTGCCGTCAGACTCTTAACCACCTCCATGCCTTTCAACCTGACAGGAACCGAAATAGGGAGATGGGTGATGCAAAACCTGTTGGTACCTGTGTTCCAACCCCCTATGACTGTGAAATAGAGCCATACTAGGCTGTGACCTTTCACCCACTTTCACCCATGTCATGGATTCAACCATCCTCACCTGAGTTCACTCACCTAATCAATTCCCTCCTAAGTCTATATATCCCTCCCCCATCCTTTGTTCTAGCTGGCAGCAACACGGCCCACACGTGAGGGCAGTTCAGATACGAACCCTGGAGGCAGAGAGGCCTCCATGAGAAGCAGATTTGGGGTCGCAGGGTCAGGAGCCGAGGGGCTTGCCTTGGAGTTGAGGATATTTCCTACTTCTATCAACAGAGTGTGCAGAACTTCTGCTGTCACCAGTTGGGCACCGAGGGAGCCGTGCAAGGCTTGTTTGACAGAACAAATGTCCCGTTCCCAGGTCCCTCCAAAATGAGGGGCATATGGGGGGTTGAAACAGAATTGTTGAACTTGGAGCGATGGACTAAATGCTGTTAGGGCCTCCTAGTTCCCTCTCTCCTCACTTGAAGTGCGTGCCCTGGTCTGACCACATTTCAAAGGGTGTGCCCCTGCCTACGCCTACGGGCGGTGAAATGGCAGAGGGCCATGAGAAAGGAGTCAGTGTCAAGACTACAAAGGAGATCCAGGCGCACGCAGCGAGTTGTCGGTCGCATTACAAAGGTATTACTTTCACCCATGGCATGGATTCAACCATCCTCACCTGAGTTCACTCACCTAATCAATTGCCTCCTAAGTCTATAGACAGTTTTAACTTGACAACAAAAACATTCTAAATTGAACCCCAGCTCACTTCCTGTTGCAGTGTTTGCTATGGACAGGAAAAAAGAAAAAAAGAGAAGCAGAGCAGGACTGACAATTCCGGGAAAACCGTATCCCTCCCCCATCCTTTGTTCTGGCTGGCAGCAACCCAGCAACACGGCCCACTGCTGCCAGCCAGAACAAATTTGAGATCCTGTTGTCCATGTAGAGGCTGGTTCATATATCAGTTGTTGAAATGTATCTGCATCAGTGTCACCAAGACAGACTCCAACACTGCATTTGGCAAATGAAGTATTCTGACCATGCTTTGCAACAAGATAATAGCTGCTTTCCCAAACAATTCTAGGGACTCCCTGAAGCTGTGTTCACACCGAGATATTTATTTTTCTCTCTGTCGCTCGATTCAACCCTTTGGAATCGCTCTGTCGCTGTGTTTAAATCGCTCGTCAACAGGCACAAGAATTGACGGACATCTGGGGGCTATAACGTTACGCAATGTCATGATGTTTGTCGCCTACGAGCCACCGTAGTTGTTTACAAGCTAAGCCTATTAGCGTGCTCCTAATGCGAGCTCTATACTAGTTGTACAGACTTCACTTCATGTCAGCTGTCAGCCTGTCAATCAGCTGTCAATGCGGTTTGTTGCCACACAATAAACCAGCGGTTTGTTCCAAGCCAGTGTGATCCTTGACTCACTCTCACACGGCAGCCAATCAGCGCTGATGGCAGCGAAATTTCACTCGAGTTGGGATATTTCATTTCGGGCGACGAGCAAATTTTCGCCCTATCGCTCTGTCTCTGTCGCTCGGACGCCCAGCGATTTTTCTCCCGGCCGAATATACGCTCAATCGCTCGTTTGCATTGACTTTGTATGTAAACTCGATGCCAGCGAAAAACTTTAATAGGTCGGTGTGAACGCACCTTGAGAGGAACACGCTGGGGAGGTTCCCCAAGAACTATATACCTTCAAGGGCTTCTTTCTGTTTGCATTCGCCATAGGAACGCTGGAGTGAGGCTGGTGGTTAGCATACTAACCGCTACTATACCTTCACAGCAAGTGAGAGTTCACGGGGGATTGATACTACTTTGGCCAACAATCAGCTAGCCAACCTTGGTGTAAAAAAATGGGCGACTTTACAGCAGGATTACATGTTTACAGCCTGGTTAAAAAAAAGGTTTTGGTCTCTATAGCTAATTTCACCTTTCATGACAACTGTATGGGGCCTGAATTTTTATATAACTCACCCATTTAGAATAGATCTGTACACCCGCATGCACGCACGCACGCACACAGGCGCACACACACACACACACACACACACACACACACACACACACACTAAACTGTCTGTCACAGCTTAATAACTGAGCTTATGGCTTTCTGTATCTGTATGTACTGTGTGTGTGTGTGTGTGTGTGTGTGTGTGTGTGTGTGTGTGTGTGTGTGTGTGTGTGTGTGTGTGTGCATGCGTGTGCTTGTGTGTGCATCTGTACTGACAGAATGCAATTAAGCATGGAGAATAGCAAAATCACTTTAATTTCAGCAGAAAGAAACTCTGGAAAACATATCAACAATCCATTAGTCACCATTCAGTGAATCCCTAGTCTCGCTGGCCAGCCTCCCCTCCCTACTGGGAGAGGAGTCTGGCGGCGCAGGTCTCCATTGTGGGATTGCGATGGGCGGCGCTTGGCGGCAGTGCCCTTGGAAAATAGTTTCCAACAATCCAACTTGCCATTTTCAGCATGTAGCAACAAGCTAGCGTGTAGGTTTCTGCCGTTAGCTTGCTAGCTATAGCGTTGTTGTTTTCACTGAGGCGGCAGGGCACTGTTTACAGCGACACACAGGAAGGAGGGAGCGGAAGCCGTTCTGATTGACATGGACGGAGCCAATGACAGAGCTTGTAATATGCCGGGAGCTGACATCCGGCCGCGACTGAAACAGTCGCTCCAATGGGGAGCAGCTGTAGGCTTATCCCAGTAGCCTGTTTCCGTGCAGCCAGACGACTCTCACGGAAGGGAGAGGAGGCTGGCCAGCGAGACTAGTGAATCCCTAACTGCAATATTTTCTATTCATGAACAAAAAAACAACAATAAACTAAAAATCTAAATTAAATTTTAAATTCAAGCATTCCTAAGCAATAGAAACCGATTTAACACAGAGGAGGTTAAAATTGCAAGATAGCCCTTCACCAGTGATGGACAGGGAAGCTTATACAGAACTATCCCATTGCAATTCACTGCAAGACACCCTCCACCCCCTACAGCTACAACCCACATGACGACATATTGCCTGACTAATAATGAGTGAATATAAAAAGCTGAATATAAAAGTGTTCCATTATATGTCATTCTCTGTCTCCTTGCCCTGAATTTGAGATCCTGTTGTCCATGTATTGGGCCGGCTCGTATATCAGTTCTTGAAATGTATCTGCATCAGTATCACCGAGACACACTGCACTTGGCAAATTAAGTATTCTGACCTTGCCAACTTTGCCACAAGATAATAAGACCTGACTGACAAGACTGCAGGTATCAACAGGTGTCATAATCATGTACTGTACTATAGGCACTGATTCAAAAGACTTAAATGGTGTTCGGGGAGGGACATTTAACATGGAAGATAGGCTACACGTGTTGAGTACAGCACAGTCTCATAACATTTTGTGAAATGAGCAGACTACACATTGTGGACACCAATTATGTGAAAATCTGTTCCCTCCACCACAAATTGTATTATGTGACAATTGCATGTTGGATGCAGCATTTTCACTTTCAGTTTGTCATGTGAAGAGGTTAGCTAACGGTTCATTTTTGGTGAGGCGAGGGTTAGGTTTCGGTTAACTAAAAAACATTGGGCTAAGGAAAGGCACATGGTTAAATCAACATTTAACTTTAGCTAAAAAATTAAAACTTCTGCACTCACAGTAGAAATACTCTTGAAATGAGTCGGGAATCACTCAGAGCCGGGTTGTCGGGAGTTGAAGGCAAATCTTTACACCCATCTCTTCCCCCCAGCCCCCCAAGCTTCACACCCTGTCCACCCCATAGACAACAGGTCAATGACCTCAAACGGTCCGATTTAAAAGCGTGGATAGCATAGTAAGGAAGGATAAATATCCATAGTGCGTTAATTTTAGACGTGTTGTTAGAAGAGAAAAATACTTTTACAAGTAGGCTGCAGTTAGAGAGGATGACTCACTAGTAACAGAGCACTGGCATTACAGCATAGTAAGAAGTGATGAGGTGATAAGAGGTGATCTAGTCAAATATTTTGCGTAGAGTCTCAGATGTTGGTCTTCCTTCTGCGTGGGCTGGGTTTCTTGAGAGGTTTTCTTGTGCTGCAGGGTGGAAACAGAACTGGTGAGCCCACATTACTGTGGAGTGACTGCATGCATTGTGGCACAGCACCAATAGGCCTACTAGCGAACGTGCGTTATGGTTTCGAAACAGCAGACAAGCGAGCAGCCCTAATGGCCTCTGAACAGACAACACTAATTGGACATGTGTTGTATTGAATTTGAACAGGTAGATCTTATGGCCCATTTCAGGTCATGAAAACATGTGCATCTCCTGCTGTGAAACAATTGGTAATGGGGCATGTCATGTTTTCAGTGATATTGAGACGATGTATGCCTAGTTTGAAAGTAGAAACAATAGCTTATAGAAATAATCTTTCACTTTGTAGAGTAGCCACATTACAGTAGGTCTCTGTGTTTCTTTTATTGTGTTTGTGTACACGTGTGTTACAGTGTGTGTATAATGAGTAGGAACAGTATGTATGTGTATGTGCAGCCCGATCTCGCTCCGAACTCGTACCAGAGCCCCAATTTGTCATGCGCCTTTGGCATTTGAGGCAAAGCGCCCCAGAGCCTTGTGCATTTTATGGAACGCACCACGGGCGGACCCGTTAAAAAGCACTCTGCACCTCACCTGGAGGCTCTAATCCAAGCCCAAGCCCCCACACCATATCGAGACCCTAACCCTAAGACCACCTACCCAATCCAACCCTATAAGACCACCAACCCAATCCCTAACCCTAACCCTCTCCCCTATGCCTAAACCTAGGATCACCTACCCAATGTCAAAACCCAACCCAAACCCAACTTCCTAATGACACCAGGCTACTGGGGCGTGTGTTCCATAAAACGCACAAGGCTCCGTGGAGCATTACCTCAAATGCACAAGGCACTTGACGTGTGGCTCTGGTATTCACCTTATGTAGCCCCTCCCACTTGACCCAGTTGTGTTATGACTTCCTGTTCAAATCGCCGTCTGTTTCAAACCTAGTCTGACTCTGGCTCTTAGGAGTCTGCACACACCTTAATTCCCCTCAGCAAAGTTGGCCACAGTTAACAGAATGAACACAATAATACTATACTGTCACAGGAAGTGTAAACACAACAGGAAGTAATTGGCTGATCCCTGCATTGGAACATAAGGTGAATAGGTTTGAAGTGAGAATGTGTTGGTATGTGTGCATGTGGCCACTTAACCAAACTATGTAGTGACAATGGTGTTCAATGTAATGCATTGTACAATGTAATCACACAACCAAAGTGTGCCATTGTGCCAATGTTACAATTTAGGTTCACAAGCAGAAAGGGGAATTCTATGATACATTAACTTGGTGACATTGTCAGCATAAGAGGGGACAGCTTTGCCTGTCAATATATTCAAATATTGTATTTGTTATTGAGTTATTCAAAGTTCATAATTTGTGGTTAACCTGAACAGCCTAGCCTATGTCAGCGCTATGACCAACTGGTAACTTTAGACGACTGAAGCACATAATTACAATGTTGTGGGTTGGTAGTTGGAAACTGGGAGTGCAAGTAATACAATTGACACCAGAAGATGTAGTCACAACATGTCAGTTGGCAAGTCATGAACAAGGAATCCCAATAGGTTATGTTTCAGTTGCGTAATGTGCTAGTCGGGTATGTGCGCGCGCGTATTTGTGTCTGCATGTGCACATTACCACAAAGTTGCAAGCAGCTTGCGCATTTTCTGGGGTGTTGGGTCCACACACACTTTGCGGTGTTTCCACTTTACCACACTGAAATAAAAACAAACACAAGTTAATGTCCTCAACCACAACATTACCACTCTGAAAATGAGAAACATGGAAAATGAGGAAGAGACTGAAAAATTGGAAAAGAAAATTTGGTAACACTTTATATTAAGGTACACATATTCACCATTAACTATTATTAGCGTGCATATTAGTTGTTTATTAGTCATTATAAAGCACTTATTACTGCCTTATTCTGCATGGTCATATCCCACAACTACATACAGTACTACACCACTAACTAAGAGTTTTCCCTCAATCAGCAATTACTGCTTATTGATAGTCAGGAAGTTACATGAATTACGATCTGCTTTGCTCAGTATGGGCCTTATAAGGTGGTAGTACTAAAGCATATTACAACTTATACAACAACTTTTTTACTATCAATAAGCAGTAATTAGAAGGCCAATATGGTACTAATACAGTATGCTAATAAGCAACTAGTTAATGGTGAATATGTGTGCCTTAATAAGTGTTACCAAAAATGTAATTAGAAATGGTAGGTATGAGGTACCCGGAAATGGAATCAAGGAGAGGGAGAGTAAAATGGAAAACCAGGGCTGCGTATGTACTGCCACTGCCCTCACAAAGTATGGATTGTAGTGTGTAGCATGCATGCAAAATGCATACTATTGGGACACACTACATCTGTCGTCACATGAGCTTACTGAACTCCGACCTCTTGCTCACTTCCGCCGACGTCCGCAGCGTCACATTTGAGTTTTTTTTAATTCAATAAACAAAGTCTGGCAATAACAAACAGGAACAGGATGGAGTCATATATCACAGAGGGACAGGGACAGGATGGAGTCATATATCACAGAGGGACAGGAACAGGGTGGAGTCATATATCACAGAGGAACAGGAACAGGATGGAGTCATCAGAGAGGGACAGGAACAGGATGGAGTCATATATCACAGAGAGACAGGAACAGGATGGAGTCATCAGAGAGGGACAGGAACAGGATGGAGTCATATATCACAGAGGGACAGGAACAGGATGGAGTCATATATCACAGAGGAACAGGAACAGGATGGAGTTATCAGAGAGGGACAGGAACAGGATGGAGTCATATATCACAGAGGGACAGGAACAGGATGGAGTCATATATCACAGAGGGACAGGAACAGGATGGAGTCATATGTCACAGAGGAACAGGAACAGGATGGAGTCATCAGAGAGGGACAGGAACAGGATGGAGTCATATATCACAGAGAGACAGGAACAGGATGGAGTCATATATCAGAGAGGGACAGGAACAGGATGGAGTCATCAGAGAGGGACAGGAACAGGATGGAGTCATATATCACAGAGGGACAGGAACAGGATGGAGTCATATATCACAGAGGGACAGGAACAGGATGGAGTCATATGTCACAGAGGAACAGGAACAGGATGGAGTCATCAGAGAGGGACAGGAACAGGATGGAGTCATATATCACAGAGGGACAGGAACAGGATGGAGTCATCAGAGAGGGACAGGAACAGGATGGAGTCATATATCACAGAGAGACAGGAACAGGATGGAGTCATATATCACAGAGAGACAGGAACAGGATGGAGTCATCAGAGAGGGACAGGAACAGGATGGAGTCATATATCACAGAGGGACAGGAACAGGATGGAGTCATCAGAGAGGGACAGGAACAGGATGGAGTCATATATCACAGAGAGACAGGAACAGGATGGAGTCATCAGAGAGGGACAGGAACAGGATGGAGTCATATATCACAGAGGGACAGGAACAGGATGGAGTCATATGTCACAGAGGAACAGGAACAGGATGGAGTCATCAGAGAGGGACAGGAACAGGATGGAGTCATATATCACAGAGAGACAGGAACAGGATGGAGTCATCAGAGAGGGACAGGAACAGGATGGAGTCATATGTCACAGAGGGACAGGAACAGGATGGAGTCATATATCACAGAGGGACAGGAACAGGATGGAGTCATCAGAGAGGGACAGGAACAGGATGGAGTCATATATCACAGAGGGACAGGAACAGGATGGAGTCATCAGAGAGGGACAGGAACAGGATGGAGTCATATATCACAGAGGAACAGGAACAGGATGGAGTCATCAGAGAGGGACAGGAACAGGATGGAGTCATATATCACAGAGGAACAGGAACAGGATGGAGTCATATATCACAGAGGGACAGGAACAGGATGGAGTCATATATCACAGAGAGACAGGAACAGGATGGAGTCATATATCACAGAGGGACAGGAACAGGATGGAGTCATCAGAGAGGGACAGGAACAGGATGGAGTCATATATCACAGAGAGACAGGAACAGGATGGAGTCATATATCACAGAGGGACAGGAACAGGATGGAGTCATATATCACAGAGAGACAGGAACAGGATGGAGTCATCAGAGAGGGACAGGAACAGGATGGAGTCATATATCACAGAGGAACAGGAACAGGATGGAGTCATATATCACAGAGGGACAGGAACAGGATGGAGTCATATATCACAGAGAGACAGGAACAGGATGGAGTCATATATCACAGAGGGACAGGAACAGGATGGAGTCATCAGAGAGGGACAGGAACAGGATGGAGTCATATATCACAGAGAGAC
>NC_139624.1:104569170-104684170 GCF_964638095.1 Poromitra crassiceps
CTTAAAATGTCTATTGAGAGACTTCAGCTTATCCAAAACTCTGCAGCTAGACTTGGAACAATAACAATGAAGTGAGAGCATATATCACTCTGGCTTTAATTCATTGCACTTTCTCCCAGTGTCCTTTATTAACTTTAAAGTCGAGCTGAAATGTGTCTGAGAGGGTCTGTGTGATGTATTCCGACTGAAACAGGGTAGAGAGGCGGGATATAGCGTGTGGAGGAGTTTGATTTGACCGTTGGAAAGTGCGCATGTCTGGGATTAGGGTCTGGAGTTGACGTTGGCCAATCCTGGTGCTTGAATATTGCGTAGCAAAAAGAAAAAGTCTTATGAAAAAGGTATTTGTTCATAAGGCCACAGAGAGGTTGAGTGGGTCAATTTACGGGCTGGTGTGTTTGTCTGTGCATCAATGGGTTGGTTGAGGTGGGCTGGTCTGGGTAAAAACGTCCAGGGCCGTTTTTTAGTCCCAGTCTGCCCCTGAGCCGGATTAAGGGTATAGGCAATTAATTAAGGATTTTTGAAAAAATAACAAGTCATTAAAAAAGAGTTATAAAACGGCGCTCTCAAATCAAGCAATCTGATTGGTTCACAGCTGTGGTATATTTAGCATATACCACAGTTAGAGCCGCATCCCCGAAACACTCCGCCTCTGAGAAAACAAATGGTAGCTAGCTAGCCTGCTACAGTAGCCTCGCGAACGGGAGCTCCTAAGCCAACCCGTGTCACCATAATACCCAGAGTGCCGTGCTGTAGTGTCTTGGCCGTGAAGTTCGCAGACGACACTGCATTGGTCGACACCTCCAACGGTCCCGCCCATTTTGAGGAGGAAGCAAACAAACTGCACCAGTGGTGTGAGGAGCACAAATTAGGAGCTCCTCATAGACTTCAGGAGGAAGGCCAACCACGTCCCACAGCTGAAACTCAACGGAGCGGTTGTGGAGAGGGTTGACAGCTATAAGTACCTCGGGACCATCATTGACAGCGGGCTGACCTTACAACACACAAACCATCTTCAAAAAGTGCCAGCAGCGGACGAGGCATTTAAACGTAGCCCCTCCCATCCTCCGCAGCTTTTACATCTGCCACATAGAGAGCCTCCTCACCTTCTCTTTTCTGGCCTGGTATGAGGGTCTCTCAGAGAGTGTTGGGACTAACGCGTTACTAAGTAATGCGTTACAGTAACTACGTAACTTTTTCGGTAACGAGTGCTGTAACTAATTACTTTGTCAAAATTAGTAATGCAGTTACAGTTATTGCGATTTAAACAGGCTTGTTACTCGTTACTTCACTTTTTTTTAAGTCGATTCGTCGAACTGCACTGACATTTGCGCGTGAGCCCCTAATCACTGTGAGTATTTCCAGGTAAAACGATTCTGTGCGGGACCTACAGCAGCGAGGGTAGAGAGGAAAATGCCTGGAGTCTGACGGTGGTCTGATGAGGAAGTAATCGTGTGGCACTTCTATACTTTCTAATGTTACTGGACCAAATTCTGATAGTGAAACGGGTCATTTTGCGCGAGCTGTGTTGTGTACGGTACCGGTGTTCACTTCACACCGCTCGGGCAGCTCGGCGAGTCAGCAGCATGGAGCCCTCTCCTCCTCGCTCCTCTCCCTCCCAGGCTGTCTGTCACCAGTGCCCTGCTGCACCAGGCAAGCACTCCTCGTCTCTCACTCACAGATTCCCTTCACGTTGGAGGGTGTTCACTAGCCTGGGTAAACCCAGCCCCCACGTGACCTGCTCTCAGACAGACCCTGCTCACTAGTCACAAGGTAGTGACTGAGAGCAGGTCTGAGAGCAGGTCACGTGGGGGCTGGGTTTACCCAGGCTAGGTGTTCACGGTTGTTTGGTCATGAAATGGAGAAAAAAAATGCCTGCAAGTCTGCTGCCTTTTGGAGATTAACTGCTATTAAAGGGAGCCGCAATGAGTGGCTGCTTTGGGACTCTGCTCTGTCTCTATCTGCAGCGCTGGGCTCTGCTGCTGAGTGTCACTCCGCTGTTACAAAGAGTAACCACAGTGTTTATGTTGTTCAGCCAGGATATTATAGACTACTACTGATACAGTTGTTAATTATACACTGCCAAAAGTGTACTGGCTACTTTTTGAAGGCAACAATAAAAATGCCTCAATGCCTAAATGTTGTGTGTTTCTTGTTCCACTACTTTTCGTCGTAGTGATAACAAAGAACTTTTATGGAAAGAACTGAAAGCTCCATATTGCCCCATTGCAACATCAGCGCCCAGCAGCCTCCGCCATTTTTTATTTTTGGAAGCGTGACAGCGCCAAAAGAACCTCGCACAGGCTCGCAGTGGTCAGCTGCGGTAGCGCGGGCCCCTATAACCAGCCTCTCTAAACAGTAACTCAACGGGAGAACACTCTAAATTTCGTGGATTCACATCTTTTCTGGGCGTACTGCAAATCTTGATTGAAGTGGTGTAGTACAGGGATGTAAAACAACAACCATATTGTGGAAACTAAGCAACATTTTTCGTTTTCTTTGTTTAGTTTTTTCAAGATAAATAGCTAATGCGGCTGTCGTCCACTCCGTCAGAAGTGCGTTGCCGTGGTTTTAACCTCGGGTCCTTTGCATTTACTATTTATCTTGAAAAAACTAAAAGAAAAAAACCAAAAATTTTGCTTAGTTTCCACAATATGGTTGTTGTTTTACATCCCTGCACTACACCACTTCAATCAAGATTTACAGTATGCCCAGAAAAGATGTGAATCCACAAAATTTAGAGTGTTCTCCCGTTGAGTTACTGTTTAGAGAGGCTGATTATAGGGGCCCGCGCTACCGCAGCTGACCACTGCGAGGCGCATTCTGTTTCCAAAAATGGCCGGAGTTTCGTCTCTTTCCTTCCATGCTCTTTGGTGATAATGGGTACAATGATCAAATTTGACTGTTGTCTTGTCCCACACTGTGCTACAGCAACCCCAAAATAATGTGTGTGCATTAATAAGAGAATTGAGAGTTAAAAAAAAAGTAACTCAAAAGTAACTTTCCTAGTAACTAGTTAGCTGGAAAGTAACGAGTAACTTAAAGTAACTAAGTTACTTTTCAGAGCAGTAACTAGTAACTGTAGCTAAGTTACAAATTTAAAGTAACTTGCCCAACACTGCCAATACGCTTTTACATCTGCCACATAGAGAGCCTCCTCACCTTCTCTTTTCTGGCCTGGTATGATGGTCTCTCAGAGGACAATAAGGCCAAACTGCGGAGGGTGATCAACCTGGGGTCTAAGCTCTGTGGAGAGCAGTGCTCACCCCTCCAGCAGCTCTATGACCAGAGGGCGGTGAAGAAAGCAAGTAAGATCGCGAGGGACTCAACTCATAACCTCAGCACCTGCTTTCAGATCCTGCCCTCTGGTAGGAGATATGCCGCAACTATATTTAAAACAAACAGGGGGAGGGCCAGCTTTATCCCCTCTGCTATCAGGCTCCTCAATAAACATAGACATCGCTGAACCCCCCCGCAAGCTAGCTAACAGCGATAACAACGTTCACTAGCTGCTAGGGGTGTCACAATATATCGTCCCACGAAATTTCGCGATAGTAAAACGTCACGATATGTATCGTTGAGATGAAATCTCATATCGTGAATTTTTTTTTTTTTTTTTTTTTTTTTTTTTTTTTTTTTTTCAAAAATAGACAAAGAAACGTTTTTGTTTGTTGAAGTTCAATGTGTGGAAAGTAGTTCAGTTGAACAAGTCTCTGAAGAGACACATGAGAAGTTATACAGGAGAGAAACCATTCAATTGAGTTTCTGGCAAAACTGTTTACTTGACAGGAAAAACTGAAGATGCATAAAAAATAGACTAAGAAAAGTCTTGTTGTTTGAGTTTGAAGAAAAACTGAAGATGCATAATGAGAATTTATACTGCTGAGAAACCTTTTAGTTCAAAGTAAATCTAAGTGACGGTGTAACTCATTCTATTTCAAGATAAGCCTTATCTCCAATCTCATGTTTTTTCTAGTTGTTATTGTAATAACAATTTCCCACAACAGCATGTTTTGTATTTGTGCATTTCAAATAAAATACTACTTTTCCAGTCATATATTGTCATTATTCAAGTTTAAAAAAATATTGTTAAAATCGTATCGTATCGTATCGTTATCGTGAACCCAGTATCGTGATACGTATCGTATCGTGAACTGAGTGTATCGTGACACCCCTACTAGCTGCCTACTGAAATGGAAACATTTAAGGTTAACTTCGACCTCTGGGGTGGCTTATCTTCATTTCATTTTATTTGTTCGATAGGGGACAGGTGTACATTAATGAACATTTAAAAAAAATGTAAATGCACGACAATTGCAGTCACAAGACTGATTTCCATTGTTAGTCCCCCTGCCAGATGATACAGGCTTAGAGTCCTGATAGGGGTAAAAAGTATACATAGTGCAACAAAAACATATTTAAAATGTAAACACAATGCAAAGTGCAAGTATGCAGAGAAATACAATCAGATATGAGAACCTGAGTTAGAGCTCTACATAGCTAAGTGAAAAGTGCAGAGTACAAAATATACAGGAATTACAGTCTGATACTAAAACCTGAGTTTGGGATCAACATACAGCTAAAAAGTAAGATCTACATAGAAGACTTACTCAAACAGATATAAGAGAAAAAAACAAAAAAACAGAGATACAACACACATATCCATACAGTATAAACATACTGTTCTATACCCTATTGATGTGTGCATAGTTGAGTGGACTTCAGCCATCTCTTCACTTGACCCACATGCCTAGTGTTGGGCATTCTCTTATGGCCGATGGAATTGTGTTCTAGAGTTTGCCACCCTTGACAGACAGAACTGTCTGGCCAAAGGTGGTGCGCCTGTATAACACAATCTATGGATGAGTGGATTGAGCTATGCCTACCGGACATGTTATCTCCAGAAAAAAACACCTTGCCTTGGACCCAAGCCCCCAGGAATAGCGCTGGGCTGTGAAGCCATTTGAACATGGTGGCGAAGCTCTGTATTGCAAGTCACGTGACGCCATGCAGCCCAGAAAGGAAATTTCCCATCCACTTGCATGGGAACCCCAGCAGCTGTTAAACCCAGGGGAATTTTTTCTAGGTGTCACTCAAAGTATAAAACGACTCTTTTAATGATCAAATAATTGTTTATGGGGCATTTTTTCTTCAGAAGCCACTAAGAGCCGTATACGGGTGTATTTTCTTCATCTACATCTACATCCATGGGTGGGAGGGGTGGGAGACGTCATGGAATACGTCATGGCACACATGCGCACTTCGCCTTGGGCTGCATGGTCAGGAAGTAATCAGGAAGTAAAACCAGGAAGAAAAACCCCCCATGATGGCTTCATGCGCCAGTGAGCAGCCTCCGTCCGAATGCATGGGTGGGCGTGGCTCGTCCCCTATCCAGTTCTTTTAATACATCCATGCTTGGACCTTGCAGGAAGCCAGCCAGGAGGGACTATTTTATTACGTGGTAGAGTATGATTGACTATTTTATTACGCGGAAGAGTATGATTAATGAATAACAGCCATTTAAATTGAAGTTGTTTAGTCCTTTCATGTTGCCATACTTCTAACCATTTTATAAAAGCAATAGCTCACTTCAGGCCGTAATACAGGCTATGCTTATTATATCACACCTAATGGTGTTTTCACGACCCTTGTGTGCTATAATAAGCGTATACCACAGCCTGTCGTGAGCTATTGCTTAATTAAATGTCACATCACAGTGTCAGACTATGAAAATCCCTGCTCTAAAGGATTCCTCTATCCACCCACTGATCCCCCCTCTACCCCCCCTACCCCCACCACTAGACTGTCTGTCACCAACAAACAGGTGAGGAGGCAGCTGGAGAGGCTAAGCCAGAACAAGGCGCCAGGTCCGGATGGAATCTGCCCCAGGGTCCTGAAGACCTGCACAGAACAACTTTGTGACTTTCGACCTGTGGCCTTGACATCACACATCATGAAGGTCCTGGAGAGACTGATGCTGGCTCATCTCAGACCCCAGGTGAACTCCTACCTAGACCCACTGCAGTTCGCGTACTGCCCCTGGGTTGGAGTCGACGACGCCATCATCTACCTGCTCCAGCGAGCCTACTCTCACCTTAACACAGCAGGCAGCACTGTGAGGATGATGTTCTTTGATTTCTCCAGTGCTTTCAACACCATCCAGCCTGCACTACTGCGTGAGAAGCTTCAAAGGATGCAGGTGGACGCCTCCACAACCTCCTGGATTATTGACTACCTGACGGACAGACCACAGTTTGTGCGACTGAGGGGATGTGTGTCTGACCGGGTGGTCAGTAGCACAGGAGCGCCGCAGGGGACTGTTTTCTCACCTTTCCTCTTCACCCTATACACCTCTGACCAGGCGCAGACTGCATAATCGGGCACGTCGGGCAAATGCCCGGTGGCCTGGCCTGGCCTGCAAAAAAAAGAAGAAGAAGAAAAAAAAAAGAATTGTGTGCCCCCACTCAGGCCACTCACTGAACAGCAGGCCAGGTGCCGCCTACTGGTTTACTAGTGGTTTTATTACTTTATTGAGGGTTAAAGTGGGTGCATCTCATTGTAAAATTGGACTCGGCCCAAATTGGGCTTCAAACGGGCCAAATCTGGCTTCAAACGCCCCATATTGGGCTTCAAACGCCTCAAATTTTTCACGTGCGTTGGCTCGTATCGGCCTGGCCTGCTTGGTATCTAATGCCCGGCCTGAATTATGATCCCAGTCCGCCCCTGCCTCTGACTTCCAATACAACTCAGTATCCTGTCATCTGCAGACATATTCAGATGACTCTGTAGTTGTGGGGTGTGTCAGGGATGGAGAGGAGGCAGAGTACAGGGAACTGGTGGGCCGCTTTGTGGACTGGTGCGGAGAAAACCACCTCCTCCTTAACGTGTCCAAAACCAGGGAGATGGTTGTGGACTTCAGGAGGACCAGCACGGAGCCGAACCCTATTTCCATCGGGGGTGAGGAGGTGGTGAGTGTGGACAGCTACAAATACCTGGGCGTTCACCTGGACAAAAAACTGTACTGGAGATGCAATACCGAGGCTGTCTACAAGAAGGGGCAGAGTAGACTCTATTTCCTGAGGAGGCTCAGATCCTTCAACGTGTGCAGCAAGATGTTGCATATCTTTTACCAGTCTGTGGTAGCAAGTGCAATTCTCTTCGCAGCCACCTGCTGGGGCAACTGCATCAGAGCCGACGACTCTAACAAGCTGAACAAACTTTTTAGGAGAGCAGACTATGTGCTGGGGACCACTCTGGAGCCCCTGGAGGTGGTTGTGGAGGGAAGGATGCTACAAAAAATACTCAAAATCATGGATGACACGACACACCCCCTACACGACCTGCTGGCTGGACAACGGAGCGGTTTCAGTCAGAGGCTCCGTCAGCTCTCCTGCAGCAAGGACCGTTACAGGAGGTCTTTCGTGCCCACCGCAATAACAATATACAATAACTCCTGGACATGCCGAGAGAGGAGGGCCCTCCTCTCCCCCCCCTCCCCTCCCTCCCCTCCCACCCTCCTATAATGACCCTCCTGAATGTTGAATCCATACTGCACATGCACAGTACACACTTATGCCCACGTTGCACTTTGCACACTCACAATGCATAGTCATAGCTATATTACCATGTAATATAATACGCCATACAGGGTACAGCATAGTCATTGCAATTATAATATAAATAATCAAACAGTGTACAGCTTTAGTCATAGAAATAATAGTATTATCTAATATACTTAGTTTCCGGGAAACGAAAGATGTAACGGCGGTGGAAGTAAAGTTGTATATATTGTAGTTTGCATATTTACGTAGCTATTGTATTGTTTCCTGCTTCTTTCTAGCAATATGTTGATACTGCTGTTTTTGCTCTGCACCTTACCTACGGGAATTTGTGTAACTTTTTATTGTTTAATTAGTTGTTGCTGTCATTGATGCTACTGCTGCTGTAACGCCAGAATTTCCCTACGGGGATGAATATAGTACTCTATGATCGATCGATCTATCTATCTATCTATCTATCTATCTATCTATCTATCTATCTATCCAAGAAACACGTGTTAATATCACATTCAAAAATAAATGTTTCTGTATCAGTAGGCCTACTTAGTTTATCATTATATACAGTAAGCAGAGACTTACCTGCTGCCTGAGCCTTGCTGCTGGTGCTGGAGGCCATGACGGTCAGCCAAAGGAGAGTGAATAAAAGAGCATAAAACAGCCTCATTTTACCGGAGACTAGATGCCGGGGAGTCTGATCAAAAGAACGAGTGAGCGAGTAGAGGAAGATTTTTGTTTTGGATGATGTACACTTGAGACTCACTGCTGGGAAATTGATATAATAGAGTGAGGGCGTATGCTTTGCTGTGTGTGTGTGTGTGTGTGTGTGTGTGTGTGTGTGTGTGTGTGTGTGTGTGTGTGTGTGTGTGTGTGCACGTGTGCATGCGTGTAGCTGGTACTTGCTGTTTTTGCTACTCAGTTACACTGAAAACACAGGTGCTTTCCAGTGATTTTGGCACAGAGTACAATACGTTTTGTGTGCACGGGCATCAGGTTGTCAGATGCATAGGGAGCTGTAGCAGTTCATTGGGTAAACAAGGCCTCCAATTAACCTTTTTGTGTGTACCGGTACTTATCTGTGTTCTTTGCTCTCTCTCTCCTCTCTCTCTACCACTGGGTTCCCATGGGAGTCATCCCCAGGAACAAAGTCGGGTCACCCTTTGCTAGTCTCAATTGCCACCCTCCCCTCACTTCCGTGAGAGAAGTCTGGCTTTTGAAGATTTTATTGAAAATGATCATACAATACCAACATTATATACACAACAGCCCACAATTGACAAAAGGATAAACGTAAAAAAGCTGATAGCTTGTTTCCATTCCGGTCCTTAATAATAATGACTGTGTGGAATATGTACTGGTGCGTGGATGACGTGGGTGCGTGTAATGTAAGAGTGTATGGTAGAATACCATCAGAGCCTGTGGGTATGAGTTGGGTGTGCCCACCACGCAGGGGGGGGGGGGGTGGAGAACATAGGGAAAATAGAATACACTTAATAATCCCAATAATAAAATCCAGTAAAATAAATCAAATCAAATCAAATAATAAAATACAATAAGACTACAACTAGACCCAGCTCCTGCTTCTCCTGATCCAGCTCTTTACTGATGATTTAAAAGAGGAGAAGGGGTTTATGGACTTTTTGATTGATTGATTGATTTATTGGGTGAATGTCAACAATACAGGGAAAACACAGACAATCACAGAGGATAGACTTCAGTTCCATTGGAAGGCTATTCCATAGGACTGCGGCCGAGTAAAGGAATGTGTTTTGGCCTATTACTCTTTTAAATCTAGCTGGAACCAGGTCAGTAGGGCTCCCTCTAGTGCCATGTCAATGGATATCCCTAACCCTGGTGAAGTAGCCACTGAGGTATCGTGGGACAACATTTTTAATTATCTTGTGTACCATGCACAGTTTGATTTGAGCTACCTTCTCTTCTGAGCCACTTGAGGATGTCAAAATGAGACTTTAAAAGGTGAGTCCTGGGATGAAGCTGCAGGATGAGTCTGACCAATTTGTTCTGAGCTGTCTGTAACCTACTTTTCAGTGCTGCGGTGATGCCAGTGTACCAGGAGGAACACGTGTAGTCATAGACATTGAATTAGGGCCCCAGCCAGGACTTCTAAGGCTGACCTGTTAAAATAAGTTGACACTCTGGCGAGGAACTTTATTCTCTGGTTTACCTTTGAGACTACTATTTGTGCCATGCTCACCCCTGATAAGGTGTTGTCCAGATCACAGCCTAGATACTTGACTTCCTCCTTGGCTGATACCTTCATCAGCCAAGTGGCAGAAACCCTCATTCATGTATTCATCACCTCCTGGCTCGACTACTGTAATGGAGTCCTGTCCGGGGTTCCCAGCAAAGCCCTGGACAGGCTCCAATACGTGCAGAACTCAGCTGCCAGGGTTGTCACTCACACCAAGCCCTGGCAGGGCCGCTGGAAGTCACTTCAAGCAGGGTGTGCTGGGAGGAAGGGACTCTCGGTGGGGCCCGCAAGTGCCCAGCCGGAAAAAAAATTGGCGTTTTTCTTTTACATTTTTTTTTGCCATATTTAGAGGAATATCTCATTTTAAATTAATATTAGGATACTGTTGTGATGTAATTATTCAGTATTTTCTCCTTTTCTCACTCATTCAGAGCAAAGAGGGAGATATATAGCATGATGATAATGCTCTTTTTTGTTAGGGTTTGGTATGGTTAGATGGTGTGATGTGGACCCAAATGCAGAGGAGAGAGAAGCAGCAGGCAAGGTTTCACGTATAACAGAAAATCTTTACTCAGGAACGTCAACATACAAAAACAACAAAACGCACTAGCCCGAGGCTAGGCTATACTCAGGAACCAGGATATCAGAAATAGACAGAACACAGGACAGGGTTGCTAGTACATATCGACCTATATAAGATGGACGCCATTTCACCTCCCGTTTAGTGAAGCCGCTGCATGTTAGATCGCCGCCCTGACGGCTGAATCCAGTATTAGGTCACAAGGCCCGCCTCCCCATGTTAGTGGATGGGAAAATCACAACCGAAATAATCACAGTAGCCTATACGTCAGAGAATTTTTTTCCAAAGGTGGTTTGTATCATTTTAGATAGTCATTATCATGCTAATCCGTGGTCATTTTTCTGATCAGTTTGTTTTTAAGTAGTTATTTGACATATAAAAAGGGATAAAAATGGATGATTGACAGCTGTGGCAGCCAGTCTCAAGCCGTCATTGGCTGGACAGGCTCTGCACATCATAGATCTATCGTCATAGACAACACACACGGCTTCATGTTATCTAACGCTCCTGGGAAGTCGGGTGGCTCATGTTGGCTGTGCTGGCTACCAGACATCAATGGACCCCAATAAAAAGAACATTGTTTTGAGAAATGAAAACAAATGTTTTGTGCGCGAGGAATTAACGTTGGTTGGGGACTGAAGTAAGTTCAGAAAATATGTGCTTTATGAGTTACTCCAGCTACGTTATAAGTAGGCTACACAATGGTTTTAACATGCAGGCTAGCATTAGCTGCTTGCGCTAGTCGGCTGTTTTTCATATTACTATAACTTAACAAACGATAACGATAGCTGGAATAACACAATAATAGACACATATTTTCAGAACTGACCAGGTTGTCCAACTGACAGGAAATGTGTTTTATAATGTTAACTCCCGTCCCGGGTATAAGATGAGATGAGGCCTAGTAGTACACAACCACCATTAGCTCATCGCTAACGGGTTAGCATGAAACAGACGTTTTATTTTTTGTAGGCTATTAACACATTCACTGCCAGCCATTTTTTCAATACTGTAGTTAGCTTCTGCCAAGGTTTTTTTTTGAGGATTCTGGCTCATCTTTCAAGAGCCGAGGATTCTTTTCTGTTAGGATTTTGAGAACACAAAATATCTCAAAAGAACTAATAGAATGTGTGCTTTCTCTGTCTAAAAGAGTTAGTTTGTAGAGTTAGTAGTTATGTAAGCATTAGCAGTTGAATACAGCATGGTTTCAGCGTCTGAAAATTTAAGCTGAGATAAACAGGTTTTTGTGAAATTCGATAGAACAGTCACTTTAACCATTCATTTTTGGCATCAGTAAGACGTCAGACATCTAAACAATAGTTTTGAACAGTAATTTCCTCCATAACAGCAGGAAACCCCCCTCTCCTTCAAACTCCTCCCTCCGTGGGCGTTCTCCTCCGCCCTCCTTGGCTCTGCAGCGGGTCTGTCACAAGCGAGTTGCTGCTGCCTGGCTGCTGCCTGGCTGCCCCTCGTCGGGGAAAGTCTGGATGGGGCTCGCTCGTTTCTTGGGGTTTCGGTTGAGAGCTCTGATGAAGCTCTTGCGATTCTGGGCTTATTTATGCTGCGTGTTTCAAAGTGTGCACCCAGTCTATTCTTGGAACCCCCCACCGTCGTGCGCCACCGCTGTGCGTCAGCGCGAAAGCGAAAGCGTTTTCGCCAATCCATTTTACAGTATGATAACGGTTTCCTCGCGCTTTCCCCTGCAGTTTTGGCTCGGCTCTTTCTACTCTGGAGAGCACTGTCGCCACTCAGTGGGTCGGTAAAATAGATTATACACATTCAATACCTCCAATATTTGTATAGGAGACGTAAAAGGGTTAGATCCACGTCCCACCGTCAAATTTTTTTTTTTTTTTTAAGACGAGATATCTCGTCAACGGCAGTCAACCGTTGGATTTTTTAAGACGAGATATCTCGTCAACGGCAGTGAACGTGTTAAAGCAACAAACGTTTTTATATGCATATCTGGGGGAAATGCTTTGACTGTGGGGATGTTCGTTCTTCACAAGCTCCTCTCTTAGTAACGATATACCAGGCAATAGACCAGGCAGCCTGGCTCACGCACTCACTGGGCTAACTAGCCTTGTACCAAGACGCTGATTACATTACACTGCATTACATTGCAGTGTAATGTAATCAGCGTCTTGGTACAAGGCTATGGGCTAACGTTAGGTTGGGCTGCCCACACACTGTACCAGGGTGGTACAACAACGTAGCCTCACGGTTAGATATGTTAAACCAACATTTGCGCCAAAAGAAATGTAATCATAAAATTAATCAAAATGCCACGGAAACATTAGGCTAGCTTAGTCAACACAGCAATCCCCCCAGTGAGGCTGAAGGTGAGTGAGGCCTGCCTCCACTTCCGGCCCGGGCTGAGAGCGCTGAGAGCACTCAGCAGCAGTCAGCAGCCCGGAGGTCTAAAATCTCCGACAACCAAAATCAGATTTTCGTACAGGCGTCATTTTGATAAACTGATCTCATAAGCCCTTTTCCCACATGCGTACCGGAAAATTACCTGTAAGTCAATATCGGACATTTCCCTGAATTTCCCTTCACACCTCAGCGTTCGCAAGTGAGAATCTAGTCGTCAAATAGCCGGTATGTTGGGGGGTGGGGTGGGGTGCGGCGGAGCGGGCGGGGGGCGGGGGGCGGAGGAGAGTGGCCTGGGGTCTGTGCTGCAGGCCACTGAGGCCAGTCAGAAAAAAACAACAAACACACATGGAGCCGGCGTCCACTCTTTTGATAATATTGCTGACGCGCTTTTTCCTCAAACGTAGACAGCGACGCAGACAAATTAAGGCGAAAATGGAAAGGGGATATACGTGCGAACAGAAACAGATTAATGTTCGCAGTCTTCTCCGCTCAACATCGTGCAGAATATGAAGATAGACTAAACCGGGGACAGATCATGACAGTGTTACTGTATGTATCTCTGCGCTGCTGCGTGAGACTAGAGCCGTCTGGAAGCGAGAGAGACCAGGAGGGAATTTATTTTGGGAAGATGATCTGAACAATTTTGACGACGTGGAATGGAAGCGTCATTTTCGCATGTCCCGGTATTACGTGCTGAGTCTGGTCCGACCCGCACGCAAGATCACCCGGTGGCGAAAACCACTGGAAGCGCGTTTGCGACTGGCAATAGTCCTTTGGTGGTACGCAACACCAGGGGAATATCGAACAATCAGCTGTGTATTTGGTGTTGGACTGTCTACTGTGTGCAACCTGGTCCACGAAGTCACAGCCCACTGATAGCGGAAAATGACTGGACCCCTTTCTCACCTGTCTGTCTATCGCGGCATACCGCTCTTCTGACTAGCTCAAAACTGGTGAAATGGCCGCGACGACGGGGTCGCGCTTATACCGGCACGGCGCCTTTCCCACATGCAGCCATTTGACCACGTTCCGGTCATTTTGCGGTACAAAGCGCATGTGGGAAAAGGGCTTTAGTGGGACTGTTCCTGGTTACTTTTGGCGAGACAAAAAATATTACAACTTAAAGTATAATATTTACAGAGCTAGACTGTATATAAATACACAACGCACTGTGCGCATTCTAGAAACAGCAGCTCTACATAAGAAAGTTCAGAGGGGCGTGGAGCTCTCACAGGTTCTCAATCAAGGGCGCTACTGCGCAGACTCTGGTTCAGTGATCTGGCCGGATTTTGGCTTCAAAAGAACATACAGGGAGGAGATAGGGACACTCCCTCCATTCATATTATATCTCAATGGTACATACTGTACCATACCGGGGAACAGAGAGACAACCGACAAACACCACACACAGACTCAGACAATAGACCAAATCACCGTGACGTCACCATGTAAACAAATTTACTTCCGGGTACCACTTGGGGAAGGCGGCAGGTTTAAATGTGCGTGTTGTCAAATAAATGCTGTCAAACCCTCTCGTTGTTTTCGGCCGACTACTTTCAATTTAAATGGTTAAACGGTTGGTAAACATGCTTGTCCGACGTATCTAGCCTTTCTTCTGTGTTTGTTTTATGTAGTGTTAGCTAGCTAATAACGTTTGTCTGTCAAACTCGCTGTTTTTTTGCAGACTCGTTAACGTTGCAGACAGAGCTACTGACGCCACGTTAATTTAATTTAGCTTCAAGTCTACTCTGGTCTGGTCCAACAGGTAAATTAGCTAGTCTGGTCTCCACTAACGTTAGTGAAAGTGTTGTTATGAATGATATTAAACAACAACACAACACGGACGAACCATTTTTGTCTTCTTTGTCTGTTTTTGTCTTCAACACGTCAGTTTGTGCCGTCCACCGCCATTATAATGTGTGGACCCAGGGCTAACCGGAAGTAAATGTAAACATCCCGCTGATTTGGTCTATATATAGACAGCTAACTAATGACACACGAGGGACAGCTGGGAAGGCAGGAACACAGGGCAAAATGGGAGAACTGATTGGTGGGGAGAACTCAGGTAATGGGACAGACTAATCAGACACATAGGCAACAGGTGGGACGAATCAAGGTAGACTAACAAGGGAACATGAACAGGTGGGGAACAGACAGAGACTACACAAGGAACAAACATAACACAACTAATCTCTGTACAGTAAATAACTGAATGTCCCCTGAGTTTAGCTCCTCAGGAAACATTACACACAACATAGCAGATAAACATAACTAATTTCTGTACAGTATACTACTGAATGTCCACTGAGTTTAGCTCCTCAGTAAATAGTCACTCAGCAGGCAGAGCAGGCCACACCGTGGCCTGAGCATGACACTATATCTCCCTATTTTCTCTGAATACACCAGTTACTATGACACAGACTTAACATGATAGAAATATTATCAGCAAACTTAATGACTAGACTAATTATTCTGATGTGAATGGCAATGATTATATCAAGAAACATTGACTCCTCTCTTTGCTGTGTAGTGGGAGGTGCATTTTTGAGTAGGCTATTAAAATAGCATGTCAAGTTTACATTTCTTTATTGCCAGATTAAACAATTCGTATTGGTTGTTGGTTGGTTCAACACAACATGTGCGTGCATGCGTGCTTCTTCTTCTTCTCTAGCCTTCAAGCATGTAACTTCCTTGATTGTTATTGTTGATAATTATATTTAAATAGGCTACATTTTCAGTATATCAATAATGCAATCATCTCCCGAAACATTCCCAAACAAGAAAGGAACATAGTGCACTGCAAAATATTTTTAATTACATTTTACATCTTGCCACTAGGCGGTGCTGCAGCACCTGCAGCACCCATACTTCCCGCGGCCCTGAGCCCTGGCAGCACATCACCCCCACCCTCATCCACCTCCACTGGCTCCCTGTCAAGTTCTGCATCCTGTACAAACTCCTCCTTCTCACTTACAAATCCCTTCACGCACTTGCCCCCCAATACCTGTCCGACCTCCTTCACCAACACACTCCATCCCAGAACCTGCGGTCTTCAGACGCAAGACTGTTATCCATCCCCCGTACCAGACTCAAAACCTTTGGGGACAGAGCCTCAGCGTGGCTGCCCCCACCCTCTGGAACGCTCTCCCTGCCGAAATCCGTAATGCCCCGACCCTGAACAGTTTCAAAACACACCTCAAGACACATCTCTTTTCCATGGCCTTTCCACATTAGTTAGTTCAGTTTAGTTCAACCATCTGTTGTTTGTTTTGTTTGTTTGTTTGTTTTTCCTCCCCCTCTCTCCCCTATCTGTATCCCACTCTTGTGAAGCGACCTTGGGTTTTATGAAAGGCGCTATATAAATTAAAGTTATTATTATTATTATTATTATTATTATCACTATCCCCTACCAATATTTTGAACCCATGAGACCTCCTCAGTCGAATGGCAGAGCCAAAAAGAATAGATGCAGCTTTCCCTAGGTGGTGGATAGCCTGTTATCAACCAATTACTGATCCTGACAAGCTTGTGGCTGAGTGTCCTTTCCACTACCCCTTTGTCCTGATGTGAGACCAGGAGAGCTGCATCGTCCGCAAACAGAAACAAAGTGCAATCACAGGCAGATTTCATGTCATTGACATATAAAATAAATAAAAGTGGACCTAAAATACTCCCTTGAGGCACCCCACATGTCTGCTGGAGTGAAGAGGAAATGCATGCCATTCATTTCAACCACTTGTTTTCTGCCCTTCAAGTAAGACTCCACCCAGTTTAAATAAGCACTGTTAAAACCCATAGCCTTTAGTTTAAATAAAAGTATATCATGATTTACAGTGTCGAAGGCTTTTTGTAAGTTTAATAAAACCATCCCACAGTATTTGCCTTTGTCCACCTCTGTTCTTATTTGGTCTGTCAGATACAGTAAACGTGTCTGTGGAATGTGATGTTCTGAATCCAGACTGGAACTCAAACAGTAGGTTATTTGTTGACAGGTAATCATTTATTTGATCATGAATGATCCTTTCTAGAGCCTTAGACACCGCACTAAGGATCGAGACAGGCCTATAGTTCCCTGGGTCTAGTTTATTACCTTTTTTGTAAAGAGGTATAACTCTGGCTTGTTTGAGATCATTGGGAAACTGACCTTGACTGATAGACAGATTTACAATGAAAGTTAAGCAGGGGACGATGGACTCTGCAGCATCCCCAAGGAATCTAGCAGGAATTGTATCCTGTCCTGTTGCCTTGGTAGGGTTGAGGGCCCTCAGTTTTCTCAATACCGTGTCCTCAGACACGTTTGAAAAAGAAAAGGTGTCTGCCTGGATACCTTTCTGTCTGTAGAACTCCCCTACCTGTTTTTCCCCGTACATGCCAGTTGGACTGGGCAGTTTATTTACTAGGGTATTTGCTATGGTATTAAAAAACATATTTAAACAATTGGCTACAGTATATTAATATTACCTGTAATCAGTGTGCCTCCTATATCTAAAATCATATTTTTTTTTTGAGCTCGGAGTAGCATCCTCAAACAGGCTATAACGGACGCAAACGGGGCAAGGTGCATGCGCTCTGTAAATAACACATTTTCTGTCACATCGCGGTTCATTGTGGTTGTTATATAATTATGAGAACATTAATTAGCGATCTAACTCAGTGGTTCTCAAATGGGGGTCCGCGAAAAGTTTTCAGGTAAAAAAAAAAGAAAATAATAATAATTAAAAAATTTAATAAAAAAATAAAATGCTACATGTTATTTATTCCTTCTCAAACTACTTCCTACATGGTGCTAGTCTATCAAAATATCTTGGCTGTCATTGATTGTGTTGCATAGTGGTTTTCTGTACTGTTGACAAATTGTGATATTGTAAGTCGCTTTGGACAAAACAAAAGCGTCTGCTAAATGACGTAATGTAAATGTAATGTAATAAAAAAAAAATATATATATATATTTTGCAAAATCTTCATAGTTCAACGAAAATAGTTTATGCTTTAAATCTAAAATGGTTCATGGATTACATTCTAATAACAAACCAATCAAATTAAAAGTCAAGCACGTTACCGTGGAAACAATTAAGCTTAGCCCAAAATCACAAATCAGAATGAGGGGGTCCCCGGTATATTTTCTATCTTGTAAGGGGTCCTTGGCTGAAAAACATTTGAGAACCTCTGATCTAACTAATCTCTTGTGCTCCCGACTGCCGACAGCCTGCTCTGTTTGCTGTCCGAGTGTCCATCACATAGATAACACCTCCCACTTTATCTCCCGCTGCTGTTTGTTGTTGTCGATATGTGGCCTTATTCCACACGAGTGGCAATTGAATTGAATCGTCCATAATCTTTACATCAGATCATATCTATATGCCAAGCTAGGCTGCTAAGCTAACAACAACATACTGTATGGGTCAACTGTGACCTGCCCCGGATGGGCTTACGTTTTATGTTCATGGCATGTGTATGGCATCTTCCTGCCTCCTTTTTGGCCACTAGCCAATGCCATTTCATACTGGCGAACCTTGTTGAAGAACTATATGCTGGGCTAAAGGTAACAGGGGGGGTCTGGATGCTTGGTATGCTGAGCTGTGTGAATGTATTTTTTCGTCATTGAACAAATGTGCCAAGTAGAAAGGTATCAATCATAAAGGGTTTGTAAAGTCCGGTTAACGTGAGAACAGCCGAGAAACAGTTTTTAAGGTGTACAGACAACATTTTTAGAGGACTGAGAATAGATTTGAGAGAAAAACAAACCAAATTCGACAGGAGGCTACGCACTGTGAAGCGCAATTTCAACAGAGGCCTTTCATTGTGTATCGATTATCTACAATCCCATAACCCTCAACAGTTTTGGAACGAAATTAACAAACTGGGCCCCAGAAAACCTAAGAATATTCCGATGGAGGTACAATTAGAGAATGGCGAATGTAGTTCTGTTCTAGAGGTGGTATTACAGAAATGGGAAAATGATTTTGCTGAATTCTTTTCTGGTGGTAAGCATTCTTTCGATGAACCCTTTTTGATGGAAAAATTAGCAGAAAAGAAGTAATAGAAAATAATATGAATGCTGATTTAAACAACTCTAATAAGGATTTAAATGCGAACTTTTCTATAGATGAGGTAAGGAATGCAATAGGTAAGTGTAAATTGAAAAAAGCCACTGGATTTGATGAAATCACTAATGAGATATTGAAGTCTCCAAAGCTCTTTAATGTTCTATTTGAGCTATTTCAGTTTTGTTTTGACAGTGGCACCATTCCAGCTCAATGGCATAAAAGCATTATTCTCCCCATTCCAAAATCCTAAAAAAATGACCCAAAATGGCCTCTTAGCTATAGGGGCATAAGTCTTCTTAGTTGTGTGTATAAACTGTACTCCTCATTGTTCAATTGTAGACTCAATGATCATCTTGAAAGGACTAGTGCACTTGTTGATGAGCAAAACGGTTTCAGAAAAACTAGAGGCTGTATTGATCATATTTATACAGTCACCTCCATTGTACGTGCAAGAAATAAGGAAAAAATGTCTACCTTTGTTGTTTTATTGACTTCCAGAAGGCGTTTGATTGCATAAATAGAGATCTTCTTCAATATAAGCTGTTAAACGTTGGGGTCAATGGGAAATTCTACTATGACATTAAGTCTCTCTATCAGGCACCTATAGCCAGTGTCCAGGTTAATGAATATTCCACGGGATGGTTCCCCCAACAATTTGGCGTAAAACAAGGAGACGTCTTGTCCCCAACTTTATTTTCCATTTTTGTCAACGACTTAGCACTTCAGATTAAGGCATCCAGCAAGGGAATCAAAGTCGATGACCAAACTGTGGGCATACTATTGTACGCAGATGACATAATCTTACTTGCTGAGCACGAAAATAACCTACAGATCATGTTGAACATTGTTGCGGATTGGTGCCGGAAATGGAGACTTATGATCAATCAGGACAAAACACAAATAGTACATTTTAGACCCACCTCAAGGGTGAGGAGCTCTTTTGTTTTTAATGTTGGTTCAGTTGTACTATCATATACGGATCACTATAAATATTTGGGCTTGACGCTGGACGAGCATATGTCCTTTAAGGAAGGAGTCAATGTCCTAGCTCAATCAGCAGGCAGAGCATTGTGCTCAGTACTGAACAAAGTTAAGCATTGTGGTAACCTGGGTTTTGATACCTACACACAACTGTATGGGCTCTATCGTCCCACCTGCCTTAAATTAGCGCTTAGCACCAGGCGCAGCGCATATTAGTGGCCGTGGACCGGCGCACTGCCTATTCTTGTGTCGGCGCTACACGTGGCCTTAAGCATTATAACCTCGCCTTTTAAGTGTAGAATTATTCACACCGTGCTCATTAGATACTGTAAGTGCAGTAAACGAATCACAATGTCCCTTTCATGTTTAATTCCACGGAGCGATCCAATC
The DNA here is from genome assembly GCF_964638095.1 of Poromitra crassiceps. Classification (NCBI taxonomy): domain Eukaryota; kingdom Metazoa; phylum Chordata; class Actinopteri; order Beryciformes; family Melamphaidae; genus Poromitra; species Poromitra crassiceps. The sequence goes on from NC_139624.1 coordinate 104,589,310, forward strand.
CGCTCAGAAAAGCCAGACCAAAGTGCTCTGAACTCCCCCCCCCCCCCTCTTTCATCCCCGTCTGTCTCCAAACACTGTATATTATTCCACATTATTATGCTTCTCAAAACAATCTTACTGCAGTTTAAATACCACAAGCATGTAGGCTAAATACGCTACACTATAGCAAGAGCAAAGTGAAAATAATGTTCTAAACGCATCAGCTAGAGAAAATATAGCCTATCCCTGGCTGGATGTCATGATGAGATTAGATTGGTGAAAGTTTGGGCAGAATGATATCGTTTTCTCTCGCTACCTTTTCTTATCCCCCACTGCACAGGTAGGATGATGCAACAGCCTCTGAATGACAGGGGCTCAAAACTACAGTATAACAACTTTTTTTTCCATCGGTCATTGTGCCTGTTTGACGCGCGAGAGAGAGGGAGTGAGAGAGAGAGAGAGGGGGAGGGAGAGTGAGATGGCAGAGGAAAGCTGTGCGCAATTACGTACAGTCATATCTCCGGCGCACTAAATAAGGCCTGGTTTTGAAAAGCGCTAAACGCTAAATTAACGCCAGGGGAGAAGATAGCGTTAGGCCAGTATTTAAGGCCGAAACGCCTATTCTGGCACTGCACCACACCTCTTCGGTGTAAAGTGCATTTCGGGGCCTAAAACCATGATGCTATCTTCCCGAGGCAGGCGCAAGGCGCATTTTTTTGCGTTTAACGCCAGTTTTAGCGCGTTTTAAGTCCAGTGGGAAGATAGGGGCCTATAACTCATGCCCGGTCCTGTATCAGATTATGCTTCTGGTGTTTGGTAAAAGGTAAAGGTAAAGTCCCAATGATTGTCACACACCTGAGTGTGCAAAATTTGTTCTCCGCATTTGACCCATCCCCTGGGGGAGCGGTGAGCGGCAGCAGTGCTGCGCTCGGGGCTTCCGTGATCATCAAAACTGTAACACTGTGGACCAAAGAGCCATCCGCTATTTTCTAGGAGTTCATAAACTCACCCCAGTCCTGGCCATCAGTGGTGATATGGGTTGGGAACCCCCAAACATCAGACACAAAGGTCAAATACTGCGGCTCTGGAATAGATTGGTGAGAATGTCTGATCAGAGACTCACTAAAAAGATATTTAATTGGGACATCACCCATGATCACCCCTGGGCCAATGAAGTGAAATCCCTTCTTGTTCTGAACGATTTATCATTTATCTTTCATAACCGGTTACTTTGTGACACCCGAGAATCTATGAGAAACATGTTTATTTTGTATAAAGATAATTGGGCTGTGGACGTGTGGCATAAGCACTAAGAACCTACCGGCTCATAAAGGACAGCTACCCTATGTGAAATTAGATTTGAACAGACGAAAAAGATCTCTGTGTGCTCAGCACTAGAAACGGGTAGATTTAAGGCTACCCCTGAAGAAGAAAGACTATGCTTATTTTGTGAGCTACACGAAATTGAAAATGAGGTTCATTTCTTGTTTTACTGCTCTGCGTATGATGGCGCAAGGGATGTACTCTTTAGCAAAATGTCCTCTATTTACATTGACTTTTTTGAGCTGGATGACTATGAGAAACTTGAGCTATGTTTCAGCAAGGGAATCTTCCTCATTGCAAATGTTATCTGTCAAGCATGGGAGCAAAGACAGAACCTTCTATTTAGAAATTGATATATTGGTTTTTATATTGCTGTCCGATCCATTGCGGTCTTACGACTTGTAATCTAAATGTATCATTGTTGTGTTGTTTATTGTTCTGTTTTATTGTGGTGTCTTGTAAACCCATGGGGGTTGGGCACCTAGAGTGCATGACACGTAAATCAATCAATCAATCAATCAATCAATCAATCAATCAATCAATCAATCAAGATACAGTATATAACAATTTTCATTATTTAGGAGACAACGGTTCGACGGTTCCGGATAATTAAAGAACGGAAGTCATGAAAGTAGAGGCTTTGTTGAGTAGAGGGATATCCGGTGTTTCCATAATCATAGAAGAAAATATTCTGTAGGTTGTGGAAAATCATTGAAAATGCTCACAAACCCTGGCGGTGGCTGGTGACTTTTTGTTTGGAACTCTGGCGGGGAACGAGTTAAAGAGGACATATCAGATAGATGGGTGGCTACTTCCCTTGAAAAGTGAGCTACAGGCGGATACTCCCAGAACATGTCTCTGGACAAAGGACCCCCAGAGGGCATATAGGAGATCAGTTACGATTTTCATAGGGTGCATTCTGCTAGGAGTTATGTAAGTTTTAGGCACAGTAGTTCAGGTTAATTCCAATCGTTCTTTAAGTTGGGGATATCACTTTTCCATTGCCTGTCCACAGAGAGTGTCTTCTATACGAGGCTTCAAAAGATTGAACAAAGTGCGGAGGCTGACCCAGAGGGTTGATTCCATGCACACTCACCATGACATGGCAAGATTCTATTTCTCGTAGAACAGAAACACACTTGATGAAGGTCTGCCGACCAAAACGTCTGTTTATCCAATAAAAAGAAATTCTCCAGAGAAGACGAGACAGTGTGCAGGAGTTTCTGTTCTACTGGCTGTATCTTCCTCCGACGCACCTGTCACACACTTGGGTGTGCAGAGACTTTATTCACTAAGATCCTATTTCTCACAAGCACCACGTCTCCACCTCCCCATCCCCCACCCTCCGAGATAAATTATAAACACGAGTGCTTTTATATGGGGCAGTTTGTCACGAAAGGGAGATGGAAGATATAAAGTTCATCCCAGATGTGACCACAGAAAAGTATAGCCTAGAGAGGCTACAGTGAGCTGTGTTTCTACAAGGACAGCTGTAAACAGATACTGTACAGCTTCGGTGTCTATTGGAGCACAATTGAAGCAGCCTACAGGCTGTTTCCACTGGGTTTTTCTGTAGAGCAGGAGAGCTGCTGGCCGACCTGGAGAAATAAGGCTTGCTTCTTGGCGGGCCAACTGTGACTTGCGCACAGCAAATTTGCGGTAATTGCCCACTAGGCCGCCTCCTGTCTGAACTGTATGAACCAAGCTTACAGGTAGAATTGGCTGAGTGCTGTTGAACTACAACAGGATGTGTGCACAGCTAAAGTGTCCGCCAGTGGTGCTGCGGCAGTAGCCTGGGTAAACCCAGCCTCCACGTGACCTCTATCTATGTGCTATAGAGGTCATGTGGAGGCTGGGTTTACCCAGGCTACTGCGGCAGTGCAGGAATGGTTATGCATAGGGGAAAACATTAGTGACAATTAGTGACAGTGCTTGTAAAAAATAAAATGTACGCACAATAGCCTACAGGATTACGGATGCGGGCGCCACTGCACCATGAGCCTTGAGGGATGCCATCAGCTGTAAATAAAAGAAGACTGAAGTGCCCGGTAGGTTAGCTGCCTTTAAGGTCCTGAGATGATCTGAGGCCATCATTGTTGTAAATGTCACCCAGGAGCCTACTGTACATGGGTGCCTCTCCTTTCCCATTGTGAAAATGAATTGGCCTGTGGCAAATAAGCAGCTGCATGTTATTAAATATTGTAAAATTGAGACACCATAAACACTGAAACTCCACAGATCATCTGTGTGATAAGAGGGCTGAAACAAAGCTGACACTGTTTGATTGAGATATTTGAATAATTGATGTCTTGTAATCTCCAGGGAGAAACTCTGTTTTCCTCTAGTGCATACCAAGAGAATGGGCATTAAACCATTTAGTTACAGGAGGGGTCTGAATGTACTACTAATGTACAACTTTCTATAAGTGCTACTCTATTCCTTCAAAAAGTTGTAGCTGTCATAGATTGTGAGGCATAGTTAATTTCTCTACTGTTGACAAAATGTGATATTTTAAGTCGCTTTGGATAAAAGCATCTGCCAAATGACGTAATGTAATGTAATGTGAAGGACCAGAAATACAATTTAAAGTTGTATACAGCCAAGCCACCATCCAATCTCTTGCTCTGAGCTGTGGAAACTCTTTTGTCAATATTTTATTTTAAATTTTTCTGAACAGTACACAAACAAAACACATGAACAGGCTCGGACACAGAAAAAAACAACAACATTATCAACATTCAATGTTACAGCGTGGTGCTACAAGCCACTTATAAGAGATATTGTTCAAGGGAACCCATGCAAGGGGTCCACGAGCAACCAGCCAGGCGAGTCACCTGTCACCCCTAACTTCATCAATGTAGGCCAGGAACGGGTCCCAGATGAATCAGAATCAGAATCAGAAAGACTTTAATGATCCCTGGGGGGAAATTGGGACAAGTTACAGTAGCTCGCTCACAGAACACACATAGCATAAAAATAAAATAAAAATAAAATAAAAATAAACCGTAGTAAATGCAATATTAAGCAAATAAGCAGAAAAACACAACATAGCATAGAATAACTAGTAAATGCGATAGAAGCAAAAAGCAAAAAATAAGTAAAAAATAAGTAGAATGTCTAAGTAGCAAAATACAATACGTAGAGTAAGTATAGTATACATTCCGTGTCAATTATCATTATTGCATGTGACATATTGCACATATTGCACGTGATTTATATTAAGTCGGCTTGCCCTATACGTTACACGTGGCTCAGCCAGGCACAGTTAACCTATCGGCTCTCCGAGGTGCTCTTTTAAGAGAGGCATTAAATAGACCAATGGCCACAGGCAGGAATGATTTCCTGTGCCTCTCCGTATTGCATCTAGGTGGAATCAGTCTCTCACTGAACGTACTCCTGTGTTTGACTAGCACGTCGTGGAGTGGGTGCGAGTCATTGTTCATGATGGAGCGTAGCCTGGACAACGTTCTCTTCTCTGACACCGCAGTCAGAGAGCCCAGATGGCCGAGAACCTAAGTCTCTCCATCCATATAACCGAGGTCATGTCCGTCAACCACATTTGAAAAGAATGTGAAGAGGGGGATTTCCATTCCTTCAGGATGAGTTTCTTGGCAACAGTTGTCCCCTGTGTCAAAGACTGCTGCACAACTGTTCAGAGAGGACTCCGAGCAGTCGAAGCTGGCGAGTTCTGCCTCCGGCTGAAGGGTTCTTTTCTATGCCTTAGACTAGAGTACAAAATATCAAATATCAAATAAAAAAATTAAATACAAAAAATAGTCAAATATTTTGGCCCAGAATCCCGTTAGTGAAGGGCAGAACCAAAAGAGAGAGATAGTAGAGATAGAGAGATAGCATGAGATAGTGTGCCCTCTGACACTTGACACCTGTTGCACAATGGTGAGACAGAGAGGAAGATGTGTAATTTATGCTTGGAATCGTGAAGACGGTGAGCGACTTTGAATTGGATCAGCTGGTGTCTACTATTAACTGAGCACAGTTGTACCACAGATAGGCTCCTTTCCCATATGATGTCAGATAAATCAAATACCAAGTTCCCCCTGCCACGCTTCTCTAATCCTCTCAGTAGAGGCCGTCGTGCAGTTGTCAAACAGACTTACAAATCTGGAGATAAGATGCTTGGAGTGAAGAGGGATCAGCAAAACATCGAAAGAGTGTTCATTTGGGAGGGTTTCAAAGGTATCAATCTTGGATTGAACATAATCTCTGATTTGTAGGTATCTGAACCAGGCAATTCAAACTTTCTCTTCAGTAGATCAAAGGATTCAAAGTGACCATCAATATATAGGTCTTTGATGTAAACCAGCCCCTTCTCACTCCAGGCATGGTAGTTTCTGTCTGTCCAAGGAGGCAAAAAAGAATGATTGAAACAAATTCTTCTGTGGACAGAGACATCTGGTAAACTCAAAACTTTCCTAACCTGGTTGAGAATTCTGACAGTTTCTGTGAGTTTCTCACAATAAAACCTAAATTTTGTAAAGTCCCAGGCTTATCTAGCTTAGAAAATAACATGTCTGGCAGAGAGTTGGCAATAGAGCTGGCCTCCATTTTCAGCCACAGGGGGGCCCCAAGAGTTAGTTTGTCAGGAGTCCCTTGCCACCAAAACATTAGAGCCCTAACATTGGCGGCCCTAGCTGTGGACATTTTAAGATGGTTTCTATTCCAACTGAATTTGGAGACCTGGTCATGTCATGTCAAGTCAAGTCAAGTCAAGTCAAGTTTATTTGTATAGCACATTTCATACACAGAGGCAATTCAAAGTGCTTCACATAAAATGGTTGACAGGAAAAGAATAAAAGAAGAGAATAAAATGGACATTTAAAAGCATCACAACAAAACTTTAAAAAAGAGTATAAAAAGTGCATTAACCCATTGATACCTGATGAAGCATTTGCGTGTATATCCCTCATTTGTGTCTGTATCCCTTTAAGACCGCTCGCGGTCTTAAAGGGATACACACACAAATGCTGCATCAGGTATCAGTGGGTTAAGCAACAGGCGCAGCAGTTGCAAAAAGAGCTAAACACTTATAGAGGACTCATTGGGTTTGCATAATAGAATAAATCAATTTATCTATATTGAGTCCCCCGACATCATGACTATATAAGAAACATGATTGAGAAACAGCTGTCAGCAGTTAAAAGCGACGGTAAACATAAAAGTCTTTAGTCTATTTTAAAAATGTATGTGTGTCAATAGACCTTTTCTGTCGTTTCCTATGAGGACGGATGTTATTTCTGTTGACCAAACAAACTTGAGATTAAGATCATAGTTCACACTTCATTACACACAGTGAATTTACAGCTAAGGAAACAAATGTCACAGTCTAGATGACAGTCTTTGAATAGGTTCTACGTCAACGTCTTATAGGAGGTGATTATCAAGATCAAAAGAAAGATACCAACCTGACAGCTATAGGTCACTGATCTGTGATCTATTCCATCCAGTTCTACTCTGGTGCATTGCAGTGGGCCTAGCTGGACAGTAGGGGTGGGACAAAATATCGATACTCACAGTATCGTGATATTTCCACCTGCGATACGTTATCGATACACTGGCGCCAAAAGTATCGATATTTTATTAAAATGCAGGATCTTGAAACTGATTCCCCGCAGCCATTTGATAAACAGAGTCACTACTTCATGACACCACGTGGGGGTGCTGATCAATGAATGAGGGTAAAGTGAGTGAGCGGAAAAGTGTAGAAGAAGAAGACAGAAGAAGAGAAAAGAAAATCTCATCATGGCGGACAGCGGAGAGAACCCAGAAAACCCAAACCTTTAAAGATTTTAATTTCCTTTAAACATTTTAACTTAATATGTGGAGTAAGTTGGACAAGTTGCAGCCAGTCAGTGTGTTCAAGAGGCACTGTATACTATGCAGCATTGCAGTATGCACTTTTTATGTAATTTTATTGTTTCATGATATACTATGCATTGCAGTTAATGCAGTATGCACTTTTTTGTATGTTTCATGTCAATTTACGATACAAAATACTTTATTAATCCCCGAGGGGGGAAACTGAGTCCCACCATACTGTACATGCAAGACAAACAGACAATGGTAAACAGTAAAGACAACCACAGTAGACAAAGAATAAAAATGAATAAAATACATGTGACAGCAGTACAAAAAAAAGAGGAGAGCACGTTGCCAAACGAGGCCAACCAGGTTAATAAGTCCAATATTCCATGATGCCACCCACTGCAGCAGTCTGCAGGCTAGAGTGCAGCAACAACATAGCAACAACAAAAAGCTCAACGACAATAATCGTTAAAAAACCTCACAGCAGCAGGTACAAAGGATTTTCTAAATCTCTCTGAAGAGCACCTAGGCATAATAAGCCTGTCACTAAAGGAGCTCTTCAGGTCACTAAAGACGGGCTGCATTGGGTGATACTCATTGTTCATGATCCTCCTGAGCTTCCGACCCATTCTCTTCTCCAGGATCGTCTCAAGGGAGTCTGGCATCACGCCAATGATGGATCCGGCTTTCCTGATCAGTTTGTTGATCTTGTTTTTATCCTCGGTTTTTAGACCGCTCCCCCAACAAACAACAGCATAAAACAACACACTTGATTTGATTTGATTTGATTTGATAATCTTTATTTTGAACTTGCAGATAAAAAACAAAACAAAAAAACATATCAATGAAAGCCATGATATAAAAATTAAGCAACAAAAATAAAATAAAAATAACAATTAAAAAGAAAATGCAATCATTGATCAACCTCAACATGTTCAAAAAGGAGTAGGAAGAAGTAAAGACTTATATACTCCTACCCCCTTCTTATAACATCAATATCCATATTGATAATTACAAGTATAAATGTATATCATAATTTCTATTATTTCTTAAATATATCACTATCTGTATATAACATTTTATAAAACGGCTCTCTCAAATCAAGCAATCTGATTGGTTCACAGCCATTGTATAATTCCAGTAACCGAGTTCAATAACCCATGGCCATGGGTTATTGGTTGCCATGGCAACTCTCTTACTAAGAGAGTAATAATAAGGCTTACCTCAAATGACAACGTAGAAAAAACAAATGGCGGAGACAGCTGTCAGATCCTTGTGAATCGATCTTCGCTTATAACTTTACTAATACTTCGCAGAAAATGATGTTTTGTACAAGAATAGATGCGGGCTAATGTCTTCTTTGCAAAAGAAAGGCTGTTAACCCCGCATTTAACCCCGCATTTAACCCCGTAACGTTAGTTGGTGTCGGACTTTGCAGAAAGCATTCAGCTTCTCAGCAAGCGCTGAGAATGCAGCGCTGCGGCTCGAGCTGCCTGTCGGGGATTCCAGAAAGCTCTCAGCTACTCAGCAAGCGCCAGGATTGGCCAATGTCAACTTCAGTCTCCAGAACGATCCAATCAAATCACCCGCATGTTCTTGTGGTCCCGCCTTACAGTAGTGTTTCAACTGACTCTATCAGAATGACATGCCAGTCGGAGTCGGACTTATAGTATTATTATTATTATTATATTATCATACTTGGAAACCGTTTTATAAAAGCAATATAGCACTCGAGCTGCGTGTGTTGTGGAATATATCCCCCTGCTCAGCAGTTATCCCACTCGGCCTGCGGCCTCGTGGGATAACAGCTGATCAGGGGGATATATTTGGCACAACACACTGGCTCTCATGCTATATTGCTTAAATATAATCCATAAAATATAAATATATTTTCTATCTATCTACCTATCTACTATATATCTATAAATAATACTTATTAATAATACACTCATAACTATACCCATACAATACCGTGTATGAATTTGGCATCATATAGACAATCTACTCTGATCACTAAATTACTTAAATAAAATATAAAATAAAAAATAAAAATATAATCAACATAGCCCTTCCTCAACTGCTAAAATACTTTGATAAAACACATGGAGGAGGGACCTGCTTACATTAAAAGAACGAATTTCATGTCAATATCGTGATAATATCGTTGTCGAGGGCCAAGTATCGTACCATATCGTATCGTGAGTTACTCGGCGATTCCCACCCCTACTGGACAGTGTCCCGTAAGTGGAAGGTCACTCTGGAAAAGAGAATCAGTTCAAATGAGTAATAATTAGGACCAACATATCCTCAAGTAGTATACTGTTACTGTGCTGTAACAAGTTTGACCCAGAGGTCAAATGAGTAATGTAAAAATATACTTAAGTAAAAAGTTAGCGAATTACTTAGTAAAAAGTAGCAAATTTAAAATATACTTTGTTGATTTTCTACAGCAGGGTTAACACCGGTCTGCTGGACCATGCTGAGGAAGTTCTATGAGTCGGTGGTGGCCAGTGCCTTCCTGTATGCTATAGTGTGCTGGGGCAGCAGGCTGAAGGCAGCGGACGCCAACAGACTCAACAAACTGATCCGTAAGGCCAGGGACATTGTGGGGCTGGAGCTGGGCTCTCTGACAGCGGTGTCGGAGAAGAGAACGCTGACCAGGCTACGCTCCATCATGAGCAACGACTCTCACCCACTCTACGGCGTGCTGGTCAAACACAGGAGCACGTTCAGTGAGAGGCTGATCCCACCCAGATGCAACACAGAGAGGCACAGTAAATCATTCCTGCCTGTGGCCATTGGACTCTTTAACGCCTCACTAAGAAGTGCACCTCGGAGACACTCAGTCTCTCCGAGACTGAGTCAGCTGATAGGTTAGCTGTGCCTTAGCTACGCCACATGTAATGTGCAAGTTGATTTAATATAATTCCAGTGTGCAATAACTGCAATTTGACACCTACTGTACATTCTACTTTATGCTACTTTATTCTACTTCATTCTATTTTATTTTATTTTACTCTATTGCATTTTAGGTTAGGGTTATTGTATTGACTGTTTTACGTTTAGGGAGATACTGTGTGATACTGTGTTATGCTATGTTGTGTTATGTGGATATTTCATGCCTGAGTGCGAGCAGCTGTAACTTCCGTCCCAATTCCCCCCCGGGGATCATTAAAGTCTTTCTGATTCTGATTCTGATTCTGATTCTGATTCTGACAAGATAATTTCACATTATAATGACATATTTTCTATTTATTATGACATACCAACTTATCTCATTATAACGAGAATAGTTTGTTTGTTTGTTTATTTAGATCCCCATTAGCTACTGTAAAAAACAGTAGCTACTCTTCCTGGGGTCCACATTCATATTTTACAATACTTCAATTATGAAAATACATTATATTCACATACAAACATTATTTACAAATATACATATCTGTATCATTCTTAGTCATACATGCTACTACAACCACTTAGACACACAAGGCAAAAACCAACAAAACACATAACCACAAACACTAGCTCAAAACGTATCTAATACATACAATTGCTCTATATAATAATTGAATATGTAATTAATTGAATAAGTGAGAAAATAAATTCCTTTATAACAATGAATGAAAAGCTCAAAAACAAAGGTCATGTTATATTTTACAGTTCTTGTGTAAACAGATATAATTTTAGTTTTTTGTTAAAGCATGTTTTATTACTTTGTGAAATCAAAAAATGTGGTAATGAATTCCATGCCACCATTGCTCTGTAATAAACTGTTCTCTGAAATAGACTAGTTCTGCATGGAGGCAACAAAAACCGACCTTCTGACGACTGGCGAGTAGAATAATTATGACTATCTGCAAAAAATGACAATTTACTATAAAGTATTTTTGGGGTTTTAGTTATGATGATATTTTTCACATAGCACACGAGAGAATAATGCAACCTGCTCTTTACACTTAACCAAGCTACATTATTATTCATTATACTTACACTCGTTCTATATGGACAGTGCAGAACAATACGTGCTGCTCTGTTTTGAGCTACCTGTAACCTGTTTAAATTATTTTCTGTTGTATTTGACCAGATAACCGAACAATCTAGCTGTGATAACACCAACGCTTGCATTGATTGTTTTATTAAATGGCTAGGCATGAATTTTCGACAGCGTTTTATTGCAGCCATACCTCTTCCCATTTTTACTATTAATTGGTCAATCTGACTGTTCCAAGATAGTTTACTGTCAATAGTGATCCCTAACAACTTTACATCAGTGACTTGTTCTATAAGTTTATCCCCTAAAGTCAAGTGTAGGGATGGCATAACTTTTAATGAATGTTTTGAACCAACCACCATACATTTTGTCTTTTCAGTGTTAAGAACCAGTCTATTTTCCGTTACCCAATGCTCTATTAGCTTTAATTCCTCATTTAGGATCCTCCCAAGTTCTCCCGGTGTGTGTGATGATGTATATATTGTTGAATCATCTGCATACATTGCAATGGTGGCACAATTCAAAATCAAAGGTAAATCATTTGTAAAAATTGAAAATAAAAGTGGTCCTAAGCAACTCCCTTGAGGCACCCCACAACTTAATGCACTTACCTCAGAATAACAATAGTAGAGTGGATAAACACAATAATTGTGCATTTTTTGAGAAAAGCATTAGATTTTTCGCATAGTGAATCCCTTTAGTGATGTTTTAACAAATTTCAATAATGTAGACTACTTATGGCTCATACAGACTACAAGATCCTCGTTAGGTCGTCAGTCTCTGTTCCTTTCACACTATACAACTGAACTGTCTGTTTTGTAATCAAGAGTCAAATCACAGTGCATGCCCCATTTCTTTGAGGTTGTATAACCCATTCATTGTTAGGCACGCCCCCTTTCATTCATGCTGTCTCCTCATCGATTCACAGTTTCCCACGCTGCTTCCCCTCTCTGGCAATAGCCAATCAGCCCAAGCTATTCCTTTCCTGCGGAGCCAATCACCTAACCAGCCTATATCAGAATCCATGTTTTACTACACTATGTGCTGCGTATGTGCTATGTGCCATCCTCAGTTGCTGATCATCCTCGCTGAAGCAGTTGTTTTCGCCCCACCTCCTCCCCTGACCACCACCAACGTCATGACTCCGGAAGAATTCCCTATGGGGGATTTTCTACCCTATTCATCACTGACGCCCTCCTCTCATCATCTCAGGAGAGCGTCATCATATCATGGACTCATATGCCAAAATCAATTTGTTGTATCATTAAAGCTTGTTAAACTTTCTACTAGTCTCTCATTATTGAATTACCATCATCAGAAATGTCTACACTGTAATGCAAAGCAAGATCATACACGAAGGCCAGCTCACGGAGGCATTCAACATTACAACAGGTGTAAGACAGGGTTGCCTCTGTAACCAGTTTAGAATGATATCTTTATTTTTGTGTTTGAAACATCACCAAATCCTGATCTATGTTGAATAAGATCTGTTTTGTTATGTTCAAGTTGAATTTCATAGTTTTATCTGATTGTGTGCTCAAACCTGTACTGTCACTTTAAGACGTCCGTTGTTATTGACGTCACTGCTGCGACTCCCTCAGTCCGCGCTAAACGTTCTGAGAGGAGGTATGTATTATTTTCTGTGTCAGGAATAAGCATTTATTTTGGTTTTTGGACAATACAAACGTATCAGTATGCACTTGTCAATGATAACCTTAAGGTTGTGAACATGTAGAGCTCTGTGTCATTAGAATCTGAACTTTGTAAATTCGTTTTGCAAGTTTATAGTGACATGTGTTTCCAAGTACTACAGGGTTTCCCGTGTGTTTTATTGCTAACAGGGGCCGGTGAATCCGTGTCGTGTGGAGACTGCATGTTACAGCCTTTGTTTATATTGTATTATTTCAACCAGGTATGTGCACTTTGTTTATTTTCATACCACTGTACCATTTCATTGTCGATTGTTACTGCTAATGTTTAGCATGTTTAGAGTAATGTGTAAATTAATGGAGTCCGCGCTAAACGTTCTGAGAGGAGGGGCCGGTGAATCCGTGTCGTGTGGAGACTGCATGTTACAGCCTTTGTTTATATTGTATTATTTCATCCAGATCCCGTTCCCACTAAACGTCTTCCAGTCGCAGCTTGTGTCAGAGTCCTTCCTTCCACCTGCACAGCCACAGAACACAACGCAGATCATACTAACGTTAACGGATGCGCAGCCAGCCAGACTGAAGTGGCAGGCCAGGCACGCCCGTTACACCTCTCACCACTGCTGTTCCTCCTGGCGGTAGACTGGATCATGAATCAAGCCACTGACAACAGGCAAAATGTGATCCATTGGACATTTTCACAACTGGATGATCTAGATTTGGCTGATGACATCGCCACAACCACCAACAAATGCAGGAAAATCTAACAGAGGTAGAAAGGAGAGCATCTGAAACAGGCCTCCGCATCAGCACAATGAAGACCAAAGTGCTCAAGGCCAATACGAAGGCACAGACCAGCTTAACAGTGAAGTCCTGAGCCCTAGAGGAAGTGAACTCCTTCACATACAGTATCTAGTGAGTGTAGTAGATAGTGTTTGATCTGATAGGATCAGAAAGAGTTATAAAGGTGAGAATAGGCAAGGCAAGCATTGCATTTGGCATGATGGGGACCATCTGGAGAGCACACACATGCTTATTCAACTCCAACATAAAGTCCCTACTCCTTTATGGAGCTGAGACCTGGAAAACAACAAAGAGCCTCCTGAACAAGCTCCAAGTATTCAATAACAACACCTGCCTTAGCGGTTTTCTCAACATCAGATAGCCTGGGGAAATAAAGAATGGAGAGCTGTGGGAAAAGACCAAGTCTAAAGCTACAGGTATTGATAACATCCCAAGCAGGTTCATCCGAGATGCAGCTGATTTGATTTCACCTTATATTACTCATATAATCAATCTGTCTATTAGAGAAGGTCATGTCCCCCATGATTTCAAACAAGCCAGCCAGGGTAATCCCCCTTCATAAAAAAGGAAGTAAACTAGAACCAGGACATTATCGCCCAGTCTCAATTCTCTCTTCCATATCTAAGTTAATGGAAAGAGTCATTTTTGAACAAATTGACAGTTACCTTGCATCTCGGGAGCTCCTGTTTAAATTTCAGTCTGGATTCAGAAAATCACATTCAACTGACACCTGTTTGCTTTTTCTAACCGATCACATCAGAAAGGAAGTAGACTCTGGTAAATACTGTGGTCATGCTGGACCTTCAAAAAGCTTTTGACACCGTTAACCATGATGTTCTACTGTGTAAGCTCGGGGCCCTGGGCTTCAACAGCACTTCCCTCAACTGGGTTAGGTCCTACCTGGAGGGTAGGGAGCAGGTGGTGGACATAAATGGAACGCTGTCCTGTCCCCTCCCCCTGACGTGTGGGGTTCCCCAGGGAAGTATTTTAGGGCCTTTATTCTTTTTAATTTATATAAACGATATGCAATCGGCCTGTGATTGCAACCTGTTCCTTTTCGCAGACGACTCCGCCCTCCTGTTCTCTCACAAGGACAGGGGGGAGATCGAAAGAAAATTGAGCAGTGAGCTTCACAGTGTTAGTGTGTGGCTCTCGGACAACAAATTATCACTTCATCTGGGGAAAACGGAGTCTATTTTATTTGGGTCAAATTTTAATTTAAAAAAGTCCCCCGGGTTTAAAATTATGGTGGGTGACGTAGCTGTTAACACCAAGGAGGAGATTACGTACCTTGGCTGCATTTTAGATAACAAACTCTCTGGAGAGAGCATGGCCTCAAAAGTAATTTCCAAAGTAAATCAAAAAACCAAATTCTTAGCCAGAATTTCACCCTTCATAGACAAGAGCGCCCTTGAAACCTTGGCAAATGCTCTGATTCAATGTCATTTTGACTATGCTTGCTCCTCCTGGTTCACGGCAATCACCACAAAATTTAAAAACAGGCTTCAGACCTCTCAGAATAAATTAATACGGGTTATTCTGAAACTGCATCCCAGAGATCATCTCCTCCCCTCTCACTTCCTTAGCCTTAGGTGGCTCAGAGTGGAGGAGAGGGTTTCCCAGATCAAACTGTGCATGGTTTTCAGGATTTTTAAACGGGAGGCTCCTCGCTACCTCTCTGACTACTTCTGTAAAGTCAGTGATGTACATGGCTACTCCACAAGAGGAAGCACCTCCAACATTGTTCCCCCCAAATTTAAATCTTTAAAGGGTAAATGTACCTTCTCTTACTCAGCAGCTATTTTATGGAACAAACTCCCTGAGAGTATAAAGACCCTTAATTCCAGGTTCTCTTTTAAGCTTGCCTTGAAAAAATGGCTGGTTGGCTCCCAAATGGGTTCCTAACCTTTTATTTTCTTTTGTCTCTTGTATGCTCGCAGTTTTTAAACCCTAGGTAGGTCTTTGATTTATTATATGAGCTGGTCTCTCTTTTTATTTATTGATTGGTGCATTTTTTGTTGTTATTTAAATAACAATTCAGTCAATGACTAATCAGTCATTGAGTGTATGGTTGTGTTGTAAAATGTTTTTCATTGTTTGTGTTTGTTGCCCGCGCACACACGCGCTCATACCTGCACACATATTCACTCCACTTGTCCCATACAAAGGACCACAATGGTGTTTTATTCCTTTTGATCAATATTTTTGTTGTATTGTCTTGCACAATTCTGCTCTTATTGAATCAATAAAGTTATCAATCAATCAATCAATCAATCAATCAATCAATCAATCAAGGAGCACACAATAGAGGCCAAAATGGAGATGGGCACACATTGTGGAAAACCGAGGATGCATGCACTACAGTGGAACCCACAGGGTAAGCGTTGTAGAGGAAGGCCTAGAAACACCTGGAGGAGTGTTACAGCCGAGATGGAAAGAGAGGAGTTGCTACCGATGGCAAGATCTGGAGAGGCTGGCACAGAACAGGACCAGGTGAAAACCCTGTATCTGCAACATGTCAACTTTTCAGGAACTACAGTAAGAAAAACTTTTTTGTTTTCAGATTGCCCAGCAAGTAGGCTTCTTGAGTCAAGAGGTCAAATAATTTTCTCAGCCCATAGAGGAACATGCAATCATTCAGCTGATGTGCAATTCAGCAATTACAGTAGATTTATATAGAGGTTTTCTCAGGACAACAGTGATAAGTTACTAGGTCATGCAAGGGCCTGTTTTACATGCTCTGCTATTTCTGTTCTTGTGGTTTCATCATTAACGAGGAAATTGCTTCATAAACCGAACAGGCACATGCGCAACCTCACACACCTTTACATTCCAGCCAGATCCACCCTTATTATGACCTGTTACTATTTTTAGCACTGTCACTATTTTTAACACACACACACACACACACACACACATACACACACACACACACACACACACACACACACACACACACACACACACACACACACACACACACACACACACACACACACACACACACACACACACACACACACACACACACACAACCTCACACAACTGGACATTCCAGTTGGTTACCATCATCAGAAATGTCTACACTGTAATGCAAAGATCATACACGAAGGTCAGCTCACGGAGGCATTCAACATTCACCTCTTTGAGATGAGGCAGAGCGTATACTCATCTATATCTATCTAGGTAACTTCAAGGCGCAAGGTGTAATAATAGATTCACCGTATCTCTTACCCTTATTATGATCTGTTGCTACTTTTAGCACAGTCACTATTTTTAACACACACGCACGCACGCGCATGCACGCACGCACGCACACACCCACACACACACACCCACACACACACACACACACACACACACACACACGCGCGCGCGGGCCAGCTAGGCTTGTCCTTGGATGCTCCCCCAGGCATAGGCGATTCTAAGCTTTCCAACCAGGGGTTGCACCATTGATAGTATAATAGATAAATAATAATAATAATACATCGGATTTATATAGCGCTTTTCCAAGTGCTCAAAGACGCTTCACAATACAAAACAATACAATACAATAACTTAAGAATAGAGAAGAAAATAAAGAAAATAAATAAAAGGTGAGAGAGGAAGAAGTTCATGGGTTGAAAGCAAGGGTGAAAAGGTGGGTTTTGAGGGTGTGTTTAAATGATGACAGAGTGTCTGCTTGATGGATATGGCTGGGGAGGGCGTTCCAGAGGGTGGGGGCAGCTGCAGTGAAGGCCCTGTTGCCCCAGGTCCGGAGCTTCGTTCTGGTGGTTTGGAGGAGGTTAGCATCTGTGGACCTGAGGCGACGGGTAGGCGTGTGGAGGTGAAGGAGGTCAGAGAGATAGGAGGGGGCCAGGTTGTTGAGGGCTTTGAAGGTGATAATTTTAATTGAATCCTGTACGTGATGGGGAGCCAGTGGAGATCGTGGAGGATGGGGGTGATGTGGTCGGAGCGGCGGGTGGAGGTGAGCATGCGGGCAGCGGAGTTTTGGACGTATTGGAGTTTTTTGAGGGTTTTGGTGGGTGTGCCGTATAGGATGCTGTTGCAGTAGTCCAGTCGGGATGTGATGAAAGCATGAGTCAGTGTTTCGGCAGCAGAGAAGGATAGTGAGGGGCGTAGACGGGCAATGTTCCTGAGGTGGAAGAAGGCAGATTTGGTGATCTGGTTGACATGCGGGATGAAGGAGAGGGTGGGGTCGAGAATGATTCCAAGGTTGCGGACGTGGGTGGAGGGGGTGACAGTGGAGCCGTCAATGTTGACAGAAAAATCCTGGGTGGAGCGGGTGAGGGAATTTGGGCCAATGATGATGATTTCAGATTTGTCACAGTTGAGTTTCAGAACGTTTTTTTTTGCATCCAGATTTTAATGTCAGAGAGGCAGGTGATGAGGGTGGAGTGGGTGGCGGCAGTGATGGTCTTGGTGGAAAGGTAGAGCTGTGTGTCATCTGCGTAACAGTGGAATTGGAGGCCATGTTTACGGAGGATGTGCCCAAGTGGTAGGGTGTAGAGGATAAATAGGGACCAAGTACTGAACCCTGGGGGACACCGTGGGGGACTGATGAGATAGATGGATGAACTGAGCTAATTGGGTTTGACACGGCAAAATGAAGCCAACTTCCTGATATTGTTTGATTCCGTTTGTTTGGATGAATGGATTGGAGCATTGTGGGATATCTGTTCAAATCTGGAGCCACGAATACGGGAAGGGGCATGAGCATGGACGGGAGTCGGGTGAGTGTCCGAATTGCTCTCTGAAAATTTTCCTCACAGTCACAACAACCATCTTGTTGTCCCCGCTAGTTTACGCTTGCGAATGTTGCTAACCTTAGTTGCTATTGCTAGCCTTGCTCCATTGCTCTCACAGTGCATACAGTAGTCTATGCTAGCTGTTGCTTGGGTAACTTTTAGCCCGAAGAAAAAGCCAGAGAGTATTATTTCCTCCAGACTTCGTGTCACCAGCCTGCCACTTGACATCTTCCTATCTTCCACAAAATCGAGGTAATCTTATTTTCTAACGTAATAGCATAGCACGACATTAACGCTACATGTCCATTTGTCATTACAGGAGGACTAACGTTATACCTTTTTTACATCAAAAGTCCCACTAGTACACATGTTTTTGTTAGCCAGGAAAGCAGCAGTGGGTAGCAGCAGCAGCATGGCCTTTTAAACTTTAATATCGCACTCTCAACTCGTGTTTCTCCACCGCTGCAGGCTGTCTCTTCACCCTCCCTTTTCCCTTCTCTCACGGCTGCCCTAAGTGCAGTAGTGTCAGGCCAGCTAAAACAAAATGGAAATTTCCGGATAAAAATGTCAAACTAATGTAATTTAAACAAGTAAATAGCCTCACTGATGCACGTTGGAGGAGAAAAGGGTGTTTCAACAAACGAAGCAGCAAACATTGTATCAAAATATTCATTTTGATGTTAAGATTACATAATAGTGAAGCTGTAAAGCATTACTCAAAATGTGAACGTTACAATGAGGGATTTATTTTGAAAGAGCTAAAGCGGATGACCTACTTACATTCTGGCTGACTTGATGCAGTCTATGTGCCTGGGGCTGGGCTCGTGAGCTTTGTGTGAGCTTTGTGGGGTGCACTCGTGCATGATGAGGGACGGCAACTCACGGGTTGGACCACCGCCAAGATTATTATTATTCAAATTTGCAGGGGATACGCTAAGTGCTGAGGATATGTTTTCTGGCAATCACTTATGGCAAAAGCCAACATTGAATCTCTGAATCTCAATTAGGCAGTATTGGGAGGAGAGAGGTATTTTTGATGAAAGTAATCCAGAAACGGACCCCACACTCTAAGATATTTCTGAGTCGAACCACGTATAGTGTATTTCAGTTTCTCCAATTTGAGATGTGCCATAACATCTCTGAGCCAACATGCATGAGATGGAGGGGCAGCTGATTTCCAGTTCATTAAAATTAGTCGTCGGGCCAGAAGCGACGAGAAAGCTACAGCTTCAGCACCAGAGACTGTGCCCCCTATCTTCCCACTGGCCTTAGGCGTTAAACGCAAAAAAAAACGTGCCTCGGGAAGATAGCATCATGGTTTTAGGCCCCGAAATGCGTTGTTTTAGCATTTATTTATACAGGGGAGATCTCTTGAGAGCAAGCTCTCATTTGCAAGAGTGCCCTGGGTACAGAAAACATATACAAAGAGGTTACAAGTTTACAGACATGATAAAACAATAAGAATAAGTGAAAATATTTCATGTAAAACACGAACACTCCTCGTGTAGGGCGCTCTCTAGGAGCATTCTGAAAGAATTAAGAGGGATCAATCGCTCCAATTTTAAATGGTCCTGGAGCTCATTCCATTTGTTAGGAGCATAAAAAGAAAAAGCAGTCTTTCCCTGCTCAGTCCTCACGCGTGGGACAGACAGTCTGACATAAGACCGCGAGCGTGTTTGATCATTTATACTGTTATGAGTGAGAGTTGAGGACAGATAAAGTGGCAGCTTCCCAATCAAATCTTTATAAATAAACAAAAGACAATGTTGCTCTCTGCGAACCGTCAGGGAGGGCCAGCCCACATTTTCATATAATATACAGTGATGTGTAAGAAAACGGTCACCTGTTATGAAACGCAGAGCATTATGATACACAGCATCAAGCGACTTCAAAATGGTGGGTGAGGCATGCATAACATCTCCATAATCAAAAACAGATAGAATTAATGATTGAACAATAGATTTTCGAGAATAAAAAGAGAAGCAGGATTTGTTCCTGTACAGGAAGCCAATCTTCCTCCTCAATTTCTTGGTAAGGTGTTCAACATGTGAGTGGAAGGAAAGTTTAGTGTCCAGCCAGATACCAAGGTACTTGTATGAGTCCACACATTCAATTTCCTCACCCTGAAGTGTGCGTATACCAAGGTTGTTGTAAGTAGATCTAGAGAACATCATCCACTTGGTTTTATTTGAATTCAGGACTAATTTTAGTTTGAAAAGGGACCGTTGAAAGGCGTCAAAGGCGACCTGCAGACTTGTAGCGGCTTGCGCTGGAGTGGCCCCGAAGCAATATAAAATTGTGTCGTCTGCGTAAAAGTGGACGTTACTGAGCCCAGAGGGGATTTTTTTTTTATTAATGTAAAGAGTAAATAAAATTGGACCGGAAATGGACCCTTGAGGCGCGCCCTTACCAATCAACAGAGGGCTGGATTTGATGTTGCCAGCGACAACGGATTGTTTTCTCCCGGTTAGGTAGTTGGCGTACCACCTGACTGAGGGATCATCCAGACCAATGTCGGACAGTTTACATAACAAAATGTTGTGATCTAGAGTGTCAAAGGCTTTGGATAGGTCTACGAAGAGAGCTGCACAATGCTGCCGATTGTCGAGACCATTTAGAATGTTATTTATTACAAGAGAAGTGGCTGTGACAGTACTGTGTTTGGGTCTAAATCCTGATTGGTGGGATTGGAGGATATTATAAGTGTCTAAAAAAGCCCTTAGTTGCTCATTCACCAATGTTTCAAGCACCTTGGCTAAGCAGCACAGTTTTGAAATAGGACGATAGTTATTTAGTTCGTTCGGATCGCCGCCTTTGAAGAGGGGCGTAACCAGAGCTGTCTTCCATATAGATGGAATCTCACCAGAGATAAATGTCAAATTAAATATGTGGGCTATCGGTGCGGCAACCAGGTGGGCACTAAGTTGTAAGAGAAATGGTGCAAGATCATCTTCCCCATTGGACTTCTTTATATTTAGTCTTAAGAGCGCCTCAAGGACTTTGTGATCGCTTACAGGTCTAAATGAAAAGCGGTTGGCGAAAGGGGAAGGGACTGAAGAGCCCTCAGCTGAGGGATCAGCAGAGGCATCATGAGTGTGACCTGAGGGAACTGTACTAGCAGAGAGCTTCTCAAATAGATACCCGGCAGAGGCAAAGTGCTGGTTAAAAGCATCACACATCTCTACTTTATTGGAGATTATATTATTCTCACAATTAATCTGAGGGGGGAGAGCAGAGGAAGTTGAAGATTTCAGTGATTTTACAGTTTTCCAGAAGCTGGCTGTATTACCTTGAGTGTTCGTAAGAGAGGTTAAATAATAATCAGATTTGGCTTTTCTGATTAAGCTGATGCATTTGTTTCTTGTTTTCCTAAAGTGTAACCAATCTACAGGATTACCAGATGATCTGGCATGTGACCAGACGGAGTCTCTGGTTCGCAGGGCAGATTTGATGTCCTCTGAGAACCAGGGACTAGAGCGATTTTTTATTCTAAGGTTTTTGTAAGGGGCATGTTTGTCTGTGATTAAATTAAAAACACTAGAGAAATAGTCTAAAGCTAGCTCAGGATCAGGGACTGAGCATAATCTCTCTAGGTCCGAATGAAATAAATCGTGCAAAAACCCCTGATCCGAGAAATTCTTAAAATTGCGTTTTCTAATAAAATTACCTTTAGATTTGAGAGCTCTGGTCAGTCTGATACAGGCTGTGGGACAGTGATCGCTAATGCCTTGTGCAAAAACCCCACTCTGACGGTATTTAAGGGGTCTGTTGGTTAAGACAATGGGCCCTATTCTCCCACAAGCCTTCGGCGCTAAAACGGGCCTTAAACGCAAAAAAACGTGCCTTGCGCCTGTTTTGGGACGATATCAATATGGCTTTAGGCTGCCAAATGCGCTTTAGGCCGAATGGGCGTGGCGCAGTCCCAGAATGGGCCAAAGTGGGCGTGTCGGCGCTAACTACCGGCGTAGTGCTATCTTCGCACCTGGCCTACATTTAGCGCTTTGCGCCTTTGAAAACCAGGCCTATTCAGTGCGCCAGTGCACTTGTGCCTCTCCCCTGTCACCCTTCTCTGTCTCTCTCTGAAACCAGGCCTATTCAGTGCGCCAGTGCTCTTCTGCCTCTGAGTCACCCTTCTCTCTCTCTCTCTGACTCCCTCGCTCAAACAGACACAACACATAGCAGCACCCAGCTTCCCATAGGAAATAGCAGTTGTAAGTTTACTGCCTGTGAATGTCCACCCCAGCATGCAATTGGGTCCTCCATTTCGCTACTAAATAGCAACCAAATGAACCGAAATAGATATAAAAGGTAGATCTAAAATAATGTGTAATGGTAAGACAACCTGCAATTGTCGAACATTTCAATATAGGACCAAATAAAACATCGAAATGAAACACCACCCTATGTGAAACATATATGTCCTCTTGAGCCTATATATACCCCTTGTGGGTTTAACGTGATTTAGATAAGTGACAGCGGAACGCGCTTCTGTGATGTGCTATACTGTGATGTCCGCTCCAATAACTTGGTCCTACTTGACATTTAGTTTTACAATAAAAACACATTTATGCAATGACTTTACATAATGTAGGGTATATTTATGTGCATCGATCATTCTACCTGCAGCAGGGGAGAGAAAACGATATCTTTCTGGACAAACTTTCACCAATCTAATAGGCTATATTTTTCTAGCTGATGCGTTTAGTACATTATTTTCACTTTGATCTTGCTATAGTGTAGCGTATTTACATGCTTGCAGTATTGAAACTGCAGTTAGATTGGTTTGAGAAGCATAATAATATGGAATAATAGCCTATAATGCAGTCAGACAGACAGACTGGATGAAGGGAGGGGGGGGGCAGAGCGTTTGGCTTTCGTCTGGTTTTGCGGGATCACTGGAATTGGAGCTAAAAAGGCAAGCGTGCGATTCGTTTATTGCAGTTATCCAATGAGCATGACGGTGCATAATTTTACGTTTAAAAGGCGTGGTTGTAATGGTTGAGGCTGCGTCTAGCGCCAGCACGACGATATCAAGTGCGCTGGTCCACGCCCACTGATTTGAGCTGCACCAGGCGTTCGGCCTAGAAACAGCGCCGATGCAACGATAGGGACCAATGTCTATCAGAGTGGATTTAGATGGGTTTTTTACGTTTGGCCTAGTGGGATGGAGAATGAGCTGGGATAGGTCTAGTTCTAGACAAAGATGTTTTAGATTAGTAGATGCCTCTGAGAGCCAATCCAGGTTCAGGTCACCTAGCACTATTAGTTCAGTTGAGATAAATTTTGACAGCACTTTCCCAAGATCGTCAAGAGCCGATTTCGGCGCAGAGGGTGGGCGATAGATGCCTAAGACTACAATATGAATATCGCCTCCTATACAGATGTCTAAGGCAATGTAATCAAGGCATTTTGGAATAGAGGAGGCTGCTAGGACCTGTGTGACTAAATGATCTCGAACAAAAATCACAACACCCCCTCCTTTAGCCTTTCTGTCCATTCTAAAAAGGTTAAACCCATTTATGGTGATATCTGAATCTGGAATTCTACTAGAGAGCCAAGATTCTGAAATAACAAAAACGTCGGGGGAAGCGTCGTTAATTAATACATTAATGAAGTCCATTTTGGGCAGCAGACTCCTGACATTCAGGTGCAGGAATTTCAGGCCAGATGCGGCTTGAAATTCTTGTGGGGACCCCAGAATAGCAGGGGTCTGTCTAATGGGGGGAACATGATGGTCGGGACCAATGGGAACAAATATTAAATTGCCCTCTGAGACTCCCCTCGGTCTTGAGGTGCGGCGTGAGAGTCGCACAGTACAGCAATTTAAGACAACAATGTCACATGTAAAATCAGGGTCGAGGCACACATCAGTACCAGGAGAAGAAACATCACAGTTGTGCAGATCCGTTATTGACAATTGGGGAAAAGATACTAAACCAAGCCCGAACTGAGGGGAGGCGTGAGTGTGTTGAAGAGGCTGATCAGATGGGAGGCTTGGGTGTGAGTCATGTCATTCGGTGTCAGGCTTCCATTTGAATGAGTTCAGAGACATCTGGATGTTGGAAGAGAGCACCCTAGCTCCTTTTCTATTCAAATGGAGCCCGTCCCTGTTGAACAGATCATGTCTGTTGTGGAACAGTAAAAAGTTGTCAACATATTGAATGTTCCAGTACAAACAAAAACCCTTCAGCCACAAATGTAGCTGACGAAGACGGCTAAATTTCATGTCTCCTGAACCTAGGCAGGGCAGTGGACCAGATATGATATAATTCTTGCCAGTCCACGTGAGGCATTCGATCAAATTTGTGTATGATCTTTTTAGCAACTCAGATTTCTCATTTTTGGTGTCGTTTGTGCCTACATGGACTATCAGGGTGCTAACATGAGACAAGCTATTTACCATACGTGGTAGCATAGCATCAATATCTGCCACTTTGGCTCCTGGGTGACATCTGATCTCACAATCTTTCACAGAAACGCTTTACGCTTTACGCTTTACGCCAAAGACGCGTGGCGCAGTGCCAGAATAGGCCAGAATGGGCGTTTCGGCCTTAAATACCAGCAGTGTTTGGAATAACGCCGTTTAAAAGAACGGCGTTAGGTAACGCCGTTATTTTTTCAGTAACGGGGTAATCTAACTAATTACTGTTTCCGTCGTTACAACGCCGTTATGGTTACTGAACGCTAAATGCGGTGCGTTACTATGAAATGATTGAGTAAACTACCCGTAGCCTACACTAGTGTTGTCAAGTGAGGAGACCGGGTGGGTTAACATAACGAGATAAACGATTATGATTGGCTAAGGCAGAGTCATGTGTTTCATGGTAGCCAATCGGAGCCAGTGTTACACACGAGCCAGGAGTCAGGACACGGGCGACACACACACACACACACACACACACACAGACACACCAAACAGATTCGAGGAAGCAGCAGAAATGGCGAGTCCGGAGTAGAGAGCTGCGCGGGCCTGAAATTTCGGCCCGAAATATAATGACACATCTCTCTCCCTCTCTGTTCCGCGTGCTGCGTCGCCGCGCGGCCGTCCTGCGCAGCCTCTCTCTGTCTGTCTCTCTAGTTGACTCTTTCTCTCTCTCTGTGTTCGGGAGCTGTCTGCTCGCTGTACATGGACGGACACGGCACAAACCTCTCTCTATCTCTCTTCGGGAGCTGTCTACAGCTACTAACGTCACGTGAGGGTCTGTGTGTGGCTGGGGGAGTGTCTGTGCACTCCTCCTCTTTGTCTGACTGTGCTCCGCTGTGTAAAATCAAGCGAGTACGCTAATACAACATTATTTAATTGAATTATTGAAACGGCCCGACCCTGGACCTATTAATTAAAAATAAATAAAAAACAAGCCCGGCCTCGGCCCGTTTTGGTCGGCCCGAGGGGCCCGTGAGGGTACCCTCAGGTTTGCAGCAATCCATGAAAATTTGGCATTTTCAAGGTGGAGATAACGCAAATAGTTACTTTCCCTGGTAACTAGTTACTTTTATTATAGAGTAATTCAGTTACTAACTCAGTTACTTTTTGGAACAAGTAGTGAGTAACTATAACTAATTACTTTTTTAAAGTAACGTTCCCAACACTGAATACCAGCCTAATGATATCTTCCCCCCTGGCGTTAATTTATCGCTTATCGCTTTTCAAAACCAGGCCTTATTCAGTGCGCCGCGGATATTACTGTGCGTATTTACGCACAGCTCTCCTCTGCCGATCTCACACTCTCTCCCCCTCTCTCTCTCTCACTCCCTCTCTCTCGCACGTCAGACAGGCCCAAAGACCGATGGAAAAAAAGTTGTTAGATCGTAGTTTTGAGCCCCTGTCATTCAGAGGCTGTTGAGCCACTTGTGAAATCTCCCAGCATGCATTGAGGCTACTACATTTCAACAAGAAATAGCAACGAAATCAGCCTAAATAGGCTAAGTGGTAGATATAAATAGTGGTAGATATAAATAATGTTTCTGTTAACACAACATGCAATTGTAGAACATTTCAATATTGGACAAAATAAAACACACAATGAAAACACAACCCTATGTGAAACATATATGTAATCCAGGTGTAATCCCTCGCAGATTTAGATGAGTGACAGCCGTAACACGGTTCTACTGTGATGTCCTACTGTGAAGTCCGCTCCAATAAGACTTGGCTTACTTCACATTTACTTTTACAATAAAAACACATTTATGCAATGACTTTACATAATGTAGGCTATATTTATGTGCATCATCCTACGTGTGCAGCAGGGGAGAAGAAAGTGTAGCGAGAGAAAACGATATCATCATGACATAGGGATAGCCTCAAGGCCTGGAGGCTTCATTACGCCTCCCATTTTTGTTTGTTCCTCTGCCATAAGTCCAGCTCACCTCACTAACACCATTCAATACCCTTATCCCCCCAGTAACCTAACCCCTCTGTTTCCCATCACTGTCGACTTTAAACTTTCTTTTCCTATTCAGACTATTTCCCGCCCCCGCCATCCTCCTATTTTTCATCACTGCACCGATATGTTTCCTGTCAACAAGGGAATAAACAAAAACAACCTCCTAACCATTGTCCCCACCGTCACTCCCCCCCAGCCCTACAACAACTTCAATATAACAGGAGGACTATGGAACTGTCAGTCAGCCGTCAACAAAACTGAAATAATTTCTGCCCATGTTCTCTCTCAATCCCTCCACTTCCTTGCCCTCACTGAAACTTGGATATTACCAGAAAACACTGCCACTCCTGCTGCTCTCTCTTCTGCCTTTTCTTTCTCTCACACACCTAGAACCTCCGGGAGAGGTGGTGGCACGGGTCTCCTCATTTCTTCTGAATGGTCATACACGGTTACACCTCCCTCACACCTTTCCATCTCCTCCTTTGAATCCCACTCTGTCACTGTTTCCCTACCTACCAAACTCACCATCATCACTATCTACCGCCCGCCTGGACAGCTCGGTTCGTTCCTGGAGGAAATGGATACCCTCCTCTCCCTCTACCCCGAGGACGGCTCCCCCCTCATACTTGTCAGCGATTTTAATGTCCAAGCGGCAACTCTGCATTCTCCCTCCTTCATTAACTTCTTTGCATCCTTTGACCTCTCCCTCTCTCCTTCTTCCCCCACTCACAATGCTGGAAACCTGCTCGATCTCATTTTCACCTGTTCCTGCCGTACCTCCACCCTCTCTGTTACCCCCCTCCCTGTATCAGATCACTACTTCATTAGGTTCTCCCTCCCTATCTCCCTTCCCACCGTCCATCCATCTCCGACTCATTCTATTACCACCCGTCCCAACCTTCAGACTCTCCCACCTACGTCCCTCTCCTCTGCTGCCCTCTCTCTCCTTCCCTCTCCTGCTCAATTCTCTCTCCTATCCACTGATGATGCCTCCAACACCCTCTTATCCTCTCTCTCCTCTGCCCTTGATTCACTCTGTCCACTCATCATTAAACCTGCCCGGCCCTCTCCCCCCACTCCATGGCTCACTGAACCTCTCCGCACCCACCGCTCAGAACTTCGTGCTGCAGAAAGAACTTGGAAAAAGTCTCTCAACCCCAATGATCTCACAACTTATCAACATATCCTCTCCAATTTCACCTCTGCTGTTTCTACTTCAAAAACCTCCTTTTTCACTTCTTTAATCCAATCCTCCGCCTCCAACCCCAGCAAACTATTATCCACCTTCTCTTCCCTCCTTAACCCCCCGCCCCCTCCCCCTCCCTCTGCCATTTCTGCCGATGACTTTCTATCTCACTTCACCAAGAAGGTTTACGACATCAGCTCCTCCTTCCCCTCACTTATCTCTCCTATCTCCAATCCAGTTCATCCACCCCCTACTCCCGGTCTGTCCACCCTCTCCCCCCTCTCCCCTGAAGAAGTACTTCAACTCATCACTTCCAACCGCGCCACCTCCTGCCCCCTGGACCCGATCCCTTCCACCCTCCTACAGTCCATCTCCCCTGACCTATCCCCATTCCTCACCACATTCATTAACTCCTCTCTTTCCTCTGGTCGATTCCCAACCATCTTAAAGACTGCCATTGTAAAACCTTTACTTAAAAAACCATCCCTTGACCCTACTGCCATCTACAACTACCGTCCTGTCTCTCTCCTCTCTTTCCTCTCCAAAACCATCGAACGTGCCGTCTCCAGTCAACTTTCCACTTATCTCTCCCATCACAATCTGTCTGACCCTCTCCAATCTGGTTTCAAACCCGCTCACTCAACCGAAACTGCTCTTCTCGCTGTCACTGAGGCACTTCACTCCGCCATGGCTTCATCCCTCTCCTCTGTTCTCATACTCCTGGATCTATCTGCTGCTTTCGACACTGTTAACCACCAAATCCTTCTTTCCACCCTTTCTGACTTGGGTGTCACTGGGTCTGCACTCTCCTGGTTCTCCTCCTATCTTTCTGATCGCTCCTACCGGGTTTCTTGGAGAGGCTCCCTTTCTACTCCTTGCACCCTTTTCACTGGTGTTCCTCAGGGTTCTGTTCTAGGTCCTTTCCTGTTCCTCCTCTACATGGGTTCACTTGGTCACGTCATTTCATCTCACGGTTTTTCCTATCACTCCTATGCCGACGACACACAGCTTTACCTTTCCTTCCCCCCCCTGATACTTCAATTGGGTCACGGATCTCTGCCTGCCTGAAAGACGTTGGTGTCTGGATGGCGGATCACCACCTCAAACTCAACCCTGGAAAAACCGAGATCATCTTCCTCCCTGACAAAGAATCCCCCCTGACTGAAATTCAAAACTCTGGCACTAGCTTTCAAGGCCGTTCACCAAACAGCCCCCTCGTACTTACAGTCTATGGTCACTTTTCAAACCTCTCACCGCCCGCTCCGCCCCTCCACTAGTGCAGGACGTCTCGCTCCTCCCCTGCTACGTGGGCTCAGAAGCCGCTCTCGGTCGAGACTTTTCTCCTACCTGGCCCCAAAATGGTGGAATGAACTTCCCCCGGACATCAGGACTGCTGCATCACTCCCCATTTTCCGCAGAAAACTTAAAACTCATCTCTTCAGACTTTATACTGACTCTTCCTGAATTCCCTCCCTTCTCTCTGCCTGCTTTCCATGTGTTTTTAATTGAATTTTCTGTTTCTTAAATGATTGCTCCTTTAATTGTTCTCACCTTTAATCTCCCCTTTTATATTGGCTTCTCATATTTTTACTACTGTCTTTTTATTTTATCTATTCATGTTATTGTGTGCTGTATATGATCATGATGTAAGTCGCTTTGGATAAAGGCGTCTGCTAAATACCAATAAAGTAAAGTAAAGGATAGGCTATATTTTTCTAGCCGATGCGTTTAGAACATTCTTTTCACTTTGTTCTTGCTATAGTGTAGTGTATTTACATGCTTGCAGTATTTAAACTGCAGTGAGATTGGTTTGAGAAGCATAATAATATGGAATAATATATATGGAGACAGTCGGGGATGAAAGAAGGAGGGGGGAGCTCAGAGTGCTTCGGGTTTTCTGAAGCCGGACTGGATCGCTCCGTGGAATTGGAGCTTAAAAAGGAAGGTTGTGATTTGTTTACTGCACTTCTCCAATCAGCAGGTGGTACATAATTCTACGCTTAAAAGGCGTGGTTATAATGCGGACGACTGCGTGTAGCGCAGACGGGAGAATAGCCAGTGCGCCGGTCCACGCCCACTAATCTGCGCTGCGCCTCGCCCTAAGCGCTGTTTTAAGGCCGTTGCAATGATAGAGCCAAGTAAATCCATCAGGTGATACTCCAAAAATGGCAATGGCAGGGTCTGGATCAATGTCCTTCCCGCAGACGTAGGAAAATGTTTCAAAGATGGAGGACCAAAAAGGAACCAGAGACGAGCACGACCAGAACGTGTGATATATGTATGTGTGAGTGGCTGGGGCCCGTTTACACCTAGAACATGTCGGGTCCAAGCCGGGGTACATCCTGGCAAGCCTACTTTTCGATAAATGAAGTCTGTGTAACACTTTTAATTGCAATAATCCATGTTGGATGCAAATGGATGTTGAGTGAATCATCCCTATCGCTGACTGCCAGGTAAAGTCTGAGATCTCATTTGTGAAATCTTGCTCCCATAACTCTTTCAGATGATCAAGGGTGGGCGAAGCTACCATTTGAATCATACTGTATAATCTGGATATAAGGCCTCTACCTAGTGGATCGAAAAGTATACACTCTTCTATCCAGCTATCAGGTGCAGGGAAAGTGTTTTTTGACAAAGCTACGGACCTGTAGATATTTAAAAAGATGTGTTTCTGTAATGTTATATTCCCTCTTTAACCTCTGGAAGGAAACAAAGATGCCATCTTTGAATAAATCTTTGACACGAGTTAACCCTTTCCTCGACCAAGCCTTGTAAGTTGTATCCCAGAGAGAGGCAGGGAAGAGAGGGTTGGCTGTGATAGGGATAGAGGGCAGGGCCTGTTTCTGTTGAAAATGAATCCTAAACTGTGACCAAATCTTCAGTGAGCCAGTCACAATCGGGTTATTTGTGTGTCTATGCTTACTAAGGGGCAGGGGAGCAAACAGTAATGCTGAAAGGGACACGGGAGAGGCATTCTTTCGTTCTAGCTGAACCCACGCTGGCTCGTTCTCTTCATGAGGACTAGAAACCCAGTAAGATAACTTCTGGATTCGCCGCCCAATAATAATGTAGGAAATTTGGCAATGCCAAGCCGCCCTCTTCTTTCAGCCTTTCCAAATATGCTTTCCTAATCCTAGGTACAGTCTTACTCCATATGAAAGTAGATATGGTTGCATCCAATTCCTTAAAAAAAAAATTTGGGATTAAAACCGGTACAGTATGAAACAGGAACAAAGATCTAAGCATGATGGTTATTTTCACTGAGTTAATTCGTCCAGCAAGCGATATAGGAAGTGTGGACCAACGTGTAAGGTTCTCTTTGGCTTTGTCTAATGCAGGATTGAAATTATTTTTATATAAACTTTTATATTCCCGGGTCACAGAGACACATAAGTAGGTGAATGAATCTTGGGTCACTTTAAAAGGGAAGTTCTCAAACGATGTTTGTTGTGCTAGCGTATTGATTGGAAATAATAGACTCTTGGTAAAATAACCTTTTTTTTTTCTTTTCTTTTTTTAATAAACCTGAGATTGCTCCAAATTTACAAATGGTTGTCATAGCTATAGGGATAGAGGTACCTGGGTCCGACAAGAAGAGTATAAGGTCGTCGGCATACAGCGACAATTTGTGAGGCTGCCCGTCCCTGCCAATAACGGACAGGGTATTGACATTTCCCCTGAGAGATATTGCCAGTGGTTCAAGGGTGACGTTAAATAGAAATGGTGAAAGCGGACACCCTTGTCTAGAAGAGGGAAGTATTGAGACATAATCTTATTTGTACAGACCGATGCTTGGGGAGAGCTATAGAACTTTGATCCATGAACGGAAGGATGCTCCAAACTCGAACCTTTCCAGAACTTTGAATAAGTAGTTATGCTCTACCAAATGCCTTATGAGCGTCTAGGCCCTAGGCCCCAGAGGTCTCAAACTCAAATTACCTGGGGGCCGCTGAGTGTCCAGTCTTGTCACAAGGGGGCCACTTCATGTATTTAAAAAAAAAGAAGAGACCGTTCAAATTCTCAACATTAACAATTTATTCATTTATTTGAGGGACAATCTATTTTTTACATTAACAATGTATTTGTTTATTTGAGGGACAATGCACATTACTAAATTAGGTAGTGTTAATTTTCAACTGTCCCTTGGAACTAGCTAGAATTAGAACTGATCATAAATGTCACTTGACAGCTCAGTAATCCGCTCTGCGCTCTGCCACTGTGTTGGCTGAAAGGCTGATGTTGCTTAAGTGACTTTTTTTTTAAGTCAAGTCAAGTCAAGTCAAGTTTATTTATATAGCCCTAATTCACAAGCATGTCTCAGAGGGCTTCACAGAAAGTATGTCTAGCTAATTCTAGCTGACACAACAGTAACAAGAATATACAGAATAAAGATAACATTTGAACAATTGATAATATAGAAAATATAGGAATGAGGGGAGAGCAGAGGAGAGCGCAGGAGAAGGGAGAATAGCAGGGGGAATGTGAGAGAGTGATGGGGTGGGGAGGGTATAGGAGGTGGGGAAGGAGCAAGAGGAGAGAGCAGGAGAGGGGAAGGGAGGGGAGGTGTGGGGGAGAAGAGAGCAGGGGGAGGGAGGAGGTGGGGAGAGAATGAGCAATATAGACGGAGGAGAGGGGGGAGGTGGGGAGAAAATAGGAATGTGGAGGAGGAGAGAAGGAGAGATGGGGGTGCAGGGGAGGGAGAGCCAGGGTAGAGAAGCAGGGGGAGCGTGAGGGAGGGAGGAGGCGGGGAGACCTCCCCCCCCCCCCCAGAGAGGACAGAGAGGAGGAGAGAACAGAGAACACCTCTGCGCAGATTCCCCCGCTCTCTTCTCTCTCTCCCCCTCAGGTGTCCTTCATTGGCCTGACGTACACCCCCGCCGCTGCAGCCCTAGGTCCGGCCGTCATCGCCCTAGCCACCTGTCGTCACTCTAGGCCATCTACCCGCTACTCCTTCTACTGTCTGACACCCCGGGCTCTTCACCACCACCGACCCCTATCCTCATCATCCTGGCCACCTGCCTGCCTAAGGGAAGGGGGGGGACCCCCCCCCCCCCCCCCGGCCTCATCACCTCCAACTCCTATCCTCCCCTCCCCTTAATCACCACCTCCGACTCTTATCCTCCCCTCCCCTCCTCTTAGCTAGTATTCTCTAAACCTACGAACACTTAAAGACTACATTTTCTATTTCCTTTGGACTCTACTTTTTACATTTTCAACTCCCTTCCCTGATTTTAGGATAATTTAAAAACTACATTTTTATATCCCTCTGTTGGACTCTTTTTTACATTTTCAATTTTCTGTTCTTTTGTAAATTTTATTTCCATAATAAACCATTTACAGAGTTTCATTGCTGGAAAACTCTGTACATGGTTTAGCCCGGCATCTCTCGGCCTGTCTCGGAGGGGAGTCCCCGGATGGGGGTCCACTGCTGGGTCCACTGCCTGGGTGGGCCCGCCCCCCGCGTGGCCTGCTCTCTCAGTTCCCAGTCACTAGCTGGGGGCGGGTCTGGGAGCGGGTCGCGTGGGGGGTGGGTTTACCCAGGCGACCATTGCTGGGCCCCTGTAGCACAACGACCTCACAAGGTTCCTCCTCAGCCAAGCCAAGTCACTGAGGCAATCCATATGGTGGAAAGGTTTTCTTGCGTTCACTGGGGGTGGGGGGACGCCGCTGTGTCCCGGCCCGGCCTTCTCTCCCACGCCTTATGTGGGGGGGGGGGGCCGGGGCGGGGGGCATCGGTGCTCTTCATCACTGGTCGAGGGCTGCCGGTTGGTTTAGAACAGTTTAGGTAGGCGATAGATTAGCTACAGCCTAAGGCTGACCTGTTATAGTGTTCAGGCAAAAATCAGACTAGAGCAGAGTAGGATAGGCCAGATTAGGCTGTAGATTAGCTAGATACTATGTCCCAGTTAGCTCTGGTTAATGCTTAGAGTAGTCAGTTGTCTGATCTTTCCCCCCCCCTCTCTTTCTCTTTCCCCCGCTCCTTTCCCTTCTTCCCCCTCCTGTTCCCCCCTCTCCCACATTTCCCACTCCCCCCCCCGCCTCCTCTCTTTCCATGCTCTTCCCTCCCCCGCCGCCTCTTCCCACGTTCCCCCTGCTCTCCCTCCCCTGCACCCACCCTCTCCTTCTCTGTTCTCTCCTCCTCTCTGTCCTCTCCCCTCTCTCACATTCCCCCTGCACTCCTTCCCCTGCACCCCCCCACCTCTCCTTCTCTGCTCTCTCCTCCTCTCTGTCCTCTCGGGGGGGGGGAGGGGGCGGAGAGGTCTGTTCCCTCCCCCGCCTCCTCCTCCCGCGTTCCCCCTGCACCCTCCCACCTCTCCTTCTCTGTTCTCTCCTCCTCTCCCCCTGCACTCCTTCCCCTGCACCCTCCCACCTAAGTGACGATATTTGCAACCTGCAGCATGCAGACTTTTAGAAACGTCAACGTGCCTTCAGTAAACGGCTTCCCCGCTTTGGCGATCATCTCACTCACCAGTGACCACGTAACTTACTTCAACTGCACCAGCCTCCTTTCTCCCTTCTGGAAGAGCTTTTGTTGTATTGACAGCTCTTTCTTTAGCTGTGCAGCAGGTTTGTCCCTTTCATCTCCCGGTACTTTGCATAGGCTACTGCTCTGCATGTTTAGTTGAATAATGTCTCTTCAGGTTATATTCTTTTAGTACGGCGATTTTCTCTTTGCAAATGAGGCAGGCGGCATTCCCTTTGAACTCGACGAAAAAAGTAATCACTCTCCCACTTCTCCTGAAACTGTCTGTGCTCGCCATCAACCTTTCTTTAGCCTTTTGACAGCGACATGTTCACTTCTCAACAAAAGACAACATTTTGTGCAAATGTTTTTCTTTCACTCGGGTGAACCGAATCACCTGCTAATGAGGTGGATTTTACATGCAGTGATGATCCCGCTGCCCTGGAGTGTGAAGCAGTGTTGCCAGATACTGCTGACGGTTTCCAGCATAAAGAGTTCAAAAACCGCCAAAATGCACACAAAACAGCCCAAGGAACTGCACGTCTATGTACATTTATATGCCATCCCTGGTGTGAAATGCAACTCGTCTGCATGAAGGCAGCGCCTCGTCCACGCGCCTCGGGAACGCGCTCTGTGTTTTACAACGAGCGGAGGTGCGGGCCTGATTTCACTATAACTTGATATCAACTGGCGGGCCGTATGAAATCGTTTTAGGGGCCGTGTCTGGCCTGGGGGCCGTGAGTTTGAGACTCCTGGTCTAGGGAGATCAAAACCTCCGTTGTTTGCTCATTACCGGGAGAATATAATATATTAAACAGTCTGCGTACATTACCAAATAGCTGGCGTCCAGTCATAAAACCAGTCTGGTCTTGATGGATTATTGTACACATTGCCGGCTCAAGTCTGGCAGCCAGGACCTTGGCAAGGATTTTGTAGTCACAACACAACAAACTTATCGACCTGTAAGACTCACAATGGGTCCTTGTCTTTTTTCAGAAGGACCGAAATCCTGGGCTGAGTCATTGTGGGTGGTAATGCTTCCTGAGCTAGAGCCTCAGCATACACTTTAGACAGGATAGTAGGCTTGCCGCGGTATTAGGTGTTACCGGTGTTACCGGTGTTACAAGGTGGTGAGGCACACACCGATTACATAACATGCCCACATAACCCACATAACACCTACTCCAGCCACTCTTGACAGTTTCAGCATGCGCTCAGCTATGCTGGTGTATATTACAAGCGCTCAGTCTATCCTGGCTGTCTGAGTGCATCATATCTCTGGTTAGACAGACCAGCAAGTAACGTTAGTTGTACATGTTGTGAACACAATCCCCCCTCATACACATGTAGGTAAGACCCTTATCTAAGCCTATTCTCTTGCCACTGCCATCTCTGGAAATGTGGTTTTAACAGATCGCCGCCGCGTAAAAACCCACCTCACTTGCAGGATCGCTCTATCGTGAAAATGCGCAGCTTGGAAACTTTTAGACTGAAGAAAATACCACTAGTTTGTGGATATTAGTGAGATTTTTGGCCAGTCTAAAAGGGGCTTTAGAGTAGCAGAAGTTACTGTGTTAATGTTAAACATTATTCGGACGTAGACGGAAAACAAACGCAGTTCTGTTTACCTACCTCTTTGAGATGAGGCAGAGCGTATACTCAACTATATCTACAGTACGTTAGATCAACCAGGCGCGGACTGCATAATTGGGCACGTCGGGCCGATGCCCGGTGGCCTGGCCTGGGCTGGCCTGGCCTGGCCTGGCCTGGCCTGCAATTTCTTTCTTTTTTCTTTTTTTTTGGTGTGTGTGCCCGCAGTCAGGCCACTCACTGAACAGCAGGCCAGGTGCCGCCTACTGGTTTACTAGTGGTTTTATTACTTTATTAGTTAGTCTGAAGTAATAATTACACTTCAGGATTAAAGTGGGTGCATCTCATTGTAAAATTGGACTCAGAAGCTCGGAACCATAGACGGTATAAAAATATGGACAGAGCCAACGTGATGTCACTCATTCATTTCTGGACTCTTGTGTTGGAGCCTTGAGTTTTGCATTGCTCAACACTTGGCTATAGGCTATAGAGACTAAAACCACTGTTGGCCTAATTTTTCAGAAACAAAGGTAGGGGCTTGAGCAGAACACACTACCATGTCTTTAATGTTAGGGGCTTGCTTAAACAGGAAGATGTTTAATGAAACTGAGAATATGTCAATGTTTATTATTATTGTTATTGTTATGACGTGTAGTTCTTAAGCCTGTGGAGAATAACGCAGTATGCACGATCTGATCACTCTTCCTTAAAGGAGAATTTCGTTTTTTTTTAACCTGGACCCATCTCCTGGCAATAATTATGATTTGGCCACTCACCCAGCGATGTCCGCGGCGTTTCTGGCCATCCTAGCGTTGTTTTGAGATCAATAGCGTCCAAGTCAGTTGTAAAATGGAGCTGATTTGGGGCCAAGTGTGAGCCTGTCTTTCCTGCATCTAAATAGCTATTTTTATTCCCATTTTCGCCACATATTGTCATAATGTGATCCCTCAACATCCACCAGAGTGATATTTCGCCCCAGGCCATTTCCTGGACTCTCACAGGGATCAAATTACCTCAAACGTGATCTCGGTCACCAAGTCTCGTCAAGTCCCGCGATACTTTCCTGCCGGCTGGCCAACTACAGGTACACGCTTTGCGGTGGTGGTTTTAGCGTAACCTATGTGGGGTTTGGCGTAACCTATGTGGGATTCGAAATAACGAAGGTTATCATTGCGTTAGCATTATATTCACTAAATCTTGCTTCAAACGATCCAAATTTCCACATTTTTCGAGCGCGCATCGGCCCATATCAGCCTGGCCTGCTTGGTATCTAATGCCCGGCCTGAATTATGATCCCAGTCCGCCCCTGAGATCAACTGTATCAATCAATTGGCGCGAACAAGGTGGATAAACAGCCCCATTTCAATGTGGTGAAACAGGAACTCAAGAGGCACGGTCGGCAGCGGAAGAAAATCCCTTTCCGCTCCCTGCAAGCTCTGCCATTGGCTCCAACCGACCAGCTCTGACCATTAATGGATTTCTTTTCCGCTGCCTACGTGTCGCCTCCACACAGTAAATAGCCCTACTTTTGTTATGCCCCCTGGAGAGAAATGCATCAGCCGCCCCTGGAGGTCCGTCTACAAAGTAACATTATTTAAACCTTGAATCAATGAACAACGAACAACATTATTGGTAGAATACTGATATGTAAGTAAGAAGCTCTATTCAGATAGTATGATTCACAACAACACAGCCATGGCGCCAGGATTTAAATTTTGGATGGGCCAAAGTAATTTTGGCTGGGCTACAGAAGAATAGCCTATAGACTGTTTGCCCTCCTTTGAGGTTTCCAACTGTGACTTCATTTGTGGCACATGCAGGTACTGGTAGCTCAAATCGTGCCAAATCGACGTTTGGTCCTTGGCCCTTGGCTTGGCATGCTCAATATAATTTGGCCCTTGGGGAAAACTAATTGGGGAGCCCTCCCCTGGTATACAGTAAGCTATGGCTGGTGTCCCCCAGGGCTCTGTTCTAGGTCCTTTCCTCTTCCTTCTCTACATGAAATCACTTGGTCACGTAATCTCAACCCAAGGTTTCTCCTATCACACCTATGCTGACGACACCCAACTTTACCTTTCCTTCCCCCCTGACACTCTAATTGAATCACGCATCTCTGCAAGGCCGGATTAACCATAGGGCAACCGGGGCAGGTGCCCCGGGGCCTCCCTCGGGGTGAAGGGGCCCTCCAAAAAAAAAAAAAAAAAATTTGGTCGGGCTCATGTTGGGCTCCACAGAACTATGACACAAATCTAAGACCAATCAGGATAAAATAAAATGTGTTTCCAAGAAGATTAAGTCTGATGATTTAAGGTCCTTACACATCAAGAGCGATGCGAATATACGGCACGAAATTGCGATGCGAGTTTTGACCCACCTGTCAATCACAGCCATAGATGTGTACACGTCGGAAGCGAATTTCTGAAAAATCGACCGTGGTTCGAAAAAATAAACACCGCAATAACGCTGGGCGAAACTTCGCCGTTGGTATGCACGGTTGCATTGACTGATATAGGTTCGGAAAATATTATTGACGTGCGAATTAATCGCACGAAAAAAACGTGCTCGGTGTGTAAGGACCTTAAGTCTCATTGGATGCCTGTGGGCAAGTGGTGACCAAGGGCGCGGGAAGTGGTTGTGCTTGTGGTGCTGCGGCACCCTCTGCTGTTTTGTATTGGAAATGTAATGTCAATTATTTTTTCATCATTGTAAACAGGGCTGTAGTGGTGGCTAAACGCACGTAAACGGCGTTTACCTACCTTTTTCAATGCTCTGCAGCGTTTAGGCACCTTTTAAGATCGTTTACTCACATGTTTAAATCGTTTATGCACACTTATTATTGCACGAGTTTTAACACGTTCGCGTAAACTCCGTTGATGCGGAGACCACGCCAAGCACGTCACACACCAAAAGAAAAGAAAAACGATTACACATGGGCATGGCACTGACCAGGATCTCCGCGAACCGTAGCCTATTTTTGTGGAGCGCTCCGCGGGAAAGGTACACGGCCCCGGTCACGTTGGTGCCTTTATCGAGCTGTGCTTGCCTGTCCAGACAGCGCTCCCTTCAAACAACTTAACGGTGCCATTGTGCCAGCGATGCGCAATGCGCATTGGAGACGTGCATTTGGAGACCAGCTCATGGTGAGCTGAACATAGGTAAGGACGGTTGGTTAAAAATGTGTGTCCGGAGTGGGGAAAATCATATAGGCTCACCGTTTTACAACTAAAGAGTGAATCACTGGTGTAAGAAACATGATTGATTTCCCTCTGATCAAGTAAAGTTTGTAACATTTGGTGCGTGCGAGTCGACTTGAATAGTCCAGGTGCTACTGTATAAAGCCAAAATAATACGACCATGTTGAAAACTATCTAGAAACATACTGGTGTTTGTTGTGCCGAGATCTGTATAAATAAATATTGGCTGACTAAAATTTAGTGGCCAGAGTGGCAGAACCACTTTTATTTCCATGTACAGTATGTTGTCTACCTATCCTTGCCCAATGTGTTTGTGGACAGTTTGAATTATATATTGGTATTCAAGAATCACAGATTCAATCTGTCTACATACTTTTAGCTATAAAGCTGAAGCTGACAATCACAGGTACAGTGTGTGTGAGAGAGAGAACTATATTACTCTTCAAACTGTATATACTGGGTTCATACAAGGTCCTTTAAAGTAGGCTACCTACTGTATAATTTAACTTTTCATACCTGGAGAAATTCAACAAATGTTCAATAAATACATTTTATATTGATTGTTTAGGCCTAATTATTCACAACACATTAGAGATGTGTGTAGTTCATTTTGCTCTCAAATGCACCAGGTTGATGAATTTTACTTTAAAATGTTAAAAAAAAATCTTCCGGGGGAGAATCCCCCCGGACCCCCCTTGAGGGGCAAGGCCCATCCCATAGCCAGCTACTTTTTCTATCTGGCTGACTACTCAGAAATGTGGGGGAACCCCCTGATATACCTTATAGGGCTATATGATTCAGATTAAGTTGTTCTATATACTCTCATATTTTGTCTTGTATATCGGTCACGGAAGCTTATTTATCCGCCGTTATAACACTGCCGGTGCCGCGTGAGAAAGCTGCCTGAGTCAAAAGTATAGTTTACCCACTTTTTTTTTACCACTACAGCACTGATTGTAAAGCCACAGCACAGTGAAGAGGATATTAATGTGAAGATTAGCCTCTTCCTTTTGCTCTCAGAGTGCATCAGATTCATGCATTTTACTTTAAAATGTACAAAACTTCTTTGTCCAGGGGGGGGCACAGCGCCCCCTAGAAACCCCCCAGTCACACTAATATCTTTATCCTGCTGGTGCTACCTGTTTGCAAAGCCTAGAATCGCCTATGAGTGAGTGAGAAACGGAATCTCAGAAACGGAATAATAACATAACAGTATAATACTAATGTTAATTTAAAATGAGATATTCCTCTAAATATGGCGAAAAAACATCCAAACATCCAGACGATGGATAGGGGGGCCCCTGGGAGCTTCAGTGCCCCGGGGCCCCTGGGGGTGTTAATCTGGCTCTGCATCTCTGCCTGTCTGAAAGACATTGGGGGCTGGATGGCTGCTCACCACCTCAAACTTAATTTAGATGAAACGGAACTCCTCTTTCTCCCTGCTAAAGACTCCCCTCTCACCGACCTCTCTATCACCATCAACAACTCCATTGTATCCCCCTCCCTAACAGCCAAGATCGAACCTCGGAGTGATACTCGATAATCAACTCTCCTTCTCCCCTTTCATTGCTGCCATGGCACGTTCCTGCCGGTTTACCCTCTACAATATCTGAAAAATCCGCCCATTTCTCACCATAGAAGCATCACAACTCCTGGTTCAATCTCTTGTCATTTCCCGCCTTCACTACTGTAACGTTCTGCTTGCCGGTCTCCCTGCCTCTGCTATCCAACCACTTCAACTCATTCAAAATGCTGCAGCCCGTCTGGTTTTCAATCAAAATAAATTTTCCCATGTCACCCCCCTCCTACGCAATCTACATTGGCTTCCCATTCTGGCTCGTATCAAATTCAAGACCCTGGTTTTGGCCTACAGAGGAGTCCATCAAACAGCCCCCCATATCTACAGCCAATGGTCAGTTTCCAAACTTCCCACCGCTCCCTCCGCCCCTCCACTAGTGCAGGACGTCTCGCCCCTCCCTCCCTGCGCGGGCCTACAGGTCGCTCTCGATCGAGACTCTTTTCAGATCTCGCCCCGACATGGTGGAATGAGCTCCCCCCCCGTGGCTAGAACGGCCACATCTTTGCCCATATTCAAAAGAAAACTAAAAACACATCTGTTTACTATCCACTTTCCTACCTCTCCCTCTACTGCACCTCTTTGACTCCTGAATTGTTTTATACACTGTAATAATCTGCACTCTTGATCATCTTTTATCTATGCATATTTTTATCATGATCACATTGTCTGTTTTAATCTATTTCCATTGTTCTGCTATGTTTTATTGTGTGATGTATTTTATCTGTTGTACGTCACTTTGGATAAACGCGTCTTCTAAATGACAAAGAAAAAGTAAAGTATGGCTGCAGTGAGCACCACCGTGCCTCCAATGCACTTGACGTCTTGATATAGGCTATGTTCCAGAAGCTTTTCCCTCCACACTGACTCGTGGGGACACGGACTACTGACCACTTAATTAGTGTTCCGGTCCAGCATCATAATTGACTAATGATTCGTTTTCTGGACCTCATCATTAACTAATAAGCACTGCATGTAGAAGTGTGTCCATGTCTCTTTGTGCCTGCAGTCTTCAAGGTTCAAGGTTCAAGGTCATCTTTATTATCCCGCAGGGGGAAATTCATGTGGTCATCATACACGTCTTGATCATCGACATATGGTCTTGATGCACATAGCCGCCCTACACACACAGACACACGTCAGGCAGTGCCAACAGTATAAAAATGCATCATATACAAATTTAATTAAAAGTAGAAGTGCAGAGTAATCAGTATCAAAATACAAGCACAGTACAAAATACAGTTAGGATCGGAAATTCCCCGGGTATTCTTATCTCCTATTTAGTGTTCCTAATTCTAATTCTAATCTTAATCACAGCTTCATCATAATCTTATAGTCTTCAGAAAGTACACACCTGCACGTCAGAATATAGTTTCCACTCTGTATCACGTAATGAAATTCCTCCTTGTTTGTGCCAAGGAGGTTGATGAATGACCTGAACGAGGAAGTAAAGAGGAATAATTCACTCTCTCTGCTGAGAGCTTAACTGCACATATGCTCACACACCCATGCTCGCACGAACACACACACACACACACACACACACACACACACACAAACACACACACACACACACACACACACACACACACACACACACGCACACACACACACACACACACACACACGCATATTATTGTGAGGACCTTCATTGATTACACTCATTCCTAACCCCTAACTTCCATCCTTTCCATTACAGCAATAACCCGCATTACATGCTAAACTAATCCTAATCTTAGCCTTAAACCAAATCATAACACTTAACTAAACCCTCACTTTTTGTAGGATTTCCCTTGCCTTTATATCCTTTACAAGAAAACATGCAAGAAGACGCACACTTTAAACTTGACACCTGGAAAAGTCAGGTAAGGTTAGTATAACAATATCCACCAATCTGGGACCAATCTGTAACACACACACACACATGCACACGCACGTACGTATGCACGCACGCGCACGCACGCACACACACACACACACACACACACACACACACACACACACACACACACACACACACACACACACACACACACACACAGTTGAACAATGTCAGCAAGTCGCCCCGCCTTCCTCAGTTTACTGGCTCCTTTTCAACTGTCAATCATGGCATAAATATTTCACAAGCGGGGAAACCCCTTCTGTGTCCTAGCCTACTTAAGGCCAGGTGGCACACTGTCATTGTCACACTCTCACACTTACTGCTCTCAGACTCACACTTCCTAGTTCCTACAGCTTCACCTGACACCTCACTCAGACTCAGACAGCGTGGAGCCATGGCTAGTTGCAAACTCAGTTTCCTGGCACTGGCAGCTGTCTGCTCCCTCCTCATACTCACCAGCTTCATCGGCAGCACACAGTCAGGTGAGTGAAGCGCAATATTCTGCTTCCCGCAACTATTGAGTTGCTGCTGGCATCTTTGAACATTTGTGATGCATTGTGGGAAAAGGTTGTACTTGTGATGGGTGTACATTATATGGGAAAAGTTTTATTTTCTTCTGTCATAGCCAGAATCACAAAGGCATACAAAAGACCAAGGACATTTGCTCAATTGAAATTTCAGCTATGGTCACTGGCAGGAAGTCAAGAGGGAATGACAAACTGTTAAAAATAATGAGAAAGCTGGACCGACCAACCATGTCTGAACCAGATTTTCTTCACCTCCTCCACTCCTCTTCACCATCCACTAAGGATACATTTAGGTCCAGAGTGCACAGTCTGCTGGTGTTAGCCTATGATTATATGACTTACATTTCATGCCAACTGCCAACTATGAAATTCCTTTGTAAATGAAAAAGTAACTACATTTCTTGTGTGTGTGTGTGTGTGTGTGTGTGTGTGTGTGTGTGTGTGTGTGTGTGTGTGTTTACAGCAAGCTGCTGCGTGAATTACACAAGGCGTAGGCTGTCATGCAGACGTCTGAGAGGCTACACCAAACAGAACATCAGTGGTCCATGTGACATCACTGCCGTTATGTGAGTTCAGTTAACCCTCCAAATGCAGCTCTGAATCCCATGTCATCATGCTCAACTGCAGTTTATATATTTGTCAAACTTATTTGACAAAAATATAGACACATTTAGATAGCCTTTTTCATTAAAAAAATATGTTCATCTTTTTTTGAAGAAAATCTTCTTACTGAATTGAATGAAGTGAAAGCAAGCACTGTAACCCAACTCTGATTCAGAGAGGCTACACATTAGACTGCATAAGAAAAGTACAAGACTCAGTAACAACTTCACAATGGCCTTATTCGAGTACCAATTAAAATCTCTCTAATACATGATGCATTTACAAATAAACAACACAATGCAAGCTTAACGATTGTTTACTTGCTTGTGTTAGCTGGCATGTTAAAGTTGAAATTCAATTTTGAGCTTTAGCACAACTGGTCAGCCAAAATAATTCATCATTCAAGAGTGCTGCCAATCTTTATGTATTTTTATTCCCTTATGTTTGTAGCCTACCATTTGCATTTGAGTACATTGTGTGGTCACACTGTTGTAAATACATTATGTATTAAGGGAATTTTCCACATTTCTCTATGTTGTCTACTACTAAAACGACTATTTTGTTGCATAGTGGGTCTAGGAAACGTTATGGAAGAAGATAAACTCAGATCAATTTCTAAATGTAACATTACACAGGTGTCATTGTGTAACTGAGTGTATTAATTCTTTCTGTTTTCTG
The DNA here is from genome assembly GCF_964638095.1 of Poromitra crassiceps. Classification (NCBI taxonomy): domain Eukaryota; kingdom Metazoa; phylum Chordata; class Actinopteri; order Beryciformes; family Melamphaidae; genus Poromitra; species Poromitra crassiceps. The sequence continues at coordinate 104,633,713 of NC_139624.1, forward strand.
GGTCATGCAGCTTCCACCTTCCTGGCAAGTTTGTGTGTGCCGATCTCTCCAAGAAGTGGACTCAGAGACTGATCGCGTGTGTGGAGTGAGTACAGCCCTCTTCTTCATTCATATGTGTTGTTTTGAATGAATCTGTCTCTCTTTTGCATTTGTTTTATTGTACCTGTATCACATTGTAGTGCCCAAAACAGCTTGTTGCACATTTGTAATGCATGTTGTCCTTTGTCTTTTCCTTATAAGCAAGAGGAAAGCTCTGGCCTAAAGAGACACATCTCCTGGACTCTCTTGTGAAGTGGATTTTTTTTTTTTTTTTTTTTTTTTTTTTTACTATAACATCATACACTGGAGTATCAGTGTATTTGCAGAATATGGTACTTTCATGTAACTTCAGTGCTAAAACATGATTTGATTATAGAAAATGGTATATTTACACTTAAATGCAAGCTCTTCAAATCATAATACTGGGGACTTTTCTGTGATTTGTGTATTGTGTTCCATTCTCTAATTATTTTCTGTATATCTGTTTTATAAACAGGAAGTGTAGTATTCTTAATACATAAGAACTGTAACTACAGTGTGTATATTGAACAAACAATTGAAAACGTTGTTTTCAGAATGTGCCACAAAGTATTTTTGTGTTGATGTTTACCGTCTAAGATGGTGTATGAACCACTTTGCTCTCAGAAGTGGAAGGTTCTAATCAGAATGTAATAAAACGTGTTTTATTAAGAATATTACTGTCTCTCAACATGGATCTGATCAAATTAAAACTTGTATCGACCATACCTTTTATACCCTTCAATGCAATTGCTGTAAATAATGATGGGGGGGGGGGGGGGGGGAGACAAGGCTTGAAAGTAATACTTTTTTATTACAAATAATAATACAAATGTCAGTTATAGATCACAAAGTTAACTTTCATGCACATTACAGATTTCACCATATTATACGGTGATGAATCAATATGATTAAAATTTGAGTTTGACTGCCAGCATTGAAAAAGATCAGCAAGAAATCAAGTTAGGTAATTTATACAAATACAGTAAAGCAACATTCCTACATCAAGAATATAAATTTGAAAAATGCATATGCCTTTTTGATAGTGTCTCTTCATCCTAAAGAAGAGAAAGCTCTCTTCAGTAGGACTCTAGCTGATAGCAATGTGACTTCAATCAGGAGACTTGATGGATAAACAATGATTTATTATAATGATGATGAATGATTTTTACAGAATATTATGATGAGAAAGTTAGTTAGTCTTTGGAGCTTGACACCGCAGGGAGGTATCGAGATCGAGCTGGATCAGCTCGAGCAGCACAGCCATATATACCCCCCTGTGGAGTCAGGATACTGGTGCTGGTGGAACCTCTTGATGACTGATGGATCAGGGATTTGGCGGAGACGGGGAGGTGGTGGGTGTGTGTCAGCCAGCAGGATGAGAGAGACTGAATGAGACACAGAAAAGCATATTTATGCACACAGCAACCATGTGATAGGCTGCCTAAAGGGGAGTGCCACAATGTGATAGGCTAAAAGTGCAGGTGAGCAAAGGTGTATGAGGTGATGTGTTGCTATGCTATTGGCTTAGGGGAAACTAGGAGGCAACCACTGATTATTCAATTATCACCAGGAAGCTGACAGGTTAACAGGTGAGCAAGCAGGAGAAGTGCAGTGACTGAGGAACCGGTGAAGATCAAGATCGTCCTGTCTGAACCTTCGTTATTAACTCCACTTAGCTACCATACAATATATATATATATATACGTTCAAGAGAATGCATACCGAATGAATGAATCAGGGTCAAAATGTACAATCTGGAAAGTTGGTTTTGAAAGCCAGATATAGTAACCCAATCAATAACCCAATCAAGCCCTCTAGGTATGGCCATTCGGTGATAAATGGGCAGTAAAACCCTAATTACAGGACAATTTCAGTGTGAATTGATTTTTTTAAACATTTTTCATCTTTTCAACGTTACATGCAACATCCAAACACCAAGATTAAAAATAGTTTACATTGTTTTCCCCAAACCTCTCCCATTCAATTCCAATAATAGAAAACAAATCTGGAGTCTTCTAATTCATTTAGTAAAGGTAATCCATCACTGTACAATATCATTTTTGGTAATAACATTTGACAAAGTTTTACATCCTCACAAATCAACATCCTCACAAATCTTGATTTGTGAGGAGGAGGAGGAGGTGGTCCCCAGCAGGATGCTCTGTGGTCTCCAGAGCGCTGCGAAGTTTCTCCCAGAAGAGGCCGGTGTGCTGCTGGGCTCGGGGCCAGCTCAGGTAGGTGCGTCTCTTCAGCAGTTTCCTCATGCGGTAGTATGGAGACAGCTGCCAGCTGGAGATCTCCTCCAGAAACACCAGGATCAACACATCCTTCTTCTCATCAAACAGACGGAAGCTGGACAGAGATAGGACAGGCAGAGGGCAACACCACATATCCCGCATGCATGGTATGAGTCACATGCAGAGAATGACTTGAATACTCAAACCCAGTGAAGCCCTTAGCCCATACTTTAGTTAAGCTCATACTCTATGGTTATGAGTAACTCTAGTCTAAGCTGAAGATGTCTGACCCATCTCAAGCAAACTCAAACTCGCACATCTTTATAGCCTACATTTTAACATCTGCAAAAAAGAAATGCTGGTGAGCACTATCATTTTATTATTGGGATTATCATTTCTTAGCCCTGTTTTAGAAATAGCCTATTGCTCAGCCAAAGAGGGAGGGGGAATTGACAGTATAGGTAGAACTTTTCTTATCCTATTTTGCTGGTGCACTGATTTATCTGTGGGAGAGACACCACATGTAGACAGTAATTATTATAAATTATAAAACCTGTCTAAATGCAGCTATGTGGGGGAGGGGGGGTGGGGGAGACAAAACAAAAGAAAAAACAAAAGAGAATCCTATTGCTACATACCAGTCCCACATGCAATGTGGTCTCCAACCTGCACCATGCTCTTTAAGTTAACCGGAGTATGGCTAATATGTAACCGTAGCCAGTGAAAGATAAAATGTACCATACTGATATGAATGCACACTTCATGCAGACTGTGTGGTGACATGTTGACCTGCTCTAGCTCAGAGACAGAGACATACCTGGCCACCTGGATCTCTCTGGAGCACCATTCACTCTCAAGGTATCGGTGGCTGATCACACAGATGGTCTTTCTGCTCCCGTAGATGGCATCTGTGATGTTGTCTATGATGGGTTTTCCTGAAGAGTATAGTAAAGAGAAGCAGAAAGAGGCCAATAATAAACTCATAAACAATAGTTCTCTTTATTTATCAATGATGCAGTAATTGTAATAACAATCAATTTTATTTGTATAGCCCTTCTCTAAGTACTCAAAGGTGCTTTACATACTAAATTATATATACAGGAAAACACATGGCAATATCTATAAATACGACAATGGATGAAACATTTAACATTAATTATGGCAAATAAAATTAAAAGACCAAGGGGCCGAATGAGACTTTGAGATTAAAAGCAGATTTAAAAAGGTGTGTTTTATGGACTCTTTGGATGTGGAGAATGCAGATTAGTCTCTAATGTCCTTTGGGAGAGAGTATAGTGCACTGCATAGTGATTTGGCGACACCCTCTGGAGTAACAGTGAAACTACACGAATCTTGCATTCAGATTGTTTCAAGATACTAGTTCATGCAATCACGCATTGGAGCATGCAATCACTGTGTGTGTGTGTGTGTGTGTGTGTGTGTGTGTGTGTGTGTGTGTGTGTGTGTGGTGATCAGTGTTGGGGGTAACTCATTACAAAAGTAACATATTGCATGTAGCCTAATATATTACTTTTAGCAGTAACTCAGTAATATAACTTATTACTAATAGACCAATTATACGCCTACGTCACAATGACAACAAACAGCGTCAGATGCGCAAGACGGAGGCAGAAAGACAGACTCCGCGCAGCCCTTTCAAGTAGTTTTCCAGTGCCTGTGAAACTATTCCAGCAAGACATGTCTTCGTGTTGTGCAGTGCGATGCCAGAATTGGAAGCTATTGTAGCAGAGTATTCGGGTCCGCCTATTCACACTTGGTTAATAAAATAATAAACGATAGAGCCAGGCTGTAACGTTATACAAGCTTCTCCCCACATATCCTGTTCTACGCAACTCGAGGGAACATACACAGCCTCGCACACACGCAACACAACACAACACTGAACAGTCTGTTACACTATCAACAAAGCAAGGACTAAAGTTTTACCGAATCCCGTCAACTCATACTGCTTTTAATGCTAACCGTAGGTGTCGTTGGTTGCAAGCCGAAAGAGGAAATCGTTAAAAATGCCCGACTTTGCAGTGCTCGCTCATTTCATATCAGGTAAACTGTAGTAGGCTGCTAACAGCCACATCGCTCGGTTAGTTAACAACCAAGTAACGTTAAATAATGTCATTATTGAGTTGAACTGATTGGAACGAGGACATCATTAAAAATGCCCGACTTTGTAGTGCTCATTTCATAATCAGGTAAGCTGCCTGAAGCTGTAGGCTGCTCAGCCACATCCTCGGTTAGTTAACGACCAAGTAACGTTACATAATGTCATTATTGAGTTGTGTGCATTATCAACATAACAATATATCTTTGCAAGTTACAGAATAATTATCTACGCTATCCCCAGTTATAAAGGAATGCACGATATGTATTGCCGGGGCCACTAGGCTTGGCCAATTGACAGCGCCAGTGCGTATGGGTCTGTAAGACATATCCCATTAAACAACGTTAATTTCGATGCATAACATTGCTTATCACTAGGCGATAAGCTGTGGTAGTAAGCCGAGAACTGCATTTTAAAACTAAAATATAACTGTGTGTTGCAGATGGGCATAGAGCAGTCCTGACAGCGGGGCTTTCACTCAGTTTTCACTGTCTGTCAATGCGGGGCTGACGGCTTTTGCCTACACGATGCGCGCGCAGCTCAATGTTGACAAGCTGTATAAGGGGTCTATAGGATTTCAGTAATATTATACCAGTTACTGTCAAGTAACACAAGTTACAAATTGAGTTAATACACAAAAAAAATCAAAGCACATAAATAAAGATACAATCATTTTCTAATCAAATCGTTTGTTTTTATGCAAAAAACCACTATAGATGACAATAAGAAAGGAAAATGATAACATTTAGAATTTTGGATGGTTTACACTGACTTTTTGGGCTGTTGGGGGCAGTGATGTCATTCTGTTAAGTGTTGTTATTTTGGTGAAAGTAATGCAAAAGTAGTATAATAAGTAGCAAGTTACTCTAAACAGACAGTAATATTGTAAAGTAACTTATTACTTTCAAACGAAAGTAATGAGTGTAGTATATTACATTTTGAAAGTAACTTGCCCAACACTGGTCGAGATGTCACGCTGATTCGTCCTATAGATATTTTTGCCCATATATACAGTATGTGTTAGATGATTTTGCTGGCCGGGTTACATTTACATCTGGCATTGCATCTCCAATGTGCCCATTGAAATTGCCCATTGCTTTCTAAAAACTGATTGTCAAGGTCAAGGTAACTTTATTTGTACCCATATAGATTGTTACCTGTTTCGCCATAATATTAGATATTCAAGATTCAAGATTGTCATTGTCACTCTGTTGTACGACTACACATGTGTGAAATTCTTGTGCTGTGGGCTCTGTTACAGACAAGGTGCAATAGGTAAATAGTGCAAAATCACAGCAAACACCAAATAGGGCACAACAACACAGCAAGCAACAAATAGATAATAAGACAATAGTTACATAGGGCAACAATGTAACACACCTACTTATCCCATAACCCCGGAGGGTCGTTAGGGCACCGCAGACAATCTGTTGACAAGCTCTCTCCATGTAACAATGTAACAGTGTATGTGAAGGGCAGTTGAGGCAACAGTTAAATAAATAAAGTAGAAGTGATAAGGTATCAAATAGAATAAGATGAAAGTGTTCACAGTGTCCAAGAGTGTCCAATAGTATGCAAATGACAATAACGCAGGTTTATTACACTGTGGTGTGTGTGTGTGTGTGTGTGTGTGTGTGTGTGTGTGTGTGTGTGTGTGTGTGTGTGTGTGTGTGTGTGTGTGTGTGTGTGTGTGTGTGTGTGTGTGTGTGTTTCGGGAGTTTCGCTCATTTGACATATCCCTCATACATAATCAAGATACACAATGTGTTTACCGTCACTCTCCGCGCAGTAACAGTCGTCAAGTTAGTTAGTATCGCCATAGAATGGAGGCAAATGGTACAGTCGTTCAAAATCACCACAAACACACATCTAACAGCACCAAAAAGCTCTTTGTGCTTCGGGTACTCACCACGCGATGAAATACGTCATGAAATGAAACGTCATTTTTGGAGCAAATCCCTACACAACTTACATCCTTGTTTGCCTGTAAACAGCGTTTCCGCTGTATGTCGTGCATGCCATGGCGGCCATGTTTAGAAAGTAATTCCGGCTATCTATTTACCTTAAAAAAAGATAATTTCTCCGCATTTTGGATTAATATTTCATCACGTGGTGAGTACCCGACGCACAAAAGAGCTTTTTGGCGCTGTTAGATGTGTGTTATTGGTGATTTTGAATGACTGTACCATTAGCCTCCATTCTATGGTGATACTAACTAACTTGATGACTGTAACTTACTGTATACTGCCCGGAGAGTGATGGTAAACACATTGTGTATCTTGTATGGGGGGAGGGGGGGGGGGGGGGGGGGGTGGAGGATATGGCAAATGAGCGAAACTCCCCATAGTCCATGGGCCAGACCAGATATCGGTACCATATGGGTGGGCAAAACTTTACCTATACTAAATTGTTTATAGGGTCAATATAAGTAAATTAATATATGATAGCCTTTCCACAGGAGTAGCTTTTCATATTTATTGGACATTTTCTTATTTTCCCCTATTTAGTCCATGGGCCAAACACAAAAATTGCACATATCGGTACCACTCAAGTGGACAAATTCTAATCATGATTTTTGAACAGGTATATATTCATAGATGATATTTTAGTATGATAGCCTTTGCAGAATGGCAGCTTTGTCACAGTTATCGGCTCATGAAGTTAGCAAACCCCTACAATAAATTCGATTCTAGGTGCTGATCCATAACCTATTTTAGGCTCAGGACCTTTAACCATGTTCTATGAGAACATGTTTGACAACATTTGAAAGGGTAGCTTCTTAGCTTTCATTTGAGCTCAGTTGTGAGTCTGTCTGACAAATAAAGAGCTCACATGGGCTCTTCAAAGTGTCAGTGACATTCATTTTTCCACAGTTTTCGCCTAAATTATAGTCTTTATTTCAGCACTGTGGCATCTAGGAACATCAGAGACACAAACAACAAACACTGGAATACTCATATAGGACTATAAGGATTCAGAAAAGGTATAATGAACCCATACTATCCCATCGTGAGGGGTGAATTTTGCCCTTTGAATTTGGTAGAAGAATGCCTTCTCGAGGGAAATGGGCCAGAACCCAAAATGTAAGATATCGGTACCATCCGGGTGGAGAAATTCTACTTGTGATTTTTTTAAATTCCTATGACCATGGTAGCTTATTAGTGCTTAACCACCCCTCTTAAATTATGGACTTATGGGAATTATGGGAAATCATCTTTCTTTCATTATATCCTCTCCCTGGGGTGTCTAGATATAGGCATGCTATCCTATGATACTATACATACCATACCATACTATACTATACTAGATAGATATATATGCTATACTTAATTGTCTACTAAATTGGCACATTTCCCAGTCAAAAAGAGGGTAAATTGGCACGCTTTTCAGTCAGAAATTGTTTTATTTGTGTTACGTATATGTACAGCTACATTCAAAATGTTTCCAGTCTTTCAACACAATATTAGGACAATCTACCCTTCCTGAGACCATGTCATCCACGAGGGCAACACCATCATCGTCATTCACATCTGAGTCTGTCAGCTGTGCAGCAAGCTCTTCTTCACTGTGTTGGTTGGCACGTGTTTGTAGTTTGCACAGGTTTGTGCATTTCAGACCGTTATTGAGACATGTGCACTCTGGTGGTTTGCACGACCTCACACACTTGCAGGAGAGCAACTGCAAGACGGCACCTGGTGCTGGGGAACCGTGCATCCACTGGATTTCAAGCTGCCCCTCATCATCTGTGGTCCAAGATTCAAGATTCAAGATTCAAGATTTTTATTGTCACTCCATGGTACAAGTATCACGTGTGAAATTCTTGTGCTGAGGACTCCGTTTACAACATAGTACAAATGTGACAGGGCATATGAGTGCAAAAACAACAAGAGACACAGCAAGCAATAAGGCAGTATAGTGATAAGACAAGTCAGAGACAGTGGCATATTCACTGCACATATAGGTGCACATGTCATGTGCATACTTTAGACGTGCTTAAACATTTTAAATTCGGCGTATTTGACATACAGGTGCAAATAGCATATTCCTTATTAAACATACAATTAAACTCTGCGTTTTAAATTCGGCGTATTTGACATACAGGTGCAAATAGCATATTCCTTATTAAACATAGAAACATTAGACATACGTTATGGTAGCAGCTGCAGTGCGGTACAGTACGGCTACTACACTATTTGTGTATGTTAAGGAGTCTCGTGGCCTGCGGGAAGAAACTGTTCCTCAAGCGATTTGTGCGTGCCTTTGGAACCCTGTATCTTCTCCCTGAGGGTAGCAGGGAGAACAGGCTGTTGTGGGGGTGGTTTGTGTCTTTGATGATCTTCAGGGACCTCCTGAGGCACCGCTGTTTATACAGTTCATGCAGTTCTGGCAACTCACTTCCTGTTACGTGCTGGGCCGCGCGTCTCACTCTCCGTAGCGCCCTGCGGTCCATGGTGGTACAGTTCCCGTACCAGGTGGTGAAGCAGCCAGTCAGCAGGCTTTCAATGGTGCCTCTGTAGAAGTCTGTAAGGATTTCTGGCCTTAGCCCAAATTTCTTCAGGCGCCTGAGTCCGTGTATTCGCTGTTGGGCCTTTTTGACAACAGTGGCGGTGTGGCCGGCCCAAGTCAGGTCCTGGTGGATGTTGACTCCCAGGTACTTGAAGCTGTCCACCCTTTCCACCACTGTGCCGTTGATGGTGATTGGGGGGTGTGTGCCCCCCCCCTCCTGTAGTCTACAATGATCTCCTTGGTCTTGGAGACGTTCAGAGAGAGGTGGTTGTCCTGGCACCATTGTTCCAGGGCCCCCACCTCTTCTCTGTAGGCCGTCTCGTCGCCCCCCGAGATCAGCCCCACGACCGCTGTGTCGTCTGCAAACTTCACGATGGTGTTCGAAGTTTGAGTCGCCACGCAGTCGTGGGTGTAGAGGTCATACCAGAAGGGGCTGGAGACGCACCCCTGGGGCGCTCCTATGCTGATAGTCAGTGGTGCGGAGGTGAGGTTGCCCACCCTCACCACCTGGCGGCGGTCTGTCAGGAAATCCAGGATCCAGTCGCACATTGCTGTGTTTAGTCCCAGATCCTTGAGCTTGCGTACCAGCCTGGAGGGTACTATGGTGTTGAATGCTGAGCTGTAGTCCACGAACAGCATTCTTACATAGGTGTCCTTCCCCTCCAGGTGGGACAGGGAGGTGTGGAGCACGTGTGCTACTGCGTCCGCTGTGCTCCTGTTGGGGCGGTATGCAAATTGTAGCGGGTCGTGGTCCGGGGGGAGTGTGGGGCGGATCTTTGATATGACCAGCTTTTCAAAGCACTTGCTGGCTATTGGCGTGAGGGCTATTGGGCGCCAGTCATTGAGGCTGGTCACTTTTTGCTGCTTGGGAATGGGGATGATTGTCGCTGCTTTGAAGCAGGAGGGAACTCGTCGGAGGGAGAGAGATTGGTTGAAAATGGTCCTTAAAGTACCTATGGTCCTTAAAGCACAGTCCATTGTTGATATCATGGGAAACTCCTTTGTGAATCCACTCAGTCCAGATCAATATGAGTTTGTCAGCTTGTCAACTGCAACTGTTGCCCCGCCAGATGTAGCCAACCTGCATGATTCCAGCCACAACATCCAGCAGTGGAGGAAACTGCTCTACAGCACTGCCAGCAAAGTCAGTCTGATCAAATTCTTGTTTGAGGAATGGAAAGGACCCAAACACAGATAGAAACTACAAGACAAGCCCTTATATGTTACCTGTGAAGTAGTCTGCTTCAAAATCAACAAGAACCAATGGGAGGAGGTAACACAGCTCAAATCCTCTCAGGAAGAAGCTGACACCTGCATGCTAATGCATGCTCTCCATGTAGCAGAGTCTGGCTTCAAGGCAGTGATCATCATGGCAGACACAGATGTCCTGCTACTGACTCTGGGTTGGAGCAAGGACATTCCATGCCCAATGTACCAAAAATGTGGAACACAGAACAAGACAATGTTCCAGGACATCACCAAACTATGCAAATCACGCGGCGATAGTATTGCTGGCGCCTTGATTGGCATGCACACGTTCACTGGCTGCAACACTGTCAGCGTATTTGCAGGACACGGAAAAGTGGGCACCCTGAACAGATAGGACATATCAAGAAGCCTTCCTTGAGCTCGGCCATGCTTGAGATGTCTCTAATGAGCTCTTCAAGAAGCTGCTGGAAATCATGTGCCACATGTATTATGTATATGTACCCTCTACACACATTACAGATGTCAACCTCCTCCGATACCAACTTTTATGCACCAGACGTAGGGAGGTCGAGTCCAGCCAGCTTCCACCATTTGAGGATTGGCTATTAATGCATTCCATTCATGCAAAAGATCAGACTGCAATCTCTAGATGGTCTCTTCAAACCCAGCCATCTGTACCAAGCCCCAAGGACCATGGGTGGACCACAGACGATGAGGGGCAGCTTGAAATCCAGTGGATGTGCGGTTCCCCAGCACCAGACCGTTTTGCAGTTGCTCTCCTGCAAGTGTGTGAGGTCGTGCAAACCACCAGAGTGCACAGGTCTCAATAATGGTCTGAAGTGCACAAACCTGTGCAAACTACAAAAATGTGCCAACCAGCACACTCAGATGTGAATGACGACGATGGTGTTGCCCTCATGGCTGGCATGGTGTCTCAGGAAGGGTAGATTGTCCTAATATTGTCCTGAAAGACTGGAAACATTTTGAATGTGGCTGTTCATATAATGTAACACAAATAAAACTATTTTTGACTGAGAAACGTGTCAATTTACTCTGTTTTTGACTGAGAAATGTGCCACTTTAGTAGACAAGCATAGTATATCTAGTATAGTATAGTATGTACAATATCATAGGATAGTTTGCCTATATCTATGTAATATTAACAGTAGTCCAGACACACCCTAGGCAACGGATAATGAAAGAAAGATGATTTCCAGGGAGGGCACTTTCCTAGTTTTGAACGACAGCAGTCCATAATTTAAGAGGGGATAAGCACTAATAAGCTCCCAGTCATCAAGGTCTATCATATAAAAACATAATCTAGGGATGTATGGTATATGAATTTAAAAAAATCACAAGTAAAATTTGCCCACCTGGCTGGTACCGATTTGTTAAATTTAGGGCTCTGGCTCATTTCCCTTGAGAAGTCATTCTTCTACCTTAATGGCCACATTCACCCCTCACGATGGGATAGTATGGGCACATGATACCTTTTCTGAATCCTTATAGTCCTGTGAGTATTCCAGTGTTTGTTGTTTGTATCTCTGATGTTCCTAGATGCCACAGTGCTGAAATAAAACTATAGTTTAGACGAAAATTGTGGAAAAACGAATGTCACTGACAGTTTGAGGAGCTCCTGTGACCTCTGTATTTGTCAGAGAGACACACAACTGAGCTTAAATGAAAGCTAGGAAGCTACCCTTTAAAATTATATCAAATATATTCTCATCAAACATGAGTAAAGGTCCTAAAAAGAGCCTAGAATAGGATATGCATCAGCACCTAGAATCCAAATTATTGTAGGGGCTGGCTAACTTCATGAGCTGATAACCGTGAGAAAGCTACCATTCTGGAAAGGCTATCATACTAAAATATCATCTATGGATATATACATGTTCAAAAATCATGATTAGAATTTGCCCACTTGAGTGGTACCGATATGTGAAATTTTGGTGTTTGGCCCATGGACTACCAAAAGTGTTTGGATGTTGAGTACATCTTGAGTCCAGAATGATTCTACCAGGATTATTTGGTTTTCAGTCCTATCCCAAAAACTTGAGGAAGAACATCTACGTTTTAGGCACTCATGACCTGACCAAGAGTCTTTGTGCTCATACTGTTAAAGTTGTGCTGTAGCAAAGACATTTTCAAACTCTTTCCTTTTCTTATCAGCTTTTTCCAAATACAATCTAAAGACCTAAGATACATGTTAATGCCAGGTGTAAAGCTGATCTTACCTGGCTGGAAGTCTCGATGGTGCAGACACAGTCTCCAGCCCTGTTCTCCCTCCAGCTTTGGCAGCAGCTCTCTGAAGACCCAGGGCTCATCGTGGACATTGTAGGAGACAAAGGCATCATACTGGTTCGGAGCTTGCCGATTCTTCTTCTTTGAGTCAAAGAGGAAAGCCAGGAGGAGGTAGTAGGTGTAGACCAGCTGCCATCTCAGAAAATGATAGGTCAAGGACACCACCAGAAACAGGAGAACCATGCATGTGGTGGAGATCTAACAGATGAGGCCAGCATCTAAGAAACAGGAGTGGACATCAACGTCCAACAGTCTTGTACCTTTTAGGCCGGAGGGATAGTTACACTCAAAGTTATAGGCATCAAAAACTTGTGTTTGGTTGTTGTTTTCCACCCACTTTAGGAACCAGGCATTGTCACAGTTACAGGTGAAACTGTTGCCTTCCATGTCCAGGTATTCAAGAGCCGGCAGAGACTGCATTTCTCTCTCACTGATCACTGAAAATGCATTCTTCCTCACCTCCAAGAACTGAAGTTTGGTCAGGTTGGCACGCAGAAAGAAATCTAGAGACCGGAGGTTTGTTGTAGACATGTAGAGTTGTTCAAGATTTGGAATTGGGGCAAACAAATCTGCAGAGACATCTGTAAGGGTATTTGAGCTCAATTTCAAGCTTCTTAAATTTCTCAAGTCAATGAAAACACCTGTATTTATTTCTTCAAGTATATTAGACTCTAGTGATATATTCACAAGATTGGTCAATCCAATAAAAGTCCCATTTTCAAGGTTTTTGATTTGATTTTGGCATAATGACAAACTCTGGAGTGAATGTAATCCTAGAAATTCTAATTTGTTTATGGTAGTTAGTTTATTTCCATTTAAATACAGGAATTTAAGATTTGGCAGGTGCTTAGCCCTATTGAAAGCATGATTCAAGTTGGTGATAATGTTGGTCTGTAGATTTAAGGACTGCAGGTTGTTTAAACCCTTAAAAACATAGGGATTTAGAGTTGAAATCAAATTGTTCTGAAGATTGAGCATTCTGAGGCTTGGTAATTTGGCAAAATCTTGGTAGCCAAGTGTGTTTATTTTATTAGAGCTGAGATTCAATTCTGCAAGAGTTGGTAGATTTCTTATGGCGCCTACTGGAACAGATGAAAGGTTGTTGTATTTCAGATTCAAAGTCCTTAGCCCTTGAAGAGAACTGAAGCAGTTGTCAGACAGAGTTTGTATATCATTGTTTGCTAGGTCTACCTCAGTCACATTAACGCACAGCTGCAACAAAGTTGAAGTGACAACCTTGAGGGGTTTTTGTTGGAGTTCCAGTCTGGACAGTGATGGCATTTTGCAGGAAATGTTGATTAGCGCTCCAATGTTACCTTTCATAGCTTTCATCCTCAGAAAAGTCAGTGAGGAGTAGACGCTCCCTAGCAATGTTTTTATTCCATCAAAAGACAGGTGAATCCCACTAATATCAAGCTTGGACACTCTTCTAAGAAAAGTCCTGTTCTGTACATCCCAGATCATGGAATGCGTCTTCCCGGTGTCGCCAATGTTTAAATAGGTAAGGTTCGGAAAAATATCTGCAGTGAGCCTGAAGACATCGAAGGGATTTTGAGATAAATCAAGTGAAACGAGTTCTGTTGACTTGTTTGATAGTTCCCATGACTTAAATGTGGATAAACGGTTCTGTTTAATGGACAGGTATTGTAGACGTGGCAAGTGCTGTATAATAGCCTGAACTCGTGTTAAACATTGTAGGTTGTTCATAGATATGTCCAAAAACTTTAAGTTGGTCAGAGCCTGAAAAGAAGAGGAAGCTATAGTTCTGATGTCGTTAGTAGCCAGTCTTAGCTCTGTGAGGTTGCTTAAACCATGAAACAGATAATCTTGCAGTTGAACAAGTTTATTATTATCTAGATTTAAGGACTCTAAGGAATTCAGATTAGTGAAAGCACCTTTATCTATCTTAGAAATGTTGTTGCATTTCAGGTTTAAATTAGTCAAATTTGGAAGATCTTTGAAATCTGATTCTCTTATCTTTGAAATTTTGTTTCCAGACAAGTCTAAACTTCTCACTCTTGATGGAATGTGCTGTGGAACAGCATTGAGGTTACTTTTTGAACATATGGCATTGAAATAGTAATTGATTCGGCAATTCTTCAGTGAATATGCTGTGGCTGGAATAGCAAAACTGCTCAAGAGGCAGAAAAGAAAGCTTAGTTGTAAACGTCTAGCTTCTCTCGATGGGATTGTTTTTTCTTGCTTCATTTCAGGGCCCATTGTCTTTCCCGCATTAGGTACAGAAGATCAAGTGATATCCACAAACAAGGAGGTGTAGGTCCTTTCTTTGTCCCAACTGGTGAATAAAACTGAGGGATCCAATCCTGGGTTTCCAATAAAGCAAACAAGGAGCCTATAAAATAAACAACAATAACAAATAAGAGACAAATTACAATAAGAACATTTGAGACTGCTAACATGAATGATAGCCTCTCTCAAGTTACTTGAGTGCAATAGTATTTTTTTTCATTATTATGGCAGATGATTATCTATTATGATTATGATTATATGATTATCCATTAGATTGATAATGGTTAGTTATGTTGTATCCCAGGTTCATTACATTTTCAATGTGAAGTAGGTACAGGATTGTCCCTGATCAGGAGCAGCTGACATGGATTACTCTTTAAGACACATCACATCACATCACCTGTGGTGACGCTACCACTGATTAGCCTGAGGCTTTAAGTATCACGCAGTTCTCTATAGCCTGGATTGGAACTATTTAGGAGCGGCTCTTAGCTGGAGAGATAGTGTCTATGCAGGGTTCAGGCACAGCACCACCACAGCATCACCTGACAATAAGCGGCAGCAGTCCTATTCACTGAAGAGGCATGGAGCTCACGATTCCTTTAACCAAAACGATGGCATTGCTCTGTGTCAAGTAGCTGGCTTCTCCCACCGACGGAGAGCCAGGCGCAGCCTGTGTGTTTGCAGATTTAACTGCGGGCAAAATCCAAGGCTCAGGAGGCAGCGCTTAGGCACAATCTCCAGGTCACCCTGGCCTCAAAATGAAACTGTGACAAGCAAGGCCTAAGGGCAGCTTGTCTTCCATGAGTTAGGGAAAGAGTTCCCGCTTTGACATCACCTATGCCTGTTGTATCCACAACCCAATGAGAGAGCCCAGTCTGTAATGGACAGAGTCTGTTGCCCTGCAGGCACATGTCTGATGGAGATGCACTCACTGTCAGGGCCCTGATGGACCACCAAAGTGTCACTCAGCCCTGCTTCACCATCCTGAGCAGGGCGGAAAGGGCACAGTTCAATAGACTGACTGGCCTGGGCCTCGGACTAGACTTTAGGGTAGAGAGCAGGCAATAAGAAGCAACAGTCCTCATGCGCTGAAGTAAATTGAGCACTGGGTGCATGCTCAGAAGAGCCAGGAGCACAATGTACACCATGGAAGCCCTCAGCCCCAGGAGGCGGAGGCGCCTCCCCATCGGAACTGGGAAAAGCGAAACGTAAGGGTGGCTTGTCTTCCAAAAGTTCTGGAAAGTGTTTCTGCCACAATTGGTCTGCCATCTTCTCTGGGAATGTGGAAGTACTGAGATAAAACTCCGCCTGATGACCGCTCTGCCATGAGAGTGCAGCCAGAACCCCTTGCTCTCCAAGGACAGGTGTTGTCCTGGGAGGCGGCAAGGGGGGCTGCGTTATGAGCAACGCCAGGGCTGAGTGGAGGGCTTGTCATGTCTAGCTCTACCACACCAGTTGGCCTCCAAACAGACCCTTAGGTCACCTTTAGGCACCAAAGCCAGCTGCAGTGGCTCAGCCTGTGGGGCTGTCGAGGCACACTGTTCACGGCCCACACTGAACACACATTACACTGCCCGGAGTGATGTGTAACAGGTACTGATGTACTGTTCACGGCCTACACTGAACACACATTACACTGCCCGGAGTGATGTGTAACAGGTACTGATGTACTGTTCACGGCCCACACTGAACACACATTACACTGCCCGGAGTGATGTGTAACAGGTACTGATGTACTGTTCACGGCCCACAATGAACACACATTACACTGCCCGGAGTGATGTGTAACAGGTACTGATGTACTGTTCACGGCCCACACTGAACACACATTACACTGCCCGGAGTGATGTGTATCAGGTACTGATGTACTGTTCACGGCCCACACTGAACACACATTACACTGCCCGGAGTGATGTGTAACAGGTACTGATGTACTGTTCACGGCCCACAATGAACACACATTACACTGCCCGGAGTGATGTGTAACAGGTACTTATGTACTGTTCACGGCCTACACTGAACACACATTACACTGCCCGGTGTGATGTGTAACAGGTACTGATGTACTGTTCACGGCCTACACTGAACACACATTACACTGCCCGGAGTGATGTGTAACAGGTACTGATGTACTGTTCACGGCCCACACTGAACACACATTACACTGCCCGGAGTGATGTGTAACAGGTACTGATGTACTGTTCACGGCCCACACTGAACACACATTACACTGCCCGGAGTGATGTGTAACAGCTGATGTACTGTTCACGGCCCACACTGAACACGCATTACACTGCCCGGAGTGATGTGTAACAGGTACTGATGTACTGTTCACGGCCTACACTGAACACACATTACACTGCCCGGAGTGATGTGTAACAGGTACTGATGTACTGTTCACGGCCCACACTGAACACACATTACACTGCCCGGAGTGATGTGTAACAGGTACTGATGTACTGTTCACGGCCCACACTGAACACACATTACACTGCCCGGTGTGATGTGTAACAGGTACTGATGTACTGTTCACGGCCCACACTGAACACACATTACACTGCCCGGAGTGATGTGTAACAGGTACTGATGTACTGTTCACGACCCACACTGAACACACATTACACTGCCCGGAGTGATGTGTAACAGGTACTGATGTACTGTTCACAGCCCACACTGAACACACATTACACTGCCCGGAGTGATGTGTAACAGGTACTGATGTACTGTTCACGGCCCACACTGAACACACATTACACTGCCCGGAGTGATGTGTAACAGGTGATGTACTGTTCACGGCCCACACTGAACACACATTACACTGCCCGGTGTGATGTGTAACAGGTACTGATGTACTGTTCACGGCCCACACTGAACACACATTACACTGCCCGGAGTGATGTGTAACAGCTGATGTACTGTTCACGGCCCACACTGAACACACATTACACTGCCCGGAGCAGAAGCGTCATGCCCATTGTAACTGAGGGGGCAATTGCCCCCTCAGATTTTTGAGAGGTAATTTTTTTTTTTTTTTTTTTTTAATAAACATAGGCTATATTATTATAGGCTGTGTATGGTAGTTGAAACATAGTTTCAAGTTTACGTTTATGTATGTTTGTAGTTAAAACAAAAACATAAATACTGTATAGGCTACATACAGTACAACACAAAAGGCTGTTATTTACCCTTTGTCGCCACCTGGTGAGTAAATATATATAACTAAAACCATTAGAATTGACAACCGGTCCGCGACTTTTTTTTCCCATGTATCTACCAGTCCTTGGCACAAAAAAGGTTGGGAACCCCTGCTCTAGAGGAAAGATTTCTACCTTCTGAAAAGGCAATACCAGCCAAAATAAACATTGTGTTACATTGCTTTGAAACATGTGGTCTCCCTTTTTTGTCAAGTCCATTGAGCCTGGGCAGTGGCAATGTACTTAGTCTGGTGATTATGGATCTTTCCAGGAGGCTGAGCAGTTTGGAAAATAGCCTTATGGTTACACCTGCTCAGTCTGTTCATTTAAAATTAGATATTCCTCTAAATCTGGCTTCCAACCCCCAAAAATTTTTGCCGCCCTCCGGGCGGCGCCAGACTTCGCCCCCTCAGATTTTTGGCTTGCATGACGCCCCTGGCCCGGAGTGATGTGTAACAGGTACTGATGTACTGTTCACGGCCCACACTGAACACACATTACACTGCCCGGTGTGATGTGTAACAGGTACTGATGTACTGTTCACGGCCCACACTGAACACACATTACACTGCCCGGTGTGATGTGTAACAGGTACTGATGTACTGTTCACGGCCCACACTGAACACACATTACACTGCCCGGTGTGATGTGTAACAGGTACTGATGTACTGTTCACGGCCCACACTGAACACACATTACACTGCCCGGAGTGATGTGTAACAGGTACTGATGTACTGTTCACTGCCCACAATGAACACACATTACACTGACCGGAGTGATGTGTAACAGGTACTGATGTACTGTTCACGGCCCACACTGAACACACATTACACTGCCCGGTGTGATGTGTAACAGGTACTGATGTACTGTTCACGGCCTACACTGAACACACATTACACTGCCCGGTGTGATGTGTAACAGGTACTGATGTACTGTTCACGGCCTACACTGAACACACATTACACTGCCCGGTGTGATGTGTAACAGGTACTGATGTACTGTTCACGGCCTACACTGAACACACATTACACTGCCCGGTGTGATGTGTAACAGGTACTGATGTACTGTTCACGGCCTACACTGAACACACATTACACTGCCCGGTGTGATGTGTAACAGGTACTGATGTACTGTTCACGGCCTACACTGAACACACATTACACTGCCCGGTGTGATGTGTAACAGGTACTGATGTACTGTTCACGGCCCACACTGAACACACATTACACTGCCCGGAGTGATGTGTAACAGGTACTGATGTACTGTTCACGGCCCACACTGAACACACATTACACTGCCCGGTGTGATGTGTAACAGGTACTGATGTACTGTTCACGGCCTACACTGAACACACATTACACTGCCCGGTGTGATGTGTAACAGGTACTGATGTACTGTTCACGGCCCACACTGAACACACATTACACTGCCCGGTGTGATGTGTAACAGATACTGATGTACTGTTCACGGCCTACACTGAACACACATTACACTGCCCGGTGTGATGTGTAACAGGTACTGATGTACTGTTCACGGCCCACACTGAACACACATTACACTGCCCGGAGTGATGTGTAACAGGTACTGATGTACTGTTCACGGCCTACACTGAACACACATTACACTGCCCGGTGTGATGTGTAACAGGTACTGATGTACTGTTCACGGCCCACACTGAACACACATTACACTGCCCGGTGTGATGTGTAACAGGTACTGATGTACTGTTCACGGCCTACACTGAACACACATTACACTGCCCGGTGTGATGTGTAACAGGTACTGATGTACTGTTCACGGCCTACACTGAACACACATTACACTGCCCGGAGTGATGTGTAACAGGTACTGATGTACTGTTCACGGCCCACACTGAACACACATTACACTGCCCGGAGTTATGTGTAACAGGTACTGATGTACTGTTCACGGCCCACACTGAACACACATTACACTGCCCGGAGTGATGTGTAACAGGTACTGATGTACTGTTCACGGCCCACACTGAACACACATTACACTGCCCAGAGTGATGTGTAACAGGTACTGATGTACTGTTCACTGCCCACAATGAACACACATTACACTGACCGGAGTGATGTGTAACAGGTACTGATGTACTGTTCACGGCCCACACTGAACACACATTACACTGCCCGGAGTGATGTGTAACAGGTACTGATGTACTGTTCACGGCCTACACTGAACACACATTACACTGCCCGGTGTGATGTGTAACAGGTACTGATGTACTGTTCACGGCCCACACTGAACACACATTACACTGCCCGGTGTGATGTGTAACAGGTACTGATGTACTGTTCACGGCCCACACTGAACACACATTACACTGCCCGGTGTGATGTGTAACAGGTGATGTACTGTTCACGGCCCACACTGAACACACATTACACTGCCCGGAGTGATGTGTAACAGGTACTGATGTACTGTTCACGGCCCACACTGAACACACATTACACTGCCCGGAGTGATGTGTAACAGGTACTGATGTACTGTTCACGGCCCACACTGAACACACATTACACTGCCCGGAGTGATGTGTAACAGGTACTGATGTACTGTTCACGGCCCACACTGAACACACATTACACTGCCCGGAGTGATGTGTAACAGGTACTGATGTACTGTTCACGGCCCACACTGAACACACATTACACTGCCCGGAGTGATGTGTAACAGGTACTGATGTACTGTTCACGGCCTACACTGAACACACATTACACTGCCCGGAGTGATGTGTAACAGGTACTGATGTACTGTTCACGGCCCACACTGAACACACATTACACTGCCCGGAGTGATGTGTAACAGGTACTGAGGTGAAGTTGGTGTGTGGTGAGCCAGGCTGCATGCATGTGAAGGTCATAAGCCACCTGCACGCAGACACGTCATTAGTGGCACCAAAACTCATCACACTATCTGGAGTGGTGTGAAGCAGGCACGGCAAACGACCATCCAAAGGGAGGCCATGGCGCTGCCAGTTCCACCACTTAGGCCACATTCAGATACAATCTGTAGAGACATATAGAGCTCAAAAGTCACATGACCTTTCGTGACCTTTCCCGTCCCGGAAGTTCCCCAGTCATTTTCTCCATAGACGTTTCGAAAAATCTTTATATAATGAGTTTTAAGGCTGGAACCAAGCCAACCTGTGACCTACTGAATCGTGAGTGACCATAAAACTTTCGATTTGAGCAAGAACAAAAAATAACAACCCGGGGGGTGGGGGATTGAATTATCGAGAGTGGCTGAAAGTTTGTGAGGAATTGCTAGAGCCCTTAGACTCCCTCACTCCAGCTGGCAGGATAACAATTCATGCAGGAGGCCGGGTCCTTGCAGGCTATGTGTGCATGGTCCAGCCCTGAGCCCTGGTCCACACTCCACTGCATCCTTATCCACCTGTAAACTCTCAGCAAACTCGTATGTTAAGGAGAGATGCGGAGGAAGTGCTATATTGAGTAGGCTTTTATTTTGACAGAGACACAGGAAGTGAACTCCCTACTTTGTGCAATGTTGGTAGATTTAATACTGAGTAATGTGGTCAGATTTACAACTGATGCATACAGGGCTTGCCATCTCCTCTGCATCCTTCCAACAAACATACATGAATGCTCTGTGAATCATATATTCAACATGCGTAAGCCAAATGGACTGGTGGCGCATGTCAGTGCAACCAGGGGCTAGCCTACTGACAAATATACACAGCGCGTAATATGTGAATGCTTTTTGCCATTCAGGGGGAAAATGCACTTAGTAGCATGAATCCTCCTCATACTTTTGACATGAATCATACCCCATACATCCACACACATGCTACCCGGAAACAAGCGAAAGTGGCTTTTTGCTGTCCGTTCATTGTTTTGTTCAACAACGAACCAAATTGGTTAGCAAGGGATCACAGCCAACGCCAATACCTCACACTACCATGCTTTTGCCAGCTTGTGCAGAGACACCTAGCGATCCAGAGAGGGGCCGTGGTGGGACCAGCTCTTCTCACAAAGTAAGCGGACATGTCAGCCACATGCACACACTATGCTAACATGCAACTCAATGCCAAGACACCCGGCTTGCCGTTAAAATCAAGGAAACAAAAAGAGGCCTGCATGTGTGATACTTACACAGCCTCTGGCTAATCAGTCTGTGCTCTCACCACAGGTGATGTGATGTGTCTTTAAGAGTAATCCACATCAGCTGCCCCTGATCAAGGACAACCCCATATACATTGATGAAAGTATACTGGGAGATAGCGTTGACATGAAAGAGGACCCTGCTATGATTGCCTTGTGATTGTCCTAATTGTCTTCTCTGTTCACTGCACAAATGAACATCCCCAGGGGAAAACAAAGTATGTTGAATTGATTTTTCACATTGTTACTGACAACTGAGCCCATCTTTGATTGATGTCCATGTTTGAATTTAGGGTTCAGTAACCTTTACATGATAAGTTGTCAGAACCTTATTGCAAGTAGTAAATAAGAGGCAATATGAATCCATGTTGATAATGAAAGTAAATAAGTTTCTTATACTTACGGTTTCACACAAAGATGGGTTGACTAATAATCACATTTCCACACTGCATTGCATTTTAAATAACTTATTTTGTAAAGTAAACTATTCCTCTCACAGTTCCAAATAACAGAATCATATATTTTTTCCATATAGGCTGTTTTTGAGGGGAGTTTTTGTTTCTGCAGTATAGTTAAGTTATGCCTAATGAGTGTTCTGTGTACATCGGTCAGTGGTTTTTATCCTCGGTCATGTGGACCGAAATGAGGAAGTGAAAGGGGTTCACAGGAGTGTTGTTTTTGTAAAACAGCAAGAACTTTTTTGTCAAAAAGCAGAGCTAGTAGCTACGCTGACAACAATACTAATACAGTTAAAAGCACATTTCTAAGAATGAAATGCTCTGTTGGAATGAATGAGTATGGAA
This sequence comes from Poromitra crassiceps, assembly GCF_964638095.1. NCBI lineage: Eukaryota > Metazoa > Chordata > Actinopteri > Beryciformes > Melamphaidae > Poromitra > Poromitra crassiceps. The sequence continues at coordinate 104,656,546 of NC_139624.1, forward strand.
AGATCTGTTGCTTAACCTTCTCTTTGTCTCAGGAGAAATATGAAATATCTCAATATTGTTTTAATTAGCAATCAATGAATTATTTCTTCTAAATAGGAGCAATAGAGATCCACCATGTGAGAACATAAGTTGTAAGAAGTTTTTGAGCGAAATAAAAAGCATGATATCTCATTGGCTACACTCTGATAGCTGATAGATTTCTGAGAAGTCTCACTTACCCATTAGAAGATGTGTGAGAAACAAAACTAAAAGAGGAACACAGCACCACCTTCCCCCATCACCCTGGCTGCGCAAGAACCAAGATGGCAATGGCGAAAATGCCATACTTGAGGCCACAAACCAATGGGTTGCCCCCTGCCTGCCATTCGAACTAATGCAGGTTTAACACACTTCCGCATTGGCTTCAATTTCCACAAACGGAGCTACCCCCTTGTATGTCACACATATCTGATGAATTGTTTACACTTTAGATTAGGGGATGCACAAAGCCTTGTAAATGAATTGTAAATTATTTACACATTTATACATGTAACAGGCAAGGAACGCTTCATTTACTAAAAGTTAATAGATGACTTACAACATATTTGTGATATGTTAACATAGCACTTATTAATCATCTACAAATGTATATTAATATTTTGTAAATGATCAGTTCATCATTAACTACTCATGATTGAACATTATAAAGTGTTATCACAAAACATTTAAGTAGTCATTTGGTCTTGCTTTGATATAGCATTATGAGGTGAAAATGTTTTACTTCGACATAATCAATGGCATAATTGACCACCATTTGGCTCAACTTACCCTCTCCATACTTACCCCTCATCGGGGGCAAGTTGAGACAAGTGACTGCTTCATTTATTTATTTTATTATTTTTGTAAATGGTTTATTTTAGATCCGAAGTGATTATTCTATCTATCTATCTATCTATCTATCTATCTATCTATCTATCTATCTATCTATCTATCTATCTATCTATCTTTCTTTCTATCTATTCATGCCCTCACTTTAAAGACACCTCAAGTAACTCACCCCGCACTCTCCTAACCGTTAAAGATTGCAGAAGTGTCTAATTTTTAACCAGTCAGCAATTTTCACATTCAACCTGCTACATGCTGACTTAGTTCAGTAGCCTCCTTCAGTTTGGGGAAGAAACAAACAACCAGATCACCAAGTCAACACTTTAACACCAACAGAGGTCAGAGTTGGGAAGGGAAACTCCTACCATCTTCCTCTTTGCTGAACTTGATACTCTAGGTGCATATATACACCTACAGAAGAGATGATGCAGCAGCGAGTCAAGTTAAAACACAATCTAATTTTATTCATAGTCCGTTCAAGTCTCATTCACTTCCATTCAATTCCAAACAGTATACAAAACAACTCTGGAGACTTCTAATTTGTTTAAAGGTATCATGAACAAGAGGCTGGCAATCACGTTTTGCAAAGTTGCATGACACAAATATCAGACTATACATTTTTACATAGAAAGAAGTTCTGTTCACCATTTCATATTATTATGTCGAGAACACTGCAAGACCCTGTAAACAAAATAAATCACTTTCAGCTCATTCTGTATCTGAATACTATGTTTTCCTCACCAAAACTTTCAACCAATACAGCACTAATTGTAACATTCTCTGTGCATAAGAAGCCTGCCTTCTGTCAATCACAACCCATTCAAGCCAACAGACATAATTGAGTCTTCCAACAGCTAATCTATAGTCTGTTAAACAAAATGGAAAATCAAGCTTGATTTGTGAGGAGGAGGTGGTCCCCAGCAAGATGCTCTGTGGTCTCCAGAGCGCGGCGAAGTTTCTCCCAGAAGAGGCCAGTGTGCTGCTGGGCTCGGGGCCAGCTCAGGTAGGTGCGTCTCTTCAGCAGTTTCCTCATGCGGTAGTATGGAGACAGCTGCCAGCTGGAGATCTCCTCCAGAAACACCAGGATCAACACATCCTTCTTCTCATCAAACAGACGGAAGCTGGACAGAGATAAGAGAGGCAGAGGGCAACACCAAGTTTGGTTCATTTTTTTCATTGTGTTATTCATCCTATTCTTAAGAGAAAGCTGCAATCACTAATTTTCTCTTGTCCCATTTTTATTCTCAACAATGTATTTATTAATCTGTGGGAGATACACCACAGGTAGATCGATCTCTGTCAACTGGTTTATTGATGGCAACAATACTCAGCATCAAGGTATTGTATAAACGTGCATCATAACAGCTTAACCCATTATGAGTTACGTGGAGTAGGGCTGATATGTAAGTGTACTCAGCGTAGGCTACTGCGTATCCAGTGAAAGATTCAATGTACCGTACAGATATGAATACACACTTCATGCAGACTGTGTGGTGACATGTTGACCTGCTCTAGCTCAGAGACAGCTCCGGTCATTACCTGGCCACCTGGATCTCTCTGGAGCACCATTCACTCTCAAGGTATCGGTGGCTGATCACACAGATGGTCTTTCTGCTCCCGTAGATGGCATCTGTGATGTTGTCTATGATGGGTTTTCCTGAAGAGCAGAGAGAGACAAGCAAAGGGTCAATAGTAAAACATAATACAGTACTCAAAGGTGCTTTACATATCCCTAATAAATTAGATAAGGAAAACGGAAATATCTATGAATAAGACAAAGAACATTTAACATCCAAATGTAAACATTTAAAATATTAATTATGACACATACAATTAAAGACGAAGTGCCTAAATAAGAATTAGAGATTAAAAGCAGATTTAAAAATATGTGCTTTAAGTCAGGGGTTCCCAAACTTTTTTGGCTTGTGACCCTATTTTGATGTCACAAAAATCTAGGGATGCGATACATTTCAAATTCCGGTAGACCATAATATTCTTCTTCTTTTCCCCCTCAGAATTCTGACTTCATTCTCAGAATCCTGATTTAGTTATAATCTAAAAGATTTTCATCTAAAAAAAAAGAGACACTCACAATGTTGATTGAGCTATGGTCCATTGATGGAAGCATTTGCAGTATAGTGACATTATGTGACATTACACTGTTTGGATCTCACCTGCAATTACCACCCACCGCCACAGGTGTCACCCAAGAGAACAAAACTGAAATCTTAGAGATTATCACTTTAAACTAAAAAAACAAAAACAAAAACAAAACAAAACAAACACAAGTGACCCAATCATCTTCAGTAAAATTAAATTGTGTGTGGTGTAAAATAAATAAATAAATAAATAAATAAATTCAGGTGACCCTATTTGAATTCCAGGCGACCCCACTTAGGGTCGCGACCCTAAATTTGGGAACCACTGCTTTAAGGGATTTTTTTATGTGGAGAGTGCAGATATGTCTACTGTATGTCCTTGAGAATAAACTACAGTAGAGTACATAGTATTACGGTGACACCATCTGGAGTAATGGTGAAACTACACCAATCTTGCATCCAGATTGTTTCAATATTATGGTCAATTTGCATCATGAGATTTACATCTGGCTTTGCATCTCCAGTGTGCCCAATGAAATTGCTGCATTTTCCCATAGGCTATAATATAGCACTCAGGAAAGCCCAGGCCAAATATGTATCTGAGCACTAAGGACATGTTTGGATGATTGGATACATCTTGAGTGCAAATTGTATACCTGGACTATTTGGTTTTTCAGTTCTATCCCAAACAACTTCAGGCAGAAATTCCACATTTCAAGCATACTGTGTAAACACTTGTCATGTGCACACTCTTAGTTTAACCCGACGAGAGTTTTTGTGCGCATACTGTTGTCCATTAAAGTTGTGCTGGAAAATAGAAGGGTGCGCGCTCTTTCCTTTTCTCATCATCTTTTTTCAAATACAATACAAAGAGCCAAGATACTGTACATGTTAATGCCAGGTGTAAAGCTGATCTTACCTGGCTGGAAGTCTCGATGGTGCAGACACAGTCTCCAGCCCTGTTCTCCCTCCAGCTTTGGCAGCAGCTCTCTGAAGACCCAGGGCTCATCGTGGACATTGTAGGAGACAAAGGCATCATACTGGTTCGGAGCTTGCTGATTCTTCTTCTTTGAGTCAAAGAGGAAAGCCAGGAGGAGGTAGTAGGCGTAGACCAGCTGCCAGCTCAGAAAATGATAGGTGAAGGACACCACCAGAAACAGGAGAACCATGCATGTGGTGGAGATATAGCAGATGAGGCCAGTATCTAAGGAACAGGAGTGGACATCAATGTCCAACAGTCTTGTACCTTTTAGGCCGGAGGGATAGTTACACTCAAAGTTATAGGCATCAAAAACTTGTGTTTGGTTGTTGTTTTCCACCCACTTTAGGAACCAGGCATTGTCACAGTTACAGGTGAAACTGTTGCCTTCCATGTCCAGGTATTCAAGAGCCGGCAGAGACTGCATTTCTCTCTCACTGATCACTGAAAATGCATTCCTCCTCACCTGCAAGAACTGAAGTTTGGTCAGGTTGGCACGCAGAAAGAAATCTAGAGACCGGAGGTGTGTTGTAGACATGTAGAGTTTTTCAAGATTTGGAATTGGGGAAAACAAATCTGCAGATAAATCTGTAAGGGTATTTGAGCTCAAGTCAAGTTCATTAAGCTGAGGGGTGTAATTAAATGTGTGCAGGTGCAAGGATGTAATCTGAATATTCCTGGCATTGAATAACAATAAACTTGTCAAACCTTGTAGAAGGTTACGAGGTAGATGATACTTAACTCTGTGTTTTTGACTCTTAATAAGCAATACCTTCAGGCGAGTCAGCTGAGCAAATGGTGGATGAGGCATTTTGGCATCTGTGTCATATTTAATGTTATTGTTCATCAAATTCAATTCTGTTAAATTTTTTAAGTCACTGAAAACATCAGCGTTTATTTCTTCATGTTCAAGTTTATTAGAGTCTAGCGATATATTCAGAAGATTGGTCAATCCAATAAAAGCCCTGTTTTTAAGTTTTTTTTATTTGATTTTGATGTAATGACAAACTCTGGAGTGATTGTAAGCCTGCAAATTCCCTCTGTGTGATCGTAGTTAGTTGATTTGTATGTAAATATAGGAATTTAAGATTAGGCAGGTACTTTTTGAAAGCACCATTCAAGTTGGAGATACCGTTGATCTGTAGTTTTAAGGATTGCAGTTTGTTTAAATCCTTGAAAACACAATCTTTTAGAGTGGAGATAGAATTTCCTTGAAGTCTGAGCTTTTTGAGGCTTGTTAAATTGGCAAAATCATTGCAACCAAGTGCACTGATGTTATTAAAGCTGAGATCCAATTCTTCAAGAGTTGGTTGATTACTTGTGGCACATGGAACAGATGCAAGTCTGTTGTATTTCAGATTCAACGTCCTTAGCCCTTGAAGAGAACTGAAGCAGTTGTCAGACAGAGTTTGTATATCATTGTTTGCTAGGTCTACCTCAGTCACATTAACGCACAGCTGCAACAAAGTTGAAGTGACAACCTTGAGGGGTTTTTGTTGGAGTTCCAGTCTGGACAGTGATGGCATTTTGCAGGAAATGTTGATTAGCGCTCCAATGTTACCTTTCATAGCTTTCATCCTCAGAAAAGTCAGTGAGGAGTAGACACTCCCTAGCAATGTTTTTATTCCATCAAAAGACAGGTGAATCCCACTAATATCAAGCTTGGACACTCTTCTAAGAAAAGTCCTGTTCTGTACATCCCAGATCATGGAATGCTTCTTCCCGGTGTCACCAATGTTTAAATAGGTAAGGTTCGGAAAAATATCTGCAGTGAGCCTGAAGACATCGAAGGGATTTTGAGATAAATCAAGTGAAATTAGTTCTGTTGACTTGTTTGATAGTTCCCATGACTTAAACGTGGATAAACGGTTCTGTTTAATGAACAGGTATTGTAGACGTGGCAAGTGCTGTATAATAGCCTGAACTCGTGTTAAACATTTTAGGTTGTTCATAGATATGTCAAAAAACTTTAAGTTGGTCAGAGCCTGAAAAGAAGAGGAAGCTACAGTTCTGATGTGATTCCTAGTTAGTCTTAGTTCTGTGAGGTTGCTTAAACCATGAAACAGATTATCTTGCAGTTGAACAAGTTTATTATTATTTAGATTTAAGGACTCTAAGGAATTCAGATTAATGAAAGCACCTTTATCTATCTTAGAAATTACGTTGCATTTCAGGTTTAAAGTTGTCAGATTTGATAGATCTTTGAAATCTGATTCACCTATATTTGAAATTTTGTTTGTAGACAAATCTAAACTTCTCACTCTTGACGGAATGTCCTGTGGAACAGCTTTGAGGTTACTTTTTGAACATATGGCATTGAAATTGTAACTGATTCGGCAATTCTTCAGTGAATATCCTGTGACCGGAATAGCAAAACTGATGAAATTAAGAATGCAGAACAGTAAGCTTCGTTGAAAACATCTAGCTTCTCTTGAGCCCATTGTTGTTGTTTTTTGCTTCATTTCAGAGCCCTTGTTGTATCTAGAAGACCACGAGAGAGAAACTATTGGAATTATTATATCCAACAAATAAGTAGGTGAATTCCTGTAGGCAGTTTCTTTGTCCAAACTGGTGGGATCCAATCCTGGGGATCCAATAAAACAAACAAGTACAAAACATCAACCACAATATCAAATAACAGACACACAAATTAAGAAAATTTTGAGAGTGCTAAATGACAGCCTTATTCAAGTGTAACTGTATTTTGTATCTATTTAATAGATCACAAGGCAATCATATTATCAACGTAAAGATTATATTATGTTGATTGCCTTGTGATTGTCCTATTTACACTGCACAAATGAAGTTCCTGAGGGAAAACAATTGAATTGAATTGAATTGATTTTGTGAGTGACAACTGAGCCCATGTTTGACTGCACCAGTTACCTGACATGACATTGGCATGACAAGAGGTCCAAACCTTAAATATCAACTGAGCTTTTGCATTGAAGTAATAAATAAGAGGCATTATGAATGTTGATAATGAAAATAAAGTTTCTTACTTACTGTGTCAAGACGAATTGACTAATAATTCATTGCATTTGCACACTGTCATTGCCTTTTAGCATCCTTTGTAAAGTAAGTAAATTCCCCCAAGAAGATAATATAAGAGAGGGCTACGACGCTCTGGATCAAAGTTGATAAATTTAAAAAAGAAGGTGCTCTTTGGAACTCAAAGGGGGAAAGTCCATAAGTCCATTTCTACTAAGTAAATTCCCCCCTCAGAGTCCCAAATAACATCTATTTCAATATAGGCCTATATATATATAAAAGGGGGGGGGGGGCAAAAGGGGGTTTGTTCCTGGTGTGTGACTAAATGGGTTTTATCCTTTGTCAGTTGAAAGCATTTACAAGTTAAAAAGAGGAACTGAAAGATCATCCAGCACATGTGCTGGATGATCTTTCAGTTCCTCTTTTTCCTCTTAAATGCCTTCAACTTGAATGTCGCAGCAGCAACGTGCAGTACAAAAGCAGAAGAAAGTAGGCTACAGGGAAGTTAATAAGGTAATAAAATAAATTGTACAAAAATATATATGGCAATATACATAAGGCAAGGCAAGGCAAGGCAAAGTTTATTTATATAGCACATTTAAATCAACCACAGTTGACCAAAGTGCTTAACATGTAGGCAAATACAAGTTAATGTACAGGTAGGTGGTATTTCCTGCTTGGCATTGATGCCTGTCGCACCTCCTCCGGTGCCCACGGGTCAGCTGCAGGGTCATCAGCTAGGAACCACCATTCATCAACGTTTCGCTCCTTTAATCACTAGAACGTCTCCTGGTGGCGGAGCAGTGACAGGGACGTCTCCCTGTCACCCCCTGCAGCTGATAGGTGTTACCCCCTGCGGCTGTTGTCGGGGTTAGTTGCAAGGCAAGGCAAAGTTTATTTATATAGCACATTTAAATCAACCACAGTTGACCAAAGTGCTTAACATGTAGGCAAATACAAAATATATGGATATAAGAAACACTTAAAAGCTCAGCTCGAGTTGAAAGCCACGGAGTAGAGGTGAGTCTTTAGTAGCGATTTAAAGGACTCGAGGGACTCGGCAGTCCGTATGTGGACAGGTAAGCTGTTCCACAGACTAGGGGCACCCACAGCGAATGCTCGGTCGCCTCTGTTTTTTCTCTTTGATCTCGGCACATCTAAGAGCATCTGGTTTGTCGACCTCAGTGCTCTGGATGGAGTATGGATGTGGATGAGATCCACTAGATAAGAGGGGGCCAGTCCATTTAGAACCTTAACTCATTGGCTGCCAGCCATTTCTGGAAAACGGATGCTCCCAGTGCCAGCCCTTTCAGAGCGTTTTCAGTGATTTCTCAAGACCCACAGAATATTATGTGATATTACTATGTAAACACCGAACACGCCCAAAGAACGATGAGACTCTTTTGTATCATCAGCAAAAAAAGTGTATTGATATAATTTTCCGTTCTTTAGTTATCAGCAGTAGAAGATTGGTTGGTTTCACCAAAAACAGACGTTTCAAACTAGAAGCTGAGATAATGAGCCTTTTGTGAAATGAAGCATTTCAAGCACATCATTGACTCATTGACATCATTGACATCATTGAAGCTAATATTTTCTGATGTAGTGACAGCTCAAAAATAATTTCCTTCAATAAAACAGCGAAAACAAAGCAATTTTGATGGCAAAATAATATTTTTTAGCTGCAACCAGCAGCGCTGGCCCCTGCGTGCACAGACCCTACACCTTCTTGCTGGTCTTGATTTACTGCTGGTGGGCATCAGGTATTCTAGCTTGTGTTTGCCAATCTGTCCATCGAGCCTGCTGTCTGGGTCGGTGTTGTATGGTGCCCTGCGTACCCCACCCCCCTCAACTGCAAACTCCTCCTCCGTGGGAGTGTCTCTGGTGGCTCTCTGCTGCTCTGAATTTTCCGCTGCACGTTTCAAAGTGCGCTGCACAGCGTCTATTTTCTCAGCGCTCTGCCGTTTTTGTGCGCTGGCTCCCAGCGCTCCCAGCTGAGAATAATTTATCTTTTCAGAAAGACGCTGGTGTCGGGTGCTCCTTTTCTGGCAACTAATCTTATGGAGAAACTATCGCAACAGACAGAAAGGCTCAATTGTGGGAGCAGATTGGCTGCTGTTCACAGGCACAGCTAACGTTACAGCATGCATCGGTTTCCGTTTCCCCACGGCTTCTTCTCTGTTTTTTTCCTCACCTTTCTCTAATCTGGAGAGCACTGTCGCCACCTAATGGGTCCGTAAAATAGCTTATACACCTTCAACATCCCCCATATTTTTACAGGAGATGCATCAGGCTTTGATCCACGTCCCACCGTCAAAAAACGCAATTGACGTCTTTAGACGTCATTGGCACTCTACGTTACTATTTGAATTGACGTCTTTAGACGTCATTGGCACTCAATGAGTTAAAAGCAATTAGCAAAATCTTAAAAGTGATCCTAAAGCGGACCGGGAGCCAATGAAGCTCAGCCAACACAGGCGTAATGTGGTCTCGCTTTCTTTTCCCAGTTAGGAGCCGAGCGGCTGCATTTTGGACTACCTGCAGTCGCTGAAGTGAGGACTGGTCCAGGCCTACATACAAGGAGTTACAGTAGTCAAGTCTGGAAGTAATAAAGGCATGGATGACTTGCTACATCCTTGGATGTTGTTTTTTCCACAGAATGTTTGTCACAGAATCATAAAGAATAAGGCTGGTGTTTTCAATAAATCCTAGGACATTCAGCAATTAATTTGTTTAGCTAACAAATCTCATCCATGAAGCTGATGTTGCCCAATAAAACCAGTAGCCATAGAACTCAACTTCAAACAACTATTTCTGTATTTCCATGAAAATAGTGTGATATTTTCATAGGATTTGTTGACAATAAGAAATGTATTTAAAAACACCAGCCATTTAACTTTTAGGTATATAGGTTCATTGGCTCATCCGAGAGGGGTAAAAAAACAATGGCTGAGTTTCCCAACAAAGAAGCTTCTTAAGAGTTAAGAAGCTTCTTAAGGAGTTAAGAAGGCTCCAAAGAAGTGTTTGCCAAACGCCTTCTTAACAGAAGACAAGAAAAAAAAAGGCTCTTAAGAAGCATCTTAACTGGAGCTGTCCACCATCTCGATGTGAGAGGTCCTCTGCCGCCCACTAGATGGCACTCTGAGCCCACCAGTGGGCCACGACCCAGTGGTTGAGAAACACTGTTGTAGAATAACCTAATCGTGGTCATGTTAAACAAGAACTTCTTCTATTAAACATTATTTATTTCAGACATGGACTGCAGTTCAAATTGCTTTATATACACAGCATACAACAAAATTGCGAGAAACACTACAGAATTTAAGCGACCTTGGGTTCTGTGAAAGGTGCTATATAAATCCACAAGATTCTTATTATAAAAGGAATCCATTCTGATTAGAGGAATATAGCCTACGGTAAAACATAAGTAATACATACAGGATTGTTGTGTTCCCCAATTTTAAACACTAAAGGGTGCATGAAAGAAAGGAAAAAGGGAAAAACACAAGAGGAACAGTGGACACAAGTATCTCCTTTTGCCTGACGCGGCTGGATCTGCCAGTGTTTCGTCATTAAGAAAGTGTTAAGAATGCCCCAGACCCTTCTTACAAAACCTTCTTAACGAAAGATCATCTTAGCGCTAAGAAGCTTTTGGGAAACGCGTTGGCTTTGTTGGCTTCTTACGGGAGCCTTAAGAAGGGTCAAAGAAGCTTCTTAGCGCTAAGAAGCTTTTGGGAAACGCATGCCATGATCATCTTAGGCTAAGAAGCAATTGGGAAACGCGTTTGCTTCTTAAGGGGGCCTTAAGAAGGGTTTAAGTAGCTTCTTAGCGCTAAAAAAGCTTTTGGGAAACCCAGCCATCAGTTAATCAATACAAACGGAGTAATTGGGAAAATGCTAACTTTGTTTTCAGTCAGATTTTGGATCTCTTTATAATTCAGGGAAACCACCATTCACCTCCATAGATTTTGTTTCAGTGCTTATTTTGGATTGTTTTTTTACACATTTGTTTCACAGTTTTTTCCACTGAGTATGCTATAGCTGATTTTAATCAAATAAAGAAAGGGAAGAAATTAACACAAATGTAAGATATTCTCATTTGCAATAGTCAGAGTTGATTTAGTATCTCTTCCTTTTGTGTTGTTCTGTTCCATGTGGTCTGGCTCAGTTCTCCTCTTCTCAACTTAATGCCTTCATCTTGAAGATAGCACTTTATTTGGCAAAATTCAGATGCAACGTGCAGTACAAAAGCAGAAGAAAGTAGGCTACAGGGAAGGTAATATGGTAATAAATAATTCTACAAAAAAGATAATAAGGCAATATACATAAATAAATAAAAACTATGGAGAGAAGAAGTACGGTTAAGCATTAATACAGTGTAATAGACAAATAAAAACTGTATGATGCAGAGAAAATAATGAAGGCCGTGTGTAAGCAACAAAATAAATCAAAATATCAAATTGGCAATAATGATCTAAAACAGGGGTGTCCACACTTTTATGAATGGGGGCCAGATTAGATAATGTGAAAATACCAGGTGGCCAACTGCTTCGCGTGTCATATTGTTTATTTAAAAAAAAAAACAGATGTAAAAAACAATTCTACTCTAAGGATCTTGTTTACCATCTGAAAACATTAGTTCTGCCTGTGCTGTTCCTTCTTGGTGCTTCTCTACAAACTGTATGATAATGCTGTCATCATTAGGTGAAGGGAAAAAATGCAAATTGAACTTGTTTGATTAACCAATACTGTGTGGAGGCCACATAGGCCCTATCTGCCCCCTGGCCTTAAAATAGCGTTTAAGGCCAGGCGCAGCGCAAATTTTGGGCGTGGTCAAGCGCAGTCCATATTTTCCCCTCGGCGGTAAACCCATCTGTTAACCACTTAACCACACCTTTTAAGCGTAGAATTATTCACAACATGCTCATTGGAGAACTGCAGTAAACTAATCACAATCTTCCCTTTTAAGCTCCAATTCCACAGAGCGATCCAGTCCGCTCAGAAAAGCCCGACCAAAGCGCTCTGAGCTCCCCGCCTCCCTCTTTCATCCCCGTCTGTCTCCATATATATTATTCCATATTATTATGCTCCTCAAACAAATCTCACTGCAGTTTAAATACAGCAAGCATGTAAATACGCTACACTATAGCAAGATCAAAGTGAAAAGAATGTTCTAAACGCATCGGCTAGACCAGTGGTCTTAACTATGCCTGGTCGTAACTCCTATGTCAGTCTTAGTTAAGACCACACTGTAACAAAATGCTGTTAAAAAACAGCCAAATTCTGACAGTACCATACTGTTTCCCATTAAAACAGTAGTACACGTTAAAATAACAGCATGCTGTTAAAAAACAGTCACATTCTGATGGTAACATACTGTTTTCCATTAAAACAGTATTGTTCTGTCAAATGCAATGCATTATGGGCAACATTGCCAGAAAATACTGCAATATACTGTTAGTGTTGCATTTTGGGGAATCAACAGGCAGGAAGAGACAGGAGAACACACGTGGAACACAGGTATGTGAATCAAACTTTATCCCTCTGAATCCTCCACTTTGTGAGCAAATCATATGATAAATGCTTTTTGGATGATTCTGTCTGACGATGTTTGCTTTAGCCTGTTGCATTTTCAACCGAATGGCATTTACTTTAGTAGCTAAATTAAGTTATAACTTGGCATAGCGTGTTCAGTGACACTCCGCAAGCATGTTTGAAACCCCAGCTGCAGTTGGGCAACGTTAATGCTTTGTGTGCAGTGCATTTATTGTCCGACATTGTGTCTGATGCATGCGTATTTGACGAAGGTTATGGTTCAATCATGTGGCGGGGGTTTAACGTGACTTGATTGTTTCAGCAAGGAAATGCGCAAGCTCAATCAAGTCACGTTAAACAATCAAGCTGCTACAATCAAGTCATGTTATACCGGACCTTGTAGGCTACCCATAATTATTTTACAGTGGGGCATTCAAAAATAAGGTGGATTTACATTATATAAAAAAATTAATGGCCTACAGTCAGGCCCAGATTAACAGTGTGGTGCCCATGGGTGACCACACTTGAAGTGATCCCCTCCTTCCAATTTATAGCCTAACCATAACAGAGGGGGACAGGGAGTGTCAGAAAATACATTTATGTGGCAATAAAGGCTACAGGTTTGCATGAAGGTATTTCTAAAGTACAAGCTCAGACATACTTCAAATATACAGTGAGATGTTTTTGTCCCCAAGTCAAGTTAATCTGTTTTATTCTGTTTTATGATGATGTTGTTTTTTCAAAGACTGGCTCAGTCAGAACCCAAAAATGAGCCACAGAATGATTAAATTAATGTTGTTGTTGACTTTTTTTTCAGACAGAGCCACGAAATACTCAAAAATTGCCAAGGTGCCAAGGGTGGATTTGCCAGATACGTCTCTACAATTATTTAAAACAAGGTAAGATATCTACACTCTGGATAATGTTTCTGGCAGGTCATTATCCGCATATCCGTAGTGGGCAGGTGTGGCTCTTCGTGACTCACTTCACGTTCACTAGTTTATTAATTAATGAATCGTTCGGGCAATCGCTTATATCAACGAGCAAACTCACGGTTTCCTGCTGATAAAAATCGCAAGTTTGCTTTGCACATGCAGAGCGCTGATCATGAAGAAACTGCCGCAAGCGTATTGCGAGAATCCTCACAGCGACAGAGAAGTCCTCTGCAGGTTGTAAAGCTTATTATTATGTCCGTTAATTTAGCCACTAATATCAACATCATTTCAGCATAAATAACCTACTAGAACCTCAATTGATTTGCCATGGAGTATTTAATGGGCAGCTTTCATTTATTTGTCTGAACACTTTATGGAGCGCATCGTCTCAAAGCTCACAACACGCAACAAGGGATTTCGTTCTCAGATGTAGGCTACAGGTAACACAATATTCTTACCTTTTGCCCTTCGGTTGAAAGTAAAGCAAATATTCTCATGTTGTGAAGTAGGCTATAAGTCCGATGCCCGCGTGTCAACCAGCTGCAGTCCCTCGTCATCGTGTCAATATAGACCGCTTCAGAAAATATAGGCTATAAAGTTTGACTGACTGCATGTCTCATCTCTGGCTTGTTGCAGGTAGGCAACTTCTTAATTTAGATTATCTTTCAAGTTATTTAATTTCATGTTCTTCGATGCAAAGAGACATTTAATGTAGGCCCGCCAGTGTTCTTTAGGCTTAATTAAACGGGAATATATGACAAACTCAGTTCACAAAGTGTGTGACGAGTTCATTCACTATAATAAAATACATTTGTTGGATAATAGCTTTTGTTTTTAGTGTTTTATTGTTTAATCTTAATGGGTCTGCAAACCCGAACCGAATTAATTAATTAAATAAGGAGCGGTGTGCGTGCAGCTCCTCCCTTTGCGCAGACCGCACCGCAGTGAATAGTTAGAAAATTATTTGGAAATCAAAAAATGATTTAAAATTTAGATTTCGTTTGCTAAGAATTATACAATAATGTGTTATGTATTTATGAAATGATCAGGCTACATCTATCTTTTTTCAATAGGCTACATTTTGACTGGGCCGGTAATTATTCTATAAGGCCGGAATTCTGGAATGTTGCGGCTCAATTGTCCGGCCAGAAAAAATGCTAGTGGAATCCCTGGTTTGGTTACAAATTCGCTAAAGCTGTTTCCTATTACATTTCTTTTTTTCGATAGGCCTACATGCTACCGCGCCCCCCCCCCCCCCCCCTTCCCGCCGCCGCCCACTGGCAGAAAAAACGGCTCATATCCAGTTGTTTCTTAACAAAGACCCCTCATGTTTAGAAAGGCAAAACCTGAAAATATCCTGCTCTGTCTAGCCTGACATGATCCAGATAACATGTTTAAAAGGCACTATAGATTCAGCAGTACATTTTATTACTGAGAAATATCTGGCGGTGCGTCTCCCTGATATGGGTGTTCATTGCCTCACACTAAGTCAGGAAAACTACTGCTGTGTTAACCAAGACAACCTGCTTGATTACTATCCCTTGCCTGAATACACTGTGGGTGGCATGGCAGTAATAGTCCTGCACCATTCGTTCCTCTCATTGTAGGTCATGTCAGATGAAGAAATCCGAGGAATCATCCTCAAGGCATTGCCAACTCTTCCTGAAGAGACTCAATTGCAAATTCTTTCTAAGCTTCGATGCATTGGCCTAGAATCAAAGGAAGACCTGAAATATGTCCAGCAGGACGACATGGTTGACCTGTTGCCTGCTATTCAGCTCCGGAAGCTGTTGGATGCATTTAAATCAGGTAATGTAACTCAATGTGATATTCAAGGCTTGAAATGAACACTACCAGCTAACACTGGTAAATTTTGGTTGTGTGCAATTCTACAAGCCACTTTGTCAGTTTGCCAGCTTTTAAATCAAATGTGCCCCCCGTGTCTTTTTATTCGTTTTAGAGACAACGGTGGTCAATGTTACAATGCTCCCCAGCCCATCACCACTAGAAGGCTGTTCAACACTCTTCAGCCCATCAACACTCTCCAGCCCATCATCACAAGAAGACTGTTCAACACTCTCCAGCCCATCACCACGAGGTGGAAGCAGTTTGTCACTATCCAGTTCATCACCCCTGCCATTCACTTCATCGTCTGACCTGTCAGACTGTAGCAGCCCAAGAAACAGAAGTTTTCCTTCCCGCATATCCAGAACATGGCCAGACACGTTCCAAGTGCCATGGGACCGAATGCCACCAGAAATTCGTACAGCCGTTGCCAATGGCAAGAGACCAAACCCTGCAGCCCGACGGCAGATGGTGAGAGTGCTTGTAGATGAAATGAGGAAATGTGAGGCTAACCCCACACGCCCCCAGTGTCTCACAGTTTGTCAAAATATCGCGAGGCAGTACCCCGAGAGTTTTGCTGATGTATTTCCTGATGGGTCACTTATGGCTGGTGGTTTTAATTCACTCCTTATTCAAGTGAAAACTCGTGTTGAGAATTTAAACCGTGAGAGCAGCATGCCACGGCTCCGAGCCTCAAGGTGATCTGGATCTAGCCCTCGCAAGAGGGGGCCTACTGACACCTACGGATGTACCAGATATCAGCCAGAACTCCCACCAGAAGAGACTGATGACACTGTGGAGAAAAAACGCCAAAGATTGGAGGAGATCTATAGACAGCAAGGAGCAGGTGGGGTTGAAAGAGGAGAGGTCTGTAGTCTCATGGAGACCACATTCTGTCTACAGCGTCACCACATCAATGCAATTCCAGCTCCTGCCATTGAGGATATCAGAAGCAAGTGGCCTTACCTCTTCCATCAGAGATGTATCTATGCTCATTTTGAGCTTCTCACAGACCTTAATGTGCTGCATCTCCTGGAGCTTGCCATGCAAGAAAGTGGAAGGGCAATCAAAGAATACTTCCGGGGCAAACCTACCAACGAAGAAGTCCGGAAAGTCCTCTCCCTGTCTGAGGGTGCTGAGGTGTTGTCCAGTGTTGTCCAGCTGCTGATGGCCCACTTCACAGAGACACCAGATGGCCTCATCCTTCTAGCAGATGTTAGTTTTTTTATCTTCTATCTAAATTTATAGTGAATTGTTGCCAGCTTAAAAATCATCTTGTGAAACTATTTCCACTATACATATATATATATATATATATATGTATATATATTCCCTTATAATATTCTATGTGCCCTACAGTCGTCTGCCACGGTTGCTGATGTCGAGAGGACCCTCAACCTACCCCCGACTCCTCGTCTAATACTGCTCGGTATGTATTCAGTGAATCTACATACTGTATATTGCATTTCAATCATGAGAGGCCAGTCGGTAAGATTTAACAAGCGGCTTTATTTAGCAAATGGCAAGCATGGCAACTACTTTGGCGTATGACTCCCTCTTGAGGTGAGAGGAGGGCATCTGAATAGGCTAGAATAGATAATCACCCCCCCCCCCCCTTCCCCCGTGGGGAATTATTTGGGAGTCAAGACTCGTTCGTGGTGGACTGGGTAGGTGGGTGGGCGAAACGACAGCTTCAGAGGAGATGATGAACAGCCGTGATGCCGGCTGCTGCTATGATCCGCCAGAGAGGGAGGTGACGTAGAACCCTCGCTATATGCACTAGGATGAACTGACGTCATAACTGATGTCATACTAACACTTGACTGACGTCACGGGCTGATCAGGTTATGCAAATATGGTGGCCTTCTGATTGAAATTTGGTATGAAACCTCACATCCGATGAGCTTTTCAAGTTATTTTCTAGTCGTATTCAAGTAGAGATATTTGAAAACAAGTCAATATGCTTTCTGAAATTTCTCTATTTTCAAATTCCAGGTGGAACAGAGCATGTTGGACGCTGGATGGTCAGCCTTGAGGGTCGTGTCATTTGTGAGGGCATCCAACCAACCTTTGTGACGGGGCTTGCTGCTCTGTTTTCAGTGTACTACATCTTTAACCTGCAATACCAAGAGGAGGCTGCCTGTACACTTGAATTCATTCAAAGGTAAGATTGTCTGATCAAAACGCACGCACGCACATATGTACACACACACACACACACACACACACACACACACCAACACTTTTACTCTTTTCTCTCCTCACATTCATCATGCAAATCTTAATGGACAAGTTCACAAAACAATTAAAATTCAGCCATTATCTACTCACCCCCATTGAAGGATGGGTATAGTTCTTTAGTCCACAAAACAGTTTCACAGGAAAAACTGTTGCAGAATTGTCCAAACCAAGAAAAAGCCTTCATACTGCTCACCTGGCGTATTCCAAGTCTTTACAAGCCCTGGGATGCTAAGCCTTTGTTAACAAGGACACCGAAATGAACCTGCGTGGCTTCAGCTTAGCTTCAGCGTGGCTTTGACGTATGGTGTGAACGAATGCTAAGACTTGAAAATATGTCATTTACATCATGTCTTTAGCTGAAATCTTCACTGTAGTCATGTGGGCCAAGAGGAGGTGCAGCAGATATGGTAGCCTGCTACAGTGAAGATTTCAGATAGAACCAGGTTTAAATAGCATATTTTCAAGTAAACCTGGCATTCCAGGGCTTGTGGAGACTTGGATTACACTAGGTGAGCAGCTTATTACATATATATATTTTTTTAAGTTGTCTCTTCACTTGTTTATGAGAATTCTGCATCAGGTTGCTGTGAAAATCCGCAGACGAAAAAAATTCTTTAAAACTTGACTTCACACTTCATAGAGCAGCATAGTTTATACTTTATTTCTAGCCAAACATCTTCACAACTGGAAGCTGACCAGTACCACTAGAGCAGTCAGGGGTAAGGGCACCTTAGTGGTGGTAATGAGGCAGGTGCAAGCACTGCCTTTTCACTTTCCCCACCCAGATTTATCCGGCCGGTCCCAGGGATTGAACCGACAACCTTCCGATCACAAGCTCCCTTTTTAACCTTTAGGCCTCTAATCTTACACTACTGTGTTTTTCAGGCGCTTCATTGGAATAAACCCAGAAAGAGGGACAAAGGCCAGCCGGAGCAAGGTCATCTCCAAGAAGACGGGGAGAGTGGTGCAGAAAAAGCTCGTCACAGTCAACCCCCATGTCTCCACGCTGCTCAAGAACCTCATGGACTTTGAGTGGAATTTCTTACAGTAAACTAGGTCAGTGAGAACTCTACCCAGGCACTGCAGTTTTATTTATTTATTTATTTTTATTTTGTATTATTGGTGTTGTCAATTTTGATGACATGATTTTGAGTTGAGTCGACTAAATGCTGCTACCTGTTTTCGATAAATGTTGCTCAATTTTGGATGACAAATATACTTTTGATACCACCAGAAAGCTTACATTCTCCTCTTTCATTATTATTAATTAATACACAGGACAAGATGTTACTATCCCTTGTGCCAAAATCCGAGGAAAAACACATTTAGAAGCCCAATCCAGAATAAAACAAGCTAACAAGCTAAGAAACTAATAAACAAGACACAAATCACCAGTTACCTACCCTAGCCAACAGCAGTATGAAGCATGTCATTGGGGTTTTCAAGTGGGCACCTTCCTTCACCGACGTTTCGTTAAGTTAGGCCCACGACACCTCAAGAAGGCTTAACGGTGTAATCCAGCGTCCTGGAAACACCCCCCTCCATGCTACCACCGCACAACTGCATATTACCTCACTATCTAAGCCTAGCTATCCAGGTCGATTCGGTATGACATTCCTGACTACACCACCACTGTCAATGATTCAGCCCTGTTGATGCGGACCGTTAATCATGACCAACAACAAACAATCCCTAACTACACCACCACTGTCAATGATTCAGCCCTGTTGATGCGGACCGTTAATCATGACCAACAAACAATCCCTAACTACACCACCACCGTCAATGATTCAGCCCTGTTGATGCGGACCGTTAATCATGACCAACAACAAACAATCCCTAACTACACCACTACTGTCAATGATTCAGCCCTGTTGATGCGGACCGTTAATCATGACCAACAACAAACAATCAATCTGACCTTAGCGAGCTCCCCAGCTAGCATGTTTCCTCCTTATCCACAGCCATTCACTTGCTCGTTCTGCTGCCTGAGACATGTTGCTAACCGCAAGTTTCAGGCTCCGTCCCCGAATGCCCAACTCAGTTAGTAAGGCAATAACGGACTTTGCCACAAAACCACGGCAGCCCACCTCTACAGGCCGCACTCGAGCCCTCCAACCTCGCCAAATGCTATGTGAAATGCTATGTGAAACTCTAAATGTGTTCCTGGGTCAATGTGACTCATTTTGATGGAGCATTTGTTAATTAAAACGTTTAGGGATGCACCGATATTAAAATCTACACGCTGCTCAAGAACCTCATGGATTTGAGTGGCATTTCTTACAGTAAACTAGGTCAGTGAGAACTCTACCCAGGCACTGCAGTTTTATTTATTTATTTCTTTTTATTTTGTATTATTGGTGTTGTCAATTTGGATGACATGATTTTGAGTTGAGTTGACTAAATGCTGCTACCTGTTTTTGATAAATGTCACTCAATTTTGGAGTACAAATATACTTTTGATATCGAAAGCTTACATTCTCCTCTTTCCAATGCTGTATGAAACTCAAAATGTGTTCCTGGGTCAATGTGACTCATTTTGATTGAGCATTTGTTCATTAATAAGTTTAGGGATGCACCGATATTAACATTTTGGCAGATACCAATATTAATATTGCTCTTATGGCGGATAACCAATATTTACAGATGCCATTCTGCCTTATGCCACCACACCTGCTCCCACCACCCTCATCCACCTACCCACCCCTTGAATCCCGACCTTCCTATCCCTACCTATGACCCCTTTTCCCTAGCCCGCCCTCCTGTCCCCCTACCCACCCCTTGAACCCTAACTCTCTATGTCCTTCCTATCCCTATAGCCACAGCCCCTTTTCCCTAGCCGCCCCCCCAAACTCCTACTACCCACATCCACCTAGCCACTCCCCCTACCCTATGTAAACACTGAATTTAAAAAAAGAAAATATTTCTTTATTAAAAAAGACCATAAATCCCAGATTTACCAGTTCATTCTGAAAATGAAAAATTTGGCTAATATGATAAGAGATATTAATATTGCTCATTGCTATTATTTGACCATTTAAATGACTAACATAAGCCGATAGTGATATCATTGCATCCCTATTTTTTTATTTAATTTATTTCTTGATTTTTATTTGGACATGACATGATTTTGAGTTGTACAAATCAGTTTCATTGTTCATTGCTCATCATTGTTTCATCATTCCAGCTGAAGATGCAGAGCAATAAGAAAATCACTTTGATGACTTGTCAAAAGTACATAGGCAGCCGGTTTTCAATAAATGTTTGTTTACATAATTTATCTTTTTTCTAAGTCTCTTCTTTTCCATAGAATATTTTTAGTGTTGCAGAGCGTTTCGCAAACTACCCCTCGCAAACTACCCCTCGTCCTGCATGGTTTAGATCTCTCCCTGCTCCAACATAACTGATTCAAGTGATCAACTCGTTATGAACTCCTGAAGCTGCTTGATAACAATCTGGTCATTTAAATCAGCTGTGTTGGAGCATGCAGGGAAATATCTAAATTGTGCCGGACAATGGGGTACTCCAGGAGAGGTTTGGGAAAGGCTTAACTACATTATTCAGTATGTAGATGGATGCTAATCAAGATTACACTAAATGCAGTGATACATACTTGGCTCTCATCATACTGCCT
The DNA here is from genome assembly GCF_964638095.1 of Poromitra crassiceps. Taxonomy (NCBI): domain Eukaryota; kingdom Metazoa; phylum Chordata; class Actinopteri; order Beryciformes; family Melamphaidae; genus Poromitra; species Poromitra crassiceps. The sequence goes on from NC_139624.1 coordinate 104,677,669, forward strand.
ATGTTCTATTTTCTAAACTGTAAATTAAAGGGGAACTTCACCGGAAAACAAAGCTGATTTATTTTGCACATTATTTCACACATAACTGTAAACTGTTTTGCAGGCATTCATTTATTTTGACAGTTATTGAGATTTGATTTAAGTTGATGCCAGTGATGTCATTGTGCATGAATGACATCACTGGCATCAACTTAAATCAAATCAACTCTCAATAACTGTCAAAATAAATGAATGCCTGTAAAACTGTTTACAGTTTTAAGATATGTGTGGCATAATGTGCAAAATAAATCAGCATTGTTTTTCGGTGAAGTTCTCCTTTAATTTTACAGTAGGAGACCTGTAAAATTTACGGTAAAATGCTGGCACCCCTGCTGCCAGTAGTCCACTGTAAAATTAAGAAAATACGGAAATGTACTGTAGTTCAGTATTGCAGTAACATACTGTAAAGTAGATTACAGTAGGAGACCTGTCAAATTTACGGTAAAATGCTGGCACCCCTGCTGCCAGTAGTCTACTGTAAAATCAAGAAAATACAGAAATGTACTGTAGTTCAGTATTGCAGTAACATACTGTAAAGTAGGTTACAGTAGGACACATGTAAACTTAACAGTATAATGCTGGCACCTCTGCTGCCAGTATTTTACTGTTAATAAACAGGACAATCGTTTACAGTGCAGTCTTTAGAGTGGATTTACGCCTGTTGCACCAACACGGCTTACGTCTGGTCTTAACTATGCTGGTCGTAGCAATGCGCGTCCATGTGAATTGCCAGGGAATGCACCCTGATTGGATGATGTGTGCCTCGCGACCTGCTTGGAGCGCACTGTGCCACTACGCTCTATCAGCCACTACTGTATGTGCATCACTACACTACACTCCTCCCACCCTCCCTCGCTCCGGGGGAAAAATGGCGCCGATTGAGCCAGACAGACAGTCTGAATGAAATTGAATGTAACCTTCCCAATTCTATGTATTAAATTCTAAAAAAATTAACGGCAACATTTGGGAAGGCTAAGCCACACAACTAGTTCGTTGTAATCTAACATCATGCTTCAAAAGACGGAGAACTGGCTGTGTTACGACGATGACGGTAAGGACTCAAAAAGGTCTCCGCTGATAAGACACGGAGATCTCTGTTACAGGCAGGCTCTACGCCTCCTCCTGACCAGGCGTAGGAGTTACGCCTGGGCATAGTGAAAAGAAGGCTTAAGCCGCCTTGGTGCAACCGGCGTAGCTGTTAGGTCGTAAAGTTACGACCAACTTAGCTTAAGACCAGTGTAAGACCAGTTGGTGCAACTGGCCCCTGTTGAATTGTTGAATGTCAACTAATAAGCTGTTACAAATACTCTGGACTCTCTGTAGGCAGACTAGTGGGATCTGTTTTGGATGTCATTACAGGACATGGCTGACACCAGACAGACAATGAGTGAAGCTAGTTACATCATCTGTTCAATGGAGGAACTAAATAATGAAGAACTACGGATGAGGATGTGAGAAAGAGATTCAAAAGTGTACCTGCATGAAACAGACAAACTTTCCCACAGTGAAACGGTGGCCAACAGATTTGGAGAAGGAAGGCGAGACTTTCCATCTCCTCAGCAGCCACATGGGCCGATGACCAGAGAAGGGAAATTACAGCAAGGAGAACATGCAGAGTAAATTACAGCAAGGAGAACATGCAGAGTAAATTACAGCAAGGAGAACATGCAGAGTAAATTACAGCAAGGAGAACATGCAGATTAAATTACAGCAAGGAGAACATGCAGAGTAAATTACAGCAAGGAGAACATGCAGAGTCCGATTTGTTTTGACTCCCCGTCGTCAAAATCTTTAAACTTGCATGACGACAGGTTGCCAAAACTCTGTCCAATAAGCAAGCTGCTTGTGAGTCTGTTGTTTCCATGCCCTGGTTCCCTGGTAAACAGAAGCTATGCTTGTTCATGAAGATCCTGAAAAGAAAGAACAACCTCAAGGTGTCATCACGGGGTCCGGGCGCTAGTCCGACCTCCCGCTGGTTCGACCTCTCTCTATTCCGACCTCTCTCTATTCCGACCTCTCACTAGTCCGACCTACGCTGCCATAAATTCGGCTCTGTCAACCAAGCTTTAATCACATGTAAATCAATGCCATGGGAAGCGCACACAAACAGCCGCAATAGGCGCTGTTTCGCACAACACCCACAGCATGCACACACCTGTGTACACACACACACACACACGCGCGCACACACGCGCACACACGCGCGCGCGCGCACACACGCACACGCACACACACACACACAACTCAGCCCAACTCAACTCAGCCAGCTGACATGTACCTTTTGAGTGAACTCTGTCCCGAAAAATAAAAAACAATAAAAGAAAGCCACCCCCATGTTCTATTATTATTATTATTATTATTATTATTATTATTATTATTATTATTATTATATTTATGTTTTTATTGTTATTATGATTCTTATTATTGTTTATTATGTCGCGGGTCCACGTGTGTGTGTGTGTGTGTGTGTGTGTGTGTGTGTGTGTGTGTGTGTGTGTGTGTGTGTGTGTGTGTGTGTGTGTGTGTGTGTGTGTGTGTGTGTGTGTGTGTGTGTGTGTGTGGTTAATAACAATCTGTATGTACATTGCTCGCCATGACCGTGACATTGTGTTGGATGCAATAGCCTACAACAGATTTGACCATCTAGTGGAGCAATATATAATCATCCAAGAATGTTAGAATGGTCCAATTATACTTGCAATGCCTTTGCCTGCATCCCGAAATCCGATGTTGTTTGTTGACAACCGTCACTAGACAGCACCCTGCGAACTCATACACAGCGCAAGTGTGTATGCACCTCTCCATGGCACGGAGATCTTATTACGCACACGTTCGGTTTACATCAATCATGGCAGCAAATCCAGACAAGATTGCACGTTTCTTTTGTGTAGAGCTAACATCTGTATATTGCTGCATGTTCTTGTCTGCATGTTGCATTTGGATTCAACCTAATGTCTACATGTTATGTGTATTGATCTTCAAATTGCGGGGCATTCTGTGCGCAAAATGTGCTCGAGTTGAATGTGCCTTTATAGCCTACGAGTGGAGGCATAACGTTAGATTACGTGGACAGCTGTGGAGTGGAGAGAGAGAAGGCAGATCAGCACCTCGGACAGCGACGGGACAGCCTCCGCGCAGGTCGCACCACGGCGAAAGAATCTTTTGGCAAGTCTAAAAATGATTACGGTAGACTTCTGGGTCTAAGGTGACGACATTGTGTAACTGGCCAAAGCACATAATTTACTTTAATTTACATTACATTTCATGTCTTGCAAAGTTCCAGTGAAAATGTGAAATAAATACATAATTTAGCTTTGAACCATGCAATAGTCTTTCTTGTGTTACAACTTTTCAGGGACTATGGGGATGTTTGATACAGCCGGTGCCGTGCAACTTTGTCATTTTGTTTATGCTGAAGTCACGTTGCTTTTCATGTTGTTGTTTGAGGGACTCAGCAGCAGGGGGAGAGGCCGTGTCTGATTTTAGCAATATTATGGAGGTGATGATGAAACTGACATGGGGATCGAAATAAAATAATAGCCTAAATGAATAGAAATTAAACAAAATTAACTAATTAACTAAATGACAAGAAAATAAAAGCATTGTAAAAGGAAGATGAATGAATAGACAATACATAACACTGCAGGCTATAAAGTTTGACTGACTGCACGTCTCATCTCTGGCTTGTTGCAGGTAGGCAACTTCTTCATTTAGATTATCTTTCAAGTTATTTAATTTCACGTTCTTGGAGGCAAAGAGACATTTAATGTAGGCCCGCCAGTGTTTTTCTTTAGGCATTAAACGGGAATATATGAGAAACTCAGTTCTCAAAGTTTGTGGGGAGTTCATTCACTATAATAAAATATGTTTGTTGGACGATAATAGCTTTTGTTTTTTGTGTTTTATTGTTTAATCTTAATGGGTCTGCAAACCCGAACTGAATTAATTAATTAAAGAAGGAGCAGTGTGCCTGCAGCTCGCTCCCTTTAGACCGCAGTGAATAGTTAGAAAATTATTTGGAAATCAAAAAATGATTTAAAATTAAAATTTTGTTTGCTAAAAAATTATACAATAATATGTTATGTATTTAAGAAATGATTAATCTATCTTTTTTCAATAGGCTACATTTTGACTGGGCCGATAAATATTCTATAAAGCCAGAATTCTGGAATGTCGCCAGCTCAATTGGCCGGCCAGAAAAAATGCTAGCGGAATCCCTGCTCGGGGGTATGTGTGCAGGATGAGGCAGTCTTTCAGTCCTGTACATAGTTCTCTCTCTAGCTCTTCTACATTTACCGTGAATTCTCAACGAATCTGTTCATGTCACCATTAGCGGCTATCGGTGCTTGGATGCACGCAGCCGAAAATGATTGATCTACATTTCAGCACTCCTGCTGATGGACAGCGACAGCTGGGAAAGGATGTTCTCGAGTGGAGGAGAGATGCGGCCTGTCTGTGGAACATTGGGTGGTCGAGGGTATAGGTCGGAATAGAGAGAGGTCGGAATAGAGAGAGGTCGGAATAGAGAGAGGTCGGAATAGAGAGAGGTCGAACCAGCGGGAGGTCGGAACAGCGACATGGAACCGTGATCACACCCTTACAGATATTACTAATTAGTGCCTTCTTAGCATCAACAACCATGGGCCCTATCTTCCTGAAGCTGTATTTTAGCGTTTGCGCTCCTTTAACGCCGTGAGCAATGCAAATTGGGGGCGGGCACAAGCGCATGCCTGTCATAATTGTACTGGGCAATGGCTGCCACATGCCAAAGCAGGCGTTTCAGCGCTAAAATGTGGGGATAGATGGAATTATCCAACACGTTCTCACTCCGACCACGTAGCATATTGACGCTTTGTCCCGTCCCTTATGCGCCACTTGTTACTAACATGGTACCCTTGAGCGACCCATGAAACGACTTGGGCTTTCCGACTAAACTCAATGCAAACCCATAGAAGTCAACTTTGACGCTTATGGCAACTGCTCCCCCATCAGCCTAACTGCTCGCCCATTAGTCAACTGCTCACCATTAGCGTCTGGGGGGAGGTTAGGTTTAGGCGTGGGAGGTGGGAGAGGTTAGGTTTAGGGTCTGGGGGAGGTTAGGTTTAGGCATGGGGTGGGAGAGGTTAGGGTTAGGGTTAGGGTCTGGGAGAGGTTAGGTTTAGGCATGGGGTGGGAGAGGTTAGGTTTAGGGTTAGGGTCTGGGAGAGGTTAGCTCCTCCAGACCCTAATGGGCGAGCAGTTGACTAATGGTGGAGCAGTTAGGCTAATAGGGGAGCAGTTGCCATAAGCGTCAAAGATGACTTCCATGGGTTTGCATTGAGTTTAGTCGGAAAGCCCAAGTCGTTTCATGTGTCGCTCAAGGGTACCATGTTAGTAACAAGCGACGCACAAGGGACAGGACAAAGCGTCAATATGCGACGCGCTCAGAGTGAGAACGGGTTGAATTATCCTATCGTCAGCAGCAGGCAATTACTTTGCGCTAAGAGCTTTGAAAAGGACCTCTTAGTACTAAATACCTCGGTGCGCTGGAGTGCACCATAATCTCTGTGCTGCGCAGCGCAGTGCAAAGTAATTAGTTCCTTTTGGAGATGTCATTACGCACAGCCTTGCCACCCAGGACATCAAATTCTGCTGCTAAAATTGGGTATTAGCAGATCATTCAGTGAGGCAATCAACTATAACTCACTGAGAAACTTTTATCACATCGCAAAGAGGGAAATTAATTGAGAAAACCTGTTGGACAATGAACATAGGCTATTCACCTTCACATATCCCATAACCCGGAGGGTCAGTGGCTACGGTTACATGAGGCCTTTTAATTCGAAATGAAATCATTCGAATCAAATCATTCGCATTGATCGTCATTTCCTGCGAGTTTACAAGAGAAAATAGTATCCAATCTCAATCCTCTCTAACTCACTGCGGTCTTTCTGCGCATGCCCGTTTCACTTTTGACTGAAAAATGATGCCTCTAGATTAAAGAAAAGACACGTGATGTTGACTTTTATGTAAATGTGCGCATTCGTTTCGTTATAGATCATGACTGCCCCACAGCTAGCTTCACGTTAGCTTGCATGTAACGTTAGCGTCACCACAAGCTTGTGGAGCGCTGCCTGTTGAAGGTAGCCACAACTAGCTAGCTAAAGTTAGCCATAGCCACCACAACAGCTAACGTTAACGCCAAACAAATCCGCTGCCTCCTCCCCACGTTTGGTTTAACGTAACGCCAGCTCAGACTTTCCTCTAATCTCAGAAACCTTGCGGGACATGTATTGCAAATTGCAAAAGTGGTTGATTTGTCATCATTTGAAACTGTCAACAGCCACTCTGGAAGCGGCCATGTTTCGCCAGCTGCTGGGGCCGGGTGTGTCTGACGCGGTTTGACGCGTTTGACGTATCCATGTGATTCCCCCTCCCTTCCTGAAGTGACAGAGCTCTTCCTTGAGAGGGAGAGCTGACAACG
>NC_139624.1:104689170-104829170 GCF_964638095.1 Poromitra crassiceps
TTTGCAAATTTGCATAATAGATTACGGGTGGAACACACTTTGAAACACGCAGCATAAATAAGACCAGAATCGCAAAAGCTTCATCAAAGCTCTCAACACAAACCCCAAGAAACGAGCGAGCCCATATCCAGACTTGCCCAGCGGCCGCCAGCAGACAGGCACAGCAGCAGCAAAGCAGTGAGCCTGGTGATGCGAGGTTACAGCAGCAACAGAAACGAGCTTGTGACACGCCCGCTGCAGCCAAGAAGAACACACACGGATGGAGGAGTTTGAAGGAGAGGGGTGTTTCCTGCTGTTATGGAGGAAATTACTGTTCAAAACTATTGTTTAGATGTCTGACGTCTTACTGATGCCAAAAATGAATGGTTAAAGTGACTGTTCTATCGAATTTCACAAAAAGCCGTTTATCTCAGAATACATTTTCAGACGCTGAAACCATGCTGTATTCAACTGCTAATGCTTACATAACTACTAACTCTACAAACTAACTCTTTTAGACAGAGAAAGCACACATTCTATTAGTTCTTTTGAGATATTGTGTGTTCACAAAATCCTAACAGAAACGAATCCTCGGCTCTTGAAAGATGAGCCAGAATCCTCAAAAAAAAACCTTGGCAGAAGCTAACTACAGTATTGAAAAACGGCTGGCAGTGAATGTGTTAAAATATGTTCATGCCATTTGCACTATGGGCAGTGAATACGCCACTGTCTGTGGCGTGTCTTACTGCTTTATTGCTTGTTGCCTCTTGTTTTTTATTTATATATCTTTTATTTTTTGCACTATGTTGTAATGGAGCCTACAGCACAAGAATTTCACACGTGATACTTGTACTACGGAGTGACAATAAAAATCTTGAATCTTGAATCTTGAGTTGGGTGTGCCCACCACGCAGGGGGGGGGGGGGACATAGGGAAAATAGAATACACTTAATAATCCCAATAATAAAATCCAGTAAAATAGTTAGAATCAAATCAAATAATAAAATCCAGTAAAATAAATCAAATCAAATCAAATAATAAAATCCAGTAAAATAAATCAAATCAAATCAAATAATAAAATCCAATAAGACTACAACTAGACTGCTTCTCCTGATCCAGCTCTTTACTGATGATTTAAAAGAGGAGAAGGGGTTTATGGACTTCAGTTCCATTGGAAGGCTATTCCATAGGACTGCTGCCGAGTAAAGGAATGTGTTTTGGCCTATTACTCTTTTAAATCTAGCTGGAACCAGGTCAGTAGGGCTCCCTCTAGTGCCATGTCAATGGATATCCCTAACCCTGGTGAAGTAGCCACTGAGGTATCGTGGGACAACATTTTTAATTATCTTGTGTACCATGCACAGTTTGATTTGAGCTACCGTAAATTCCGGACTATAAGCCGCGGCTTTTTCCCCGTTTTTTGGCCCTGCGGCTTATATAACGGTGCGGCTTATCTATGGATTTTTTCAGAAAAAAAAAAAAAAAAATACAAATAAAATCTCTCTTTTTTAGCACTCTTTCTAACTATAAATCCACTTCTGTTTTAATTTCCTCTCTTGCCCTCTTTTCACCACACCGCGGACACTGTGTGCACTGTAAAAATAAACAAAGGTGGTGTTGTGTTATGTTGTTTTGTTGAAATGTTACGGTAATACGGTAAATGGGAGCTTCCTCAAACAGCCATCTCTTTCCCGACAATCCCCTCTGTGCGTGAACCCTTACATATGGTAATTACGGTAAGCAAACGGCCACTCGGTGACCTCCAAAATCGATGGATTTTACAGGTTACACAGCTTCATCAGCACATTTTATGTGCATTGCTTTGCTGCTTGTTTTTTCGATTATTTTTTTGTAAAGCACCTTGAATTGCCTTTGTGTATGAAAGACTTGACATCATTGGCGGAAATCAACCGGTTACTCCTACCGGTTCAAAGCTCATCAGCAGCCCGGAATCACAACAAGACGAGCAGTAGAAGCAACTCTCTCTCACTTACCATGGGGAAGGTACGCAGAAATTCACACGACGCAGCTTTCAAGTTGAAAGCTGTCTATCTCGCATTAAAAGAGGGAAATAGAGCAGCAGCGCGTACCCTGAGCATCAATGAGTCAATGGTGAGGCGTTGGAAGGCGCAGCAGGAGGAACTGTCTCAGTGCAAGAAGACCAAAAAGTCCTTCAGAGGTCATAAAAGCAGATGGCCCGAACTTGAAGATTCCCTTGAAGATTGGGTGTTGACCCAGAGAGCAGACGGCCGAGGCGTTTCCACGGTGCAGATCCGACTGAAGGCCAAAACAGTCGCCACCAAAATGAAAATTGAACATTTCATAGGTGGCCCATCTTGGTGCTTCCGATTCATGAGACGAAAGGGACTGTCCGTCCGGGCCAGAACTACTGTGTGCCAACAACTCCCTCCCGACTACCAGGAGAAAATCACAAACTTCGGCGAATTCACACAAAGGAAGATCAAGGAATATTCCATCGAACCGGAGCAGATCATAAATATGGATGAAGTGCCTTTGACGTTCGACCTGCCACTCACTCGGACTGTTAACAAGAAAGGTGAATCGTCGATGACATTGAGAACCACTGGGCACGAGAGAACGAATTTCACTTGTGTTCTGGCCTGCTCTGCATCTGGAGTAAAGCTGCCGCCAATGGTGATTTTTAAGCGGATTACGATGCCGAAAGAGAAAATTCCCAGTGGGATATGCCTCAGAGTCAACAAGAAAGGGTGGATGATGGAAAGTGTCATGAACGAGTGGCTGGCTGAGTGCTACGTCAAGCGCCCTGGAGGATTCTTTCGCCAAAAAAAAGCTCTGCTCGTTCTCGACAGCATGAGGGCTCATATAACAGATTCCGTGAAAGCAGCCATCAAGACCACAAACTCCATTCCAGCTGTGATTCCTGGGGGCACAACGAAGCATCTGCAGCCACTTGACATCAGTGTCAATCGTGCGTTCAAAGTGGCACTACGCGTTCAGTGGGAGGCGTGGATGACGAGCGGCGATAAATCATTCACCAAAACTGGTCGCATGCGAAAAGCAACTTTCGCTCAAGTTTGCCAGTGGATCCTGACAGCGTGGAGGAGTGTGAAAACATCCACGATCACCAACGGATTCCGAAAGGCTGGACTGCTGCGTGATGATGACGCCGGCACAGCTGGGCGCCTTCAGAGGCTGTTCGATTCCGACACCGACAGTGACGAAGAGGAGTTCCTTGGTTTTGAGAGTGACAACGAAGGAGAGAGGAGAGTGGTTGACGAAGCCACCCTGAACCTGTTCGTTTCCGACACTGAAGTTGAGGACTTTGCTGGTTTCAGTACGGAGGAAGAAGAGGAAGACGAGGATTAGTGACTTGACTTTGACTCTGTTTACAGCCGTTTGCTGCACCTTCACCTAAGGGACTGTTCGTTATTTATGAGAGGGGGGGTATGGTGCAGAAAGGGGGAGGGATATCAAATATTTTTTTGAGTACTGGGGAGGGACTTGTGTTTTTTATTTTTGCTTTAGGGAGGGCTATACAACATTCATTTTTTGTATTTTGTATATATTTTAAATGCGTTTTTTCGTTCCAAAATTCGTGTTTACTCCCCTATTTATATCTATGGTTTACCTGTATGGTGACTGGACTTGGTATCTCCCATTCCTTCCTTTCACGTAAACCGCTGCTCCTATGCACTGTGTACAGGCCCTCACTCGGTCCTGCTGTTTGCTTGGTGCATTGACTGGAAACGTTTATCATCGCTTTATATTGTTTCAGAGCTGGAATTGTTGACACATATGCAGTTGGCTAGGCTCAGGGCCGGTTCGAACATATAGGCGACATAGGCGACTGCCTAGGGTGGCACTTGTGCGCCTTCACTTGCAGCTCTCCAAATATTCTCCAGCGCTCTGCCTCTCATGCTCTTCCCCGCTAGATCCATTCTCTCGCCGCTGTCCGCGGCACGAACCGCCCGCCCTACTATGCCTCTGATTGGCCTACCCTGATATTCTTACCCTAACCCAACCAATCATCACTCCTCATGCCTAAACAAGCACTACTACTAGCCAATCAAAGGCAGAGGAGGGCGGGTCATCATGTCTTCTCCATCCCGCTTGAATGAGGAAAAGGGACACGGAGTAAATGAAATGACATAGCCTACAAGTAGACTAATTTACATCATTAACTTTGGGTTAAGGTAGCATAGGCCATGTGCTCATATGTGTGTACCAGTATTAGTGTAATCAGTAAATAAGCGCGATATTTCTAACATTGTTTCTGGGTTCCAAAACAATCTGTTTCCCTGTGCAGCGCGCAGTGCGCACTTTGCCTGCCCATTCATTGGAGAGACCAAAATTGCAAGATACAATATCTGAAGTTTCTCAAAGTTGAAACTACCTCTGCAGTAGTAGCCTACAATGAAACAAGACAGACTTAATGGACTGGCAACAATCTCCATATAAAATGAACTGGCAGAGAGAATCCTAATAGAGGATGATTGGATTTATTTAAAGACCTTTGCTGACGCAGCCCCCGCTGGTGTCCACTTCTGAAAGGTAAACAAGATTTATTTGCCAACAGCTCGTAACAACAACTCGCCTTTGTTAAGTTGTGAATCTGCTGATGATATAGGCTATAGGCTAAATACATTGTGAGTCTTATATTACTGTGGTTGCGCCGCCGTGCGCACATTCCGTGTTTTATGCACATGAGAAAGTGGTAGATCCCAGCTAGCAGATCATGGGCGGGCCGCCGGCGGCAAGCCGGAGACCAATTCGGCGGGCCACCGTCGGCAGCCGCAGCGGCTCCGCTGCGGTCGTGCTAGTCGGTGAAACAGCGGTCCGCCGGGGTGGCTCGCTGGCGGTCCGCTGGCGGCACCAGCGTACACAGCCAGCGGCCCTTGCACGGCACGCTGATGGCATGCCGCTGGTATTGCACCTCCCAGCCCCCATATACATTGTTATGCTAATGCATGCATGCAGTGCTTCTCCACTGGCAGGGCTCCCTTCCTCTCATACTTAAATATGGTGGTAATTTCTGAGGTAGCCTACTTGGTTAAAAAGGTTGAGAACCACTTCAATAATGCACATAATTACAATGATTTAAATGATAACATGTGATTATTAATACAACAATAATAATTTAAAGGAGAACAGATCCGTGAACTTTTTGTTATTTTATTTATGGACATAAGAAATGACTCAAAGGATGAGGATTTGACAACTGTGCATTGCAAATAGCAAAAAACTTGACAACTCTGTATATGTTGCATATTATGTAGGCTATATATAAAAAAATAAAAAAATCAAGCCAAAAATAATGTAGGCTATAAAAAAAACTGCCATTTTGAATCACAAAATCTGCCTTAAATAGTGCAATAGTCAAATAAAACAGTCATAAAGATACAAATAGAAAACAAGCATAAAGTCACGCACAGCAGCACATCATAGATATTCCTACTTTTCCACCGTGTTCCAAAAAGTAAATTTTATATAAAATTGTGTGTTATTATAGGTGGGTAATTATCAAGGGCTGTAATTATTGTAAGTCAATACTAGCAGGGGGAGTCCAGTAGGTTATATAAATAAACAATAGTCTCAAGATTCAAGCTTACTTAATAGCCATAATGAACATGTTACAAATGAGGAATTTGTTTTTGTGCAGTATGCAGCGCAGCAATACAAAATATCGGCAAGACAGAAAGGCAATTTTCAAATTAATTTGCATTAAAGTGCAAAGTAACAGACCTTGAAAGTGACATAATGGAGTCCATGTAAAGATCAGGATCAGAGAGTTCAAGCATGAGTCTGTGGATGAGTGAAGTCCCAGCCTCAACTAAACTTGAGGTAGGCTGGCATGGAGTAGTTGAAGAGCATGAAGTCCATGCGGTAGAGGTTGAACAGCTTCTTCTGGTAGAAGGGGCTGATGTTGTGGAAGAACTGGGCTGCCATGTCAACCGTAGTCCTGGTGCTCTTGGAGGAGGCCGGGATGGCGACCTGCCCCTCCACCCCGGCCAGCTGCAGTACGTAGCGGGAGTCCTGCTCCAGCGTCTCGTTGGCGGGAATGGCCAGCGGATCCCGGACGCCCGTCAGGACCATGAGCACTCTCTTCCAGTTGGTGCAGGCCACCATGGGCACGTAGCAGTACAGCATGCCATGCTGGTCGTCCACGATGACGTGCTTCAGGTCCTCGGGGATGAGGACTCGGCGTTTGCGGGTGTAGGAGCGGCAGGCCTCCTCTGACAGCTCGCGTCGGCCCTGGTGAATCGCCTGTACCGCTGATTCAACCTACAAACAAACAAAAACAGAAAAGATGAAGAATCATCAAATATCATGAATGATCAGCCCTAAAATAACAACTAGTGCACTTGTGGTCAATATTTAACAATTTAACATTGTTTATTGGAGCCACCGACCAAAACAAAACCTGGACGTTTTAATTTGGGTAAAGCATGGGTTTTTATATGGACTACGCCAGCTCTTGGAGGATAAAGTGCTTTGAATGCGGTGATGTCACAACAAGCTTAACACCGCTGGCTGAGCTAACGCAACAGCTAACAGTCCGCCATGTACTGTGTGCGACCACAACGTTGATTCCGCACCGTCGGTTTCAACATAATAAACACCGGCCCGCAAACCGTTCTCCCATATTATAAATTACAAAGTGTATGCCCTGCCACAATCCGTGTATGTTGTGTTCTTTCGTTTTTCCGTTTCAAAACCAAATCGGAAAAACCAAATAACGGTTTCGTTTTTTTCTTTTTCCGTTTTAAAACAAAAACGGAAAAACGGAAAATCAAAAAACGAAAAAACAGGAGGTTTTTCTGTTTTAAAACTAAACGGGAAAAGGGGAAAATCAAGATGTGTTTTGTTGTTTTGTTTCTGTGATATTTTGATATTTTTGGAAACCCCCGTGAATGCTGGGAAAACGAGGAGAGGAGAGGAGGCGCATGCGCGACATTTCCGCGGAAGTTTCAGTCTCAGAAAACAGGAAGAGAGGAGTTGTATGGTCTGAAGTTTGCTTGTTACGTTTTGACAACTTATTGCAGTTATGGCCGCACTTAAACCTTATCATAACTTGATCCACGAACTGTTTGACAGTGGACAAACATACTCCGAGATCAGTGCCGCTCTGCAGCGTTTTGGTGCTCCGCGCTGCTCAGGTTAGTAACGTTATTTCGTTATTTTTTATGTTGTTTGTCGTTTTTATGTTGTCCTCTCCATGTGGCCATGCTTTCAAACTTATATCAGCTAAAACAGATGTTTAGGTAACGTTACATTAACGTTAGCTTGCAAGCTAACGTTAGCTTTCAGCTGTTATATTTGAGGCAAACCTGCCGCTCATGTTGTGGTGTTGTACAGTATAACGTAGCGACTAGCTAGGTTGTCTGTCTGACCGTCTGCCTGTCTCTTTGTCTGTCAATCTGTCTCACTGTCTGTCTACCTGACTGTCAGTCAGCAGATAGACAGACAGTGAGACAGACAGTCAGTAGCCTACATCAGTCAGTGACTAACTGACTTTCTGACTGTCTGCACGACTGTCTGTCTCACTGTCTACCTGACTGTCTGTCTACCTGACTGACTGTCAGTCAGCGTCTCTCTGACTGACTGTGTGTTTCGCCTGTCTACCTCACTGACTGATGTCTGTCTGCCACTGACTGTCTGCCTGACTGTCACACTGGATGTTATGTAATTTAGTGTATAGCTTTCCATTGTTGCTTTGAATTTGACATTAGGCCAGCCATGACAATAGAGGCCTCTTTTAGGTCTGTGACCTCTGACCCCTTTTGTTTTTGCCCATAGTCTTCTGCACGGCCCAGCGGCAGTCTTCATCACCAGTGTCAGGCCCAGTCTCCTGAAAGGTTCCACCTGTGTCATTGGGGCCATCGTCCAGGGTTGCTCCACCCTTCGGCCCAGCCTCCTGGACACCCTCTACACCTGCCTGTTCGTCGCTGCCCAGGCCACATCACCTGCTCACTTCCTCCATGGGGCGACTACTTAATTTGAACTATACATCAACTGACACTTAACTAGACCAGCTTGTGATTTGTGTATCTGTTTCAAATAAATGTACCATTTGAAGCGGCAGCTGTTCAAAAACCCAAGCTAAACGTCCTGGACTCAATCTCAGAGAATCTTTCACATCACTTCTCACCATTGCCAGTTACACACGTCATTAGTACCCACAATCAGGATTGAATTACCCCACCTCAATCTATGCCCCACCTTCATCCTTTGCAGTGTTCCTTTAAAGGTTCTGTTAATCTATTTTTTATCATGTGTTCTATTGATCACACTCAATAGAACACACTCTAGGCCGTGTCAGGTCACTCCACCCTGTCCACCCTTTTGGTCATCGGTCAATTGATTATTATACAAAAGGTAGTTCTGGCAGGAGCAATTTGAATAGATGATGCAGAGTTCGGATAAGACAAGACAGTTTGGTCTTTTTTAATTTATTTTTATTTAAAAGGTTTACATTTCCTAATATGTATTATTGCCGCATGTATATGCTTGTTCAAAATATGCATTGCCACATGTATTAGATATGTTTGTTCAAAGTAAATTACAAATACTATTTGAATATGTGTCAATTGTTTAAACAGACAAAATGGATACTAAATTTGATTTTGAACACAGCTGATTATTGATTTGCTGAATTAAAAAAATATAGGTGAGGCAATTGTATTTATACAGCACCAAATCATACACTTAAGATCCTTTACAAATAAAGCAGGTGAAGACCAAACTCTCCAGGCAATTAAGGTATGGATGGATATCAGCTACAGATAAAATTGTGCTAAATGATAGCTACTGTAATATGGTCTACAAAGGTCCAATGCCCACCCTTTCCCCTCAAGTATTTAGAATTGACTACAAATGCAGTCAGTACATTTTAGTAGACATGATGATATGCCAAACAGCTTTAATGGTCAAAAGTTGACACTGCATGATGTAAAATACTTGAATAAAGATTCTGGAGTCAGAGGTTGGTCTCAGATGAATATATTATAGCTTGCAAGCGGAGGAATACAGAGTATAGCTTAAGGCTGGTACAATATCACTCATTCTCTAGATCAGTGATACTCAACCCGAGGCTCTAGAGCCACATGCGGCTACTTAAAATAAATAAATACAAATCTAATAAAATAATGGGAGGAAAGGGACTTGGATTGTGGCTCTTTCAAAGCTTTGTTTTTGTACACACAGAGGCACCAGCAAATCTGTCATATCTTGATTGATTGATTGATTTATTTTGGTGACATGTCAACAAAGATACAGGGTACAGACAATCACCAAGGATAAAAACACAATAAAGCCTGGCTATTTCAAGCACTGGCTTGTTTCCATTGCGGTCCTCATATCTCTCTCTACAATGCAGACAGTTATGGAGTTCTGGACAAAATTACATAATAACAATGTTCTCAGATTTGTGTGTGAGAGTCCCCCCCAATCAAATGGGTCAGTGGCCCTAATTTGGGGACTAAATTATGGTATGGTTTTATTTGGTGATTAAAAAGGGCACATCTTGCCAACACACTAACATAGAAGAGAAATTTAAAATAAAAGAATCGCTGAGGATGAAAACACAATAAAGCCCAAAGGCTTATTCCATTGTGGTCCTCATAGGGGTCCTTGAAAGCAAAAGGGTCAGAACCACTGGTCTATCACATAGCCACCTTTATGTAAGAGTGTGAATTGACCTGCTGGTCATTTTTTTAAGCTACAGTACTTGGCACTAGCTACTTGTCTATGGTCCATGTTTGACATAGCCCTGCCTGTAAGAGTAGAACGACTTTTTGGTAAAAGAAAAAAAAATACAATTTTATATGTAGACTGTTAAACCAAGAAGTTGATATGCTGATAGTCCTCTCAGCTTTTATTTGTAGATATTTGCTGGTTGGTAGTCTAAGTCTAAACTTTAGACTAATAATATTGCATGTATGTAGAGGCATGGATGTTAGCTGGTACAAAGATGTATGAAATATATCAGCTTAGACCCTGGTTGCAAGTATAACCATTTATAAAAGGCAGGATGAAGGTGGTAGCCTGGGTAAACCCAGCCATCAACGTGACGTCACAGGCTATGCCTGTAGTGTACATTTCTTCGGTGCTGATAGTATGATAGATGATAGAGGTCATGTGGAGGCTGGGTTTACCCAGGCTATGAAGGTGGGGTAATCAAATCCTGATCGTGGGCACTAATGAGGTGAGTGAGAGGTGATGGTGTGAAAGATTCTGGGAGATTGAGTCCAGGATGTTGAGGTATAGTTCAAATTAAGTAGTCGCCCCATGCAGGAAGTGAGCAGGTGATGTGGCCTGGGCAGCGACGAACAGGCACAACAGGTGTAGAGGGTGTCCAGGAGGCTGGGCCGAAGGGTGGAGCAACCCTGGACGATGGCCCGGACACCAATGACACAGGCGGAACCTTTCAGGAGACTGGGCCTGACACTGGTGATGAAGACTGTGGCTGCGCCGTGCAGAAGACTATGGGCAAAAACAAAAGGGGTCAGAGGTCACAGACCTAAAAGAGGCCTCTATTGTCATGCCTGGCCTAATGTCAAATTCAAAGCAACAATGGAAAGCTATACACTAAATTACATAACATCCAGTGTGACAGTCAGGCAGACAGTCAGTGGCAGACAGACATCAGTCAGTGAGGTAGACAGGCGAAACACACAGTCAGTCAGAGAGACGCTGAGTGACAGTCAGTCAGGTAGACAGACAGACAGACATACAGTCAGGTAGACAGTGAGACAGTCAGGTAGACAGTCAGTCAGGTAGACAGACAGTCAGGTAGACAGTGAGACAGACAGTCGTGCAGACAGAGTCAGAAAGTCAGTTAGTCACTGACTGATGTAGGCTACTGACTGTCTGTCTCACTGTCTGTCTATCTGCTGACTGACAGTCAGGTAGACAGACAGTGAGACAGATTGACAGACAAAGAGACATGCAGACGGTCAGACAGACAAGCTAGCTAGTCGCTACGTTATACTGTACAACACCACAACATGAGCGGCAGGTTTGCCTCAAACAGCTGAAAGCTAACGTTAGCTTGCAAGCTAACGTTAATGTAACGTTACCTAAACATCTGTTTTAGCTGATATAAGTTTGAAAGCATGGCCACATGGAGAGGACAACATAAAAACGACAAACAACATAAAAAATAACGAAATAACGTTACTAACCTGAGCAGCGCGGAGCACCAAAACGCTGCAGAGCGGCACTGATCTCGGAGTATGTTTGTCCACTTTCAAACAGTTCGTGGATCAAGTTATGATAAGGTTCAAGTGCGGTCATAACTGCAATAAGTTGTCAAAAAGTAACAAGCAAACTTCAGACCATACTCCTCTCTTCCTGTTTTCTGAGACTCAAACTTCCGCGGAAATGTCACGCATCCTCCTCTCCTCTCCTCGTTTTCCCAGCATTCACGGGGGTTTCCAAAAATATCCAAATATCACAGAAACAAAACAAAACAAATAAAACTTGATTTTCCCCTTTTCCCGTTTAGTTTTAAAACAGAAAACCCTCCTGTTTTTTCGTTTTTGGATTTTCCGTTTTTCCGTTTTGGTTTCAAAACGGAAAAAGAAAAAAACGAAACCGTTATTTGGTTTTTCCGATTTGGTTTTGAAACGGAAAAACGAAAGAACACAACATACACGGATTTGCCACCCAGGCTAACTAACGTTAGCTTACAGCTATGCCAAGCAAATATTGGCTAGCCGTATATGTCAGGCATGTTAGCGGCTAGCTAGCTATGTTACATGGCAGTAAAACGCCACCAAATTGATTTAACTTTTAACCATTTCGAGTAACACACATTTCGAGTTTCCATACGGACCTCCAGCATTGGTTAGTTGTTTATAACGTGACTATATTTATAACTTTTATAACGGACTCCAGCTTCCGGTTTATAATTCGGGTCTGCAGCCAGAGTATAACAAAGGAAATGGCAAGCGACAACAATGAGTCACGTTAAACCGGACCTTGTACCCACGATTCTTTTTTACAGTGGGGCATTCAAAAATAAGGTGGATAAGAGACTTTAATGTGTCTTTAAAACTAACGTTAAGCCCGCACAAGCCCTACAGCTATGCCAAGCAAATATTGGCTAGCCGTATAAGCAGCAGTAGGCCTGGCATAGCCAGGCTAACTAGCGTTAGCTAACAGAGAAACAATGGTTTGACTACTTACTGGTAACAAAATAATAACATAACGCAGAGCTCCCTCGCAAAACAGCCAACACATCTAACATTAGTTTCATATGCTATAAGAGACTTTAATGTGTCTTTAAAACTAACGTTAAGCCCGCACAAGCCCTTAGGTGAAATAATAGCTACGTTAACCAAACCAGCTAACGCTAGCTAACTTGCCTTAGGAGGGAAGGGATAAAAAGGAGGGACAATAAAGGCTACTTGATATTAGGTATTAGCTAACGTTACACAGACAATGATAGTTCGCCCGTATGGGACTAAACAATGTAGGTCTAAAAGTGTACACAAACCTTTTAATTTGATAGATCCTTCCTCGCACTAGGATCACGCAGCCAAACTCTGGATTCTGGGTGAGCAAGTTAAGTTTCAACTGTGTCTGTGCCCTGGGCAGGTTTCCAGCCAAAGTGCCGGCCAGGGGCGGAACGGAAACAATGGCTGTGGGGGTGGGGGAGGGTTTATCTATGCAAGACATTAACATTGAGCTGTGGGCTCACAGGAGAAGTGTAAGTTAGAGCTGACCAAATGTATGGTATGCACTATAAGCAGAGGTTCTCAAAGTGGGGTCCAGGGACCCCCAGGGGTCCTTGAGGGGCTTCCAGGGCCCCCAGCAAAAAAATCATTTTTACAATAATTCCAATGATAAGTAACACAATGACAGAATGCATGTACGTCCAAGTATGCACATGACATGTGCACCTATGTGCAGTGAATATGCCACTGTCTCTGACTTGTCTTATCACTCTACTGCCTTATTGCTTGTTGTGTCTTTTGTTGTTTTTGCACTCATATGCCCCGTTATATTTGTACTATGTTGTAAACGGAGTTCACAGCACAAGAACTTCACACGTGATACTTGTACTACGGAGTGACAATAAAAATCTTGAATCTTGAATGTATTTTGATCATGAATTTCATACACTTTATGTAATAAAACAGTGAAACGTGTGACGACCACACAGTGGGAGGGTTGTCACAAAAGCTGAGACCCTGGGACAAAATCTTATCAAATGAGGCTCCGTCTAATTTGTGTCAGTTTAGGGGTCCTTGACCTGAAAAAGTTTGAGAACCACTGCACTTATAAGCTATACACCACTTTGCTTGGTTATTGCAAACAGTGTGCGAACTATACTGTGACTTTCGGGGGAGCACACTTTTTCACCGGTGGGGGGGGGGGGGTGCAACCGGACGTGCGCGCGACCCGGTGCGGACAGCTGCTTGTGCGTGCCTCAGAAAGGACTGCCTCCCTTCAATGTTCACAGTCTGATTCAGGCAGCAGCACATCCGATACAGGCTACAGTATCACATAAGCAGTAGCCGGGTAGCCCAATGACCAGACCACATCCTCCACGCTCTAAAAAGCAAAAACCACAGTAAGATCTCTATTCTATAGTTTATCAGCACGCTCAAAGACACGGATACAGCTCTTGTCGTGTTCCACTTTTCTCTCCAAGAGAGAAAAGCGCGCTGCGCACACAGAGAGGGAGGGAGGGTGAGAGAGCACAGAAAGGCGAAACGGGCGCACTGCTCTCCATATACACTGCATCCACAAGAACATGATATCTCTGCCCAACACTTTTATCCACTCCATAACGCACATGTCCCACTCACTGTGAAGTTCCTGACGCATTCCATCTCACAAACAGTCCTCCATATGCGGGAGGACTCGGAGGTATTCCAGCTTCACGTCGTCGTCACTTTTTCCACATCTGCGTTTGAAGTAGAAGCGACTTGTTGCTGTTCAACTGACGGCTGCTTCCATTTCTTCGTGAATGTAAAGTTTGTCAATCTGCCTTGTTTTCTTTTTGACATCTTGCTGTTGTTTTAAATCTGACCTGCCCGCGTGAGTGACGTTTGATTTGCACCTGCGCCGTCACGCTTCGATGTGGTGATGATAAGAATAACATGCATGTCGGTATAGGGGCTTACAGTGAATTTGACAGTGATTGAGCACACTCTGAATCATACGATTGAAATAGCGTAATTTTAGGCATTATTCACTATGAAGGTACAGAAAAAGAAATAGAAAATACATGGGGTAATATATATTAGTCAATAATTTAGAGACCCCCCCAAATTTCACAAGTCATGTTTTCAGGGGGTCTACTATTTCTTTAAGGGGAGCCAAAGCCCCCCCCAGCTCCCCCGTAGTTCGCACCCTGATTGCAAAACCATTCAAAGTCCAACATCCATCCAGTTGTATTTTAATTTGCTCTGGTTTACGACTCAGGCATGAACTATTCAAGGAGGTGAATTTATAAGCTATTGACTTGATTTCTGGTATTCAAATAACATTCCAACACAGGTGATTAGAAATGTTTGTCCACTATCCTAATGTGAGGTGTCTTTAGTCCATTCATAATCACAAGAGAGAGCAAATAACATTTCACTCGGACATGAATAAATAAATAAATAAATAAATAAATAAATAAATAAATAAATAAATAAATAAATAAATAAATAAATGTTTTTTAATTCAAAGACTGTAAATATAAAAATTCGAGAGAACAACAGAAATAAAAAGTAAATGAGAGAAAAAGAGACAGAGTATTGCAGGGACAAAACAATTAGGCTACTACAGAGGTTAAATAGGCTACAATAAACTTCTCAAATACAATGTATAATCTTTGGGAATTTGTGTTTTTCATCCATTTAGTGATTTGGAAAATCTTGCTAAGTTCATTTTTGAATGCTGTGAAGGTATTTTTGCCTTTGTCTAGCATAATAAAAACAGAAATCCATTAAATAGTCTCTTTCAAACAAAATAGAACAGAACTTAGCCCATCGTTTCAAATTAGAGCTATAGTTTCATAATGCTTATGAATGCAGTTTAATGGATGGGGTGGGCCTATCTGCCGACAGCCAGACACCAGCGCCCCTCCAGCGCTGATGTGGTACTCAGAGAGGGAAAATTCTTGGCGGCTTGCCGATGGCCTGCCGCTGCTAGCCCTCCAGCGGCATTTCGCCAGAGTGAAGGTAGCGGCGTTCCTCCAGTGGGCCGCTGGATGGCCGCTGAAGGAATGCCACCGCCGCTCTGCCGCTCAAAATGCGATTGCGGGCCACCAGAGGCAGCGGCAGATTGCTAGCTGGTGGTACCAAATACAAGATAGCGGGAAAAAACAACACAGAAACTGAAAGTGAGGATTTATCCTTCAAGATGAAAAACGTACACCAGGATTTGGTACAGAAAACCTATACTTTCCCCCCAACTCCAGGGATTTCGTTGTCATGCGACCATCAAATGGTAAGTGTTATATGGCCGCCGTGCCAATATTGTGGACGCTGCTCCTACAGTATGCACTGTGTACAGGCCTATTCAGTACATTTGGGAGAACGGTCATTAATATGCACGTGTCGGTATGTTTTGTGTGTGTGTGTGTGTGTGTGTGTGTGTGTGTGTGTGTGTGTGTGCAGAATAGGTTGTTTTGGTCCTGCAGTTTGCTTGGTGCATTGACTGGAAACGTTTATCATCGCTTTAGCCTATATTGTTTCAGAGCTGGAATTGTTGACACATATGCAGTTGGCTAGGCTACTGTAGGCTTTATAACTAGGAGATGAGGCCATATTGGGCTGGGTACTATTAACGTTATATGCCCCCCGCCCCCTCTCCCCCCCGATGTCGGGCGCTATCAAACGTAGCGTTCTTCAGTAGGCTACTACCTTTGGTGTGAATATGATAAAGTGTGGTTATTTATGGTGGAGGGAGGGTGATGCATTTATCTCCAGTCACTCAGGGAGGGACATGGGAAAATATTTATAGATCTGGGGAGGGTGAAGGAACAAAACGAAAACAAAGTCGCCCCTGCACCATACCCCCCCCTCTCATAAATAACGAACAGTCCCTAAAAGATGAAGACAATGATTACGGTACCTGGTTTGATTGTTGACAGCAGCACCTTATCCTTTTGAGGATTGTTATATTATTGTTTTCCAGTTAATTTGTTTACTGCACCTTACCTTCACCTTTTGAGAATTGTTTTATTGTTTACAGCACATTATCGTTTTGAGGATTGTTTTATTGTTTACAGCACATTATCCTTTTGAGGATTGTTTTATTATTATTATTATTGTTTTATTTTTTATATTTATTTTGTTGAAATGTTAATAAATGGGAGCTTCTTATAGTAGCCTACCGTAATGCTGATTTTGTTGAAATGTTAATAAATGGGAGCTTCCCCAAACAGCCATCTCTTTCCCGACATTCCTCTCTGTGCACGAACCCTTACATATGGTAATTAAACATCAAAACACCCGCGCCTTATAGTCCGGTGCGGCTTATATATGTAAAAAACAGTCAATTTTGCTGCTGCGGCTTATATACCGGTGCGCCTTATAGTCCGGAATTTACGGTACCTTCTCTTCTGAGCCACTTGAGGATGTCAAAATGAGACTTTAAAAGGTGAGCCTCGCGAGCCGCGCAATGAGGAACTAGGGCCTAGCTGGACAGTAGGGGTGGGACAAAATATCGATACTCACAGTATCGTGATATTTCCACCTGCGATACGTTATCGATACACTGGCGCCAAAAGTATTGATATTTTATTAAAATGCAGGATCTTGAAACTGATTCCCCGCAGCCATTTGATAAACAGAGTCACTACTTCATGACACCACGTGGGGATGCTGATCAATGAATGAGGGTAATGTGAGTGAGCGGGAAGGGAGCGTACCTATGTTCCCCGGGTCCTATATTCCCCGGGTCCTATGTTCCCCGTTTTTGTGGGACCGGGGAACATAGAACCCTTCCTAACCTCCCCCAGACCCTAACCCAAAACCTAACCTCTCCCACCCCTCACGCCTAAACCTAAGGTTGGCATTGCGGGTGGTCGGCATAGCGGATAGACACCCCAAATGTTACGGAGAGTGTTAAAAACGGGGAACATAGGACCCGGGGAACATAGGGATGACCCCAGCGGGAAAGTGTAGAAGAAAAAGACAGCAGAAGAGAAAAGAAAATCTCATCATGGCGGACAGCGGAGAGAACCCAGAAAACCCAAACCTTTAAAGATTTTAATTTCCATTAAACATTTTAACTTCATATGTGGAGTAAGTTGGACAAGTTGCAGCCAGTCAGTGTGTTCAAGAGGCACTGCAGCATTGCAATATGCACTTTTTATGTAATTTTATTGTTTCATGATATACTATGCATTGCAGTTAATGCAGTATGCATTTTTTGTATGTTTCATGTCAATTTCATGTCAATATCGTGATAATATCGTTGTCGAGGGCCAAGTATCGTACCATATCGTATCGTGAGTTACTCGGCGATTCCCACCCCTACTGGACAGTGTCCCGTAAGTGGAAAGTCACTCTGGAAAAGAGAATCAGTTAAAATAAGTAATAATTAGGACCAACATACCCTCAAGTAGTAGCTACTGTTACTGTGCTGTAACAAGTTTGACCCAGAGGTCAAATGACTAGTGTAAAAATATTCTTAAAGTCCCTGGAAACCAGAAATATTTCTTTATTATTTAGCATTTTGAGTTCATCACATCACAGGACCCTATGTTAATAAGCCACCAGCCAAATATGAACGATGATGAACGCCGCAAAGTATATAAATTTAGGTTTGACAGTCATGGCAAAAGTCATGAGAATCAATTCGTTTTTAGAGTGTATTTTCTCCCACGGACTGTGTGGGCGTGTCCCGTCTGCAGCAGGGAAATTTCTCTCTCTCTCTCTCTCGGAGGAGACCTCTCTCGGAGAGAGAGGGAGAGAAGGAGAGAGAGCGAAGGAAAGAGAGATGGGGTGAGTGTGTGTGTGTGTGTGTGTGTGTGTTCGCGCGTTGCTCCGCGCATAGCGTACTGAGAGGAAGAGATCTCTGCTCTGCCGCTGCGAGTGCACAGTGCTACTGTGTGTGTGTGTGTGTGTGTGTGTGTGAGTAACCTCGCGTCACCAGGCTGTGTGTCGAGCGCTATGCTGCCTGCTCTCTCTCTCTCTCTCTCACTAGTCCCGAGAGAGAGAGAGAGAGAGAGAGAGAGAGAGAGAGCAGGCAGCATAGCGCTCGACACACAGCACACAGAGTGGGAGGGAGACAGACAGACACTGAGCGAGCGGTGTGGGGGCAAGAAGGTTTTTATAAGAACGGACAAAAGGAGAAGGGCGGATTGCGCGCGTGTACAGGTTATATAGAGCTTATGACGTCATAAGCTCCTGCATTTTAGCACCTCGCGCACTGCTCTCTTCAATGAGGAAGTGGAAATCCAGACCTTGTAGAAAAGTGTAGATTTTAAGGCTTTGGGTTGAAAGTAATCATGTATCATAATTTCTGAGGCACACAATTACTAACATAAGACCCTAAATAACATAGTTAGAACGTTTTTGTGGATTTTGGTTTCCAGGGACTTTAAAGAAAACATAAGAGACATTGAGAAACAATGAAAAAAGAGACAAAAGACTATAACTTGGAAACTTTAATTCTGCCATGAGAAACGTATGGATACACAACTAACGTTCCAGTGTCCATTTCTTTCATCTGTTTTAACAGAATCAATCCCTTCTGTCTACATGGTCTCCCACTTGGGACCTGTAACATATGCACTGTGAGAGCAATGGAGCAAGGCTAGCAATATCAACTAAGGTTAGCAACATTCGTTAGCAAGCGTAAACTAGCGGGGACAACAAGATGGTTGTTGTGACTGTGAGGAATGTTTTCAGAGTAGTTCAAGTGTGCGTCGACATGTAATCTGATGTGTGTCCTATAAGTATCTTTGACTTTCTGTTCAATGTATGTAAGCCTGTGTATCCATTCGTGAATATACAACAGTGCATCTCTTGGCCAAGAGTGCATCTCTTGCTCTTGGCCAGGATCTATATCAAATACATCATATCAGACGACTTCTTCTGACTCCTGGCTCCATCATTTCATTTCGACTGGTTTCCTTCAAGTGGTTCACTGTTTACCTTTTGGCTGTGGAATTTCATTCTCTAACATACATTAACAATTTATTTATTTATTTGAGGGACTTTGTTTTCTTTTAGGGACAATGCACATTATTAAATTAGGTTGTGTTAATTTTCAACTGTCCCTTGGAACTAGCTAGAATTAGAACTGATCATAAATGTCACTTGACAGCTCAGTAATCCGCTCTGCCGCTGTGTTGGCTGAAAGGCTGATGTTGCTTAAAGGATGGCTTTTCCGTGGTGAATATGAAGATCTATTAAATGTAACGCACCTATGGAGTTGGAATCCGTTGAAATTTTTTGAATTGATGGTTGCTAGCCAGAGAAATCAAAGAAAATGCACTCTGTGGGGTGGGGTGGGGGTGGGAGGGGAGGGGCGGGTGCGAAGGGGCAGAAATACTCCACTTCCCACAATGCACTGGGCTCGTGGCCTTCTACTGCCCAGCCCGCAGGCAGGCCCTTCCACTATGAAGACATCTAACTCCAGTAGGTGGCGGTAATGCACAAAAAGTTGTTTGCCTACCGCCATAAAACAATAGAAGAAGAAGCAAGCAGGCCCTGCAGGCTAAAACATTATTCACGCAATCTTGCTATTACTCAACTTTACTTTGTTTGTTCATCAAACGATAATGGCAAGGGTTAAATGTGTAGTTAGCGCGTGCATGTCGAAGAAGAGGAGAGAAGCAGAGGAAACGGGCAAAGCGTTTATTTCACATTTTTTTCCAAAAGAATTAGCGCTACGGCTAGCTTAACGCTAGGTAGCTAGCATTAGCATAGGCCTCCATTAGCTTGGACCTGGCTTGGTCATGGGTTTCTGTAATAAAACATCTAAAGCAAAAATCTTATCAGATGTGGTGCTCTGGAACATAATATTATCAAATGAGGGTCAGTGGTCTAATTTGGCAGAGTTTAGGGGTCCTTGACATGAAAAGTTTGAGAACCATATAGCCTACTGTCTTAGAAAATGCAGTAGGATTTATATGACAAACTGATGTGTGATTTCTACTGGCATAAATGAAGACATTTTATAGGTTGGTATGAAAATCAACAGCTCTGCATCCCATGTGTTTATACTTTGTTTTTACAACAGTAAAAAGTTCATGTTTCTTTGGTTAACACAGTAGTATTGAGGCAGGTGCAGAAATGATAGATGCCAGCAATAACTGCTCAAAGACCTCAAAGAATCTACTGCATCTAATGTAAATATCAACCTATTCGCTAGAGCTTGTACAACCCCATACCGGCATGACTGATTATAGTGGCAAATAACCAAAGCAACATATATTTTAAATTTTAATACAGGTTCTGACAATATATAAACACTATGCAAAATAGAATAATAAGATGTAGCCTACAGAAAATGAAAAATGTATGTCTAGCTAATTCTAAGATTTCGAAAATGTTCTCTATGCCATGGATTGTTTGCTGGAAGCCACGGTATTGTTTATCAGGTGAAGGGTACATGGATCGCCTGCACAACACGCTGGCAAAACAATACGACGATGCCTCCCTCTCTCGCACTGTAGTCCCCACTGGAGGAAATGTCGATAGGCTATCAGGACATCACGACACTGTCATCAAACAAACAAAAACAAACAAAGAAAAAACAGTATTAGAACAGCAAGACTATTTTCAGTGTAACGTTTGACTTACATACAAATGTTCTGCTAAATATTATTATGCAAAAAACGATTGGTTATCATCATACTCTACTAGCTATCAGGACTAACTTTACACAGACACCAAAACAGTATAGTAACGTATTGTTACACGTATCGTTGTATCGCTATGAAAAACATAATCACATAATTATTTAATTTATTCCCAGATGCCACTATAAGACCAAAACAGTAGAGTAATATTTACGCATTCTGCTATTACAGTACTCACTCGATGCTGCTGGCTCTTCTAGTTTATTTTCCGTCTCCTCACAAAAGTTTCTAAACCCCAATGATCCATGGTCCAAAACATTACACATCCCTTTCGTTCCTCGGCATATTCAGCGACTTCTTCAAGAAGAAATTGGCCTCTCGCTGTAGCAGAGCGATCCATCGGAGCACATTTGTGGCAGCGGCACAATGCAGAATTTGTCCCTGGGACGGGCAGCCTCGGGGCCGGGCTGTGGTTCGTCTCCGGCGGCCTGCTCAACTGCCTCTCCTTCCATACAGCGCAATTCCTCTGCACTGTAGTCTGGCTCATATGGCGTTAAGTAGCCCTGAATGTCAGAGTTTATTAGCACACTTTCAAAATCGTCTTCATCCATATCAAACTCTTAAATTTCATCTGAGATATTTCCTTCAGCCATGGTTGAGCTAAGGTGAGCTAAGTTAGCTTGCAGGCTATGCAGGCGCAGAAAAGATGGCTGACTGAATGTTTTGATTTCAGAGCTGGAGGTGCGTGGAGGCCCCCTAGAGGCGGCACAGTGCACACACACAAAAGAGTTGTAGTTTTAAGGTCTAGCTCTTCAGAGTGTGTGGTACACCGCTCTGACGCGGTCGTGACGTAAAACGCGTCAGAGCGGTGTACTAAAAATGTGAATGATACAGAGTGCATACAAAAGGGGTTTAGTGAGGGGAGGTAAAGGCTGCCCATTTAATCATACTACTGACATTGTAATGATACAAATCTGGTTGAAAATCAGTAAAGCCGGCCTTTAAGTGACTTTTTTTTTCTGGACAGACGATATTTGCAACCTGCAGCATGCAGTCTTTTAGAAACGTCAACGTGCCTTCAGTAAACGGCTTCCCCGCTTTGGCGATCATCTCACTCGTAACTTACTTCAACTGCTGCACCAGCCTCCTTTCTCCCTTCTGGAAGAGCTTTTGTTGTATAGAGAGCCGCAGTAACGAGTCCGGAAATCATCGATGCTAACAGCCCTGGTTCTTCACAGTTTTCGCCTATGGGAGTTTTGAAAGGGTTTTTGGCGCGATGCTTCTAATAATCTCTCTGGGCAACGCTGGCTTAATCAAATGCGAACCAGTGTTTAGTAACATCATCTTCACACATGAAGACCACTTTTATGAGTTTTGAAGCATTTACATGCCGTTAAACGGGCGGCTAGCTAGCAAACGGCTAAATGAGACTACACTGCTGAGTCGATGTGGATATATACGTCAATAACGTCACCACTTCAAACGACGAACACGGAAATTCTCTTTCCCTCACCTGGTTCAGCCCCGTTCAGCCCGGGGTAATCAGTGCACACATCCAACAACAGTCCAGGTTGACTGCTGACGTGACGTGAAGCCTATGCGACAGTGTGTAGTTCTGGATTAGCTTAGCTCGAGCATTTTACTTCTAGGGCTCGCATTTACGCTACAAAACTCATGAAAGTGGTCCTCATGTGTGAAGATTATCCCGCTGAACCTTGGTTCGCGTTTGATTAAACTTGCGTTGCCCACAGACATTATTTGAAGCATCACGCCAAAAACCCATTCAAAAATCCCATAGACAGAAACAGTGAAGAACCAGGAAGTTCGGGACTTCCGCATTCAGCCTACAAAAATACGTCATCCCTGCGGCTCTCTAATGACAGCTCTTTCTTTAGCTGTGCAGCAGGTTTGTCCCTTTCATCTCCCGGTACTTTGCATAGGCTACTGCTTTGCATGTTTAGTTGAATAATGTCGCTTCAGGTTATATTCTTTTAGTACGGCGATTTTCTCTTTGCAAATGAGGCAGGCGGCATTCCCTTTGAACTCGACGAAAAAAGTAATCACTCTCCCACTTCTCCTGAAACTGTCTGTGCTCGCCATCAACCTTTCTTTTGCCTTTTGGCAGTGACATGTTCACTTCTCAACAAAAGACAACATTTTAGCATGCAAATGTTTTTCTTTCACTCGGGTGAACCAAATCACCTGCTAATGAGGTGGATTTTACATGCAGTGATGATCCCGCTGCCCTGGAGTGTGAAGCAGTGTTGCCAGATACTGCTGACAGTTTCCAGCATAAAGAGTTCAAAAACCGCCAAAATGCACACAAAACAGCCCAAGGAACTGCACGTCTATGTAAATTTATCTAGCAACGCTGGTGTGAAATGCAACTCGTCTGCATGAAGGCAGCACCTCGTCCACGCGCCTCGGGAGCGCGCTCTGTGTTTTACAACGAGCGGAGGTGCGGGCCTGATTTCACTATAACTTGATATCAACTGGCGGGCCGTATTAAATCGTTTTAGGGGCCGTGTCTGGCCCGGGGGCCGTGAGTTTGAGACTCCTGGTCTAGGGAGATCAAAACCTCCGCTGTTTGCTCATTACCGGGAGAATATAATATTGTAGCGATCCAGGTAATCCAGGTATTACATGTAATGTGGTGTGCAATAAAAGTGTCTAGATTGCAGCTGGGAACTGATGTGTGGGAGTGTTACCGAGGGGGAACACTAGGTTGGTGGGAACGCTTCCGGGGGGAGAGCATGCGTGGAGTCAGTCTCCGGTGACCGCCTAAGGAGAAGCAGCTAGCTAGCTATGGCGTAGCAACCGCCTAGAGTTGTGATATGACTAACTGTGAATAAAGAACCCTGTACCAGCAAGAAGCCTCTGCCTCTTAAATACCAGGAACGCTACAATATATTAAACAGTCTGCGTACATTACCAAATAGCTGGCGTCCAGTCATAAAACCAGTCTGGTCTTGATGGATTATTGTACACATTGCCGGCTCAAGTCTGGCAGCCAGGACCTTGGCAAGGATTTTGTAGTCACAACACAACAAACTTATCGGCCTGTAAGACTCACAATTCAATGGGTCCTTGTCTTTTTTCAGAAGGACCGAAATCCTGGGCTGAGTCATTGTGGGTGGTAATGCTTCCTGAGCTAGAGCCTCAGCATACACTTTAGACAGGATAGTAGGCTTGCCGCGGTATTAGGTGTTACCGGTGTTACCGGTGTTACAAGGTGGTGAGGCACACACCGATTACATAACATGCCCACATAACCCACATAACACCTACTCCAGCCACTCTTGACAGTTTCAGCATGCGCTCAGCTATGCTGGTGTATATTACAAGCGCTCAGTCTATCCTGGCTGTCTGAGTGCATCATATCTCTGGTTAGACAGACCAGCAAGTAACGTTAGTTGTACATGTTGTGAACACAATCCCTCCTCATACACATGTAGGTAAGACCATTATCTAAGCCTATTCTCTTGCCACTTGCCACCTCACTTGCAGGATCGCTCTATCGTGTAAATGGCGCGGCTTGGAAACTTTTAGACTGAAGAAAATGCCACTAGTTTGTGGATATTAGTGAGATTTTTGGCCAGTCTAAAAGGGGCTTTAGAGTAGCAGAAGTTACCGTGTTAATGTTAAACATTATTGCATGCTGCACAGATTCGGACGTAGACGGAAAACAAACGCAGTTCTGTTTACCTACCTCTTTGAGATGAGGCAGAGCGTACTCAACTACAGTACATCTACAGTATAGCTAACGTTAGATCAACCAGGCGCGGACTGCATAATCGGGCACCTCAGGCCGATGCCCGGTGGCCTGCCCTGGCCTGGCCTGCAATTTTTTTTTTTTTTTTTTGGTGTGTGTGCCCGCAGTCAGTGGCGCCGGAACGAGTTTGCAATTAGGGGGACATTTTAATTTTTTTTTGTCAAAAAAAAAAAAATTGTAAAAAAAAAAAAAAAAAAAAAAAATGACAATTTTTCTTTTCCAATTCTTTTTTGCCGGCGAGTGCCGGCAAGAAAAATTGACGTTTTTTTGAACGTCTGGATGATTTTTAGCCATTTTTAGGGGAATATCTAATTTTAAATTAACATTAGGATTATACTGATGTCATTATTCAGTATTTTCTCCTTTTCTCACTCACTTGGTGATCTGCTCTCCCTTTAGCTAATTTTACAATTACACTACAACAGACAGCAACACAGGCAGAAACACTGAACTTATTATTATTATTATTATTATTATCACTTCGAAACACAGTGCAAAACTTGTCATCTCAACACAAAAATAACAATAACAATAACCGTATACGATTATAGCAGCAGCCAATGACAGTGAGTGCAGTACAGAGTCCGGGTCTGTCTGTCCCTCAGGTGTAATAATCCCACAATGATCACGGCTTTAACAAGTGTCACAGGCTGTGTAAACAGTGTAAAGTGGGCTCTCTGTAACTTGATCCCCGGGTCTGTCTGTCTCAGGTGTAATAATCCCACAACGATCACGGCTTTAACAAGCATCACAGGCTGTGTAAACAGTGTAAAGTGGGCTCTAAACGACAGGGGCAGTTGCCCCCTCAGATTAAAAAATTAGGGGGACCAAATTTTAAGGGGGACAAAATGTCCCCATGTCCCCCTTGTTCCGGCGCCAGTGAGTCAGGCCACTCACTGAACAGCAGGCCAGGTGCCGCCTACTGGTTTACTAGTGGTTTTATTACTTATTGGTTAGTCTGAAGTAATAATTACACCTCAGGGTTAAAGTGGGTGCATCTCATTGTAAAATTGGACTCAGAAACTCGGAACCATAGACGGTATGAAAATATGGACAGAGCCACAATGATGTCACTCATTCATTTCTGGACTCTTGTGTTGGAGCCTTGAGTTTTGCATTGCTCAACACTTGGCTATAGGCTATAGAGACTAAAACCATTGTTGGCCTAATTTTTCAGAAACAAAGGTAGGGGCTTGAGCAGAACACACTGTCTTTAATGTTAGGGGCTTGCTTAAAAAGGAAGATGTTTAATGAAACTGAGAATATGTCAATGTTTATTATTATTGTTATTGTTATGACGTGTATTTCTTAAGCCTGTGGAGAATAACGCAGTATGCACGATCTGATCACTCTTCCTTAAATAAAGTTTGCTGTGTAGCATTTGTACAGAGGCATGTTTTTGGTTTTACTTCTTCATATTATACTTGCAGTTATCTAGGCAATGTTGATGTTTCTATTAGTGAACAAATAGGTAACATATATCCTTGCGTTAGCATTATATTCACTAAATCTTGCTTCAAACGATCCAAATTGGGCTTCAAACGGCCCACATTATTCAAGCGCGCATCGGCCCATATCGGCCTGGCCTGCTTGGTATCTAATGCCTGGCCTGAATTATGATCCCAGTCCGCCCCTGAGATCAACTGTATCAATCAATGAGGGGGAACAAGGGGGATAAACAGCCCCATTTCAATGTGGTGCAACAGGAACTCAAGAGGCACGGTCGGCAGCGGAAGAAAATCCCTTTCCGCTCCCTGCAAGCTCTGCCATCGGCTCCAACTGACCAGCTCTGCCCATTCATGGATTTCTTTTCCACTGCCTATGTGTCGCCTCCACACAGTAAATAGCCCTACTTTTGTTATGCCCCCTGGACAGAAATGCATCAGCCGCCCCTGGAGGTCCATCTACAAAGTAACATTATTTAAACCTTGAATCAATGAGCAACGAACAACATTATTGGTAGAATACTGATATGTAAGTAAGAAGCTCTATTCAGATAGTATGATTCACAACAACACAGCCATGGCGCCAGGATTTAAGGTTTGAGGTTTCCAACTGTGACGTCGTTTGTGGCACATGCAGGTACTGGTAGCTCAAATCGTGCCAAATCGACGTTTGGTCCTTGGCGCTTGGCTTGGCATGCTCAATATAATTTGGCCCTTGGGAAAAACTAATTGGGGAGCCCTCCCCTGGTATACAGTAAGCTATGGCTGGTGTCCCCCAGGGCTCTGTTCTAGGTCCTTTTCTCTTCCTTCTCTACATGAAATCACTTGGTCACGTAATCTCATCCCACGGTTTCTCCTATCAGTCCTATGCTGACGACACCCAACTTTACCTTTCCTTCCCCCCGTTGACACTCTAATTGAATCACGCATCTCTGCCTGTCTGAAAGACATTGAGGGCTGGATGGCTGCTCACCACCTCAAACTTAATTTAGATGAAATGGAACTCCTCTTTCTCCCTGCTAAAGACTCCCCTCTCACCGACCTCTCTATCACCATCAACAACTCCATTGTATCACCCTCCCTAACAGCCAAGATCGAACCTCGGAGTGATACTCGATAATCAACTCTCCTTCTCCCCTTTCATTGCTGCCACGGCACGTTCCTGCCGGTTTACCCTCTACAATATCTGAAAAATCCGCCCATTTCTCACCATAGAAGCATCACAACTCCTGGTTCAATCTCTTGTCATTTCCCGCCTTGACTACTGTAACGTTCTGCTTGCCGGTCTCCCTGCCTCTGCTATCCAACCACTTCAACTCATTCAAAATGCTGCAGCCCGTCTGGTTTTCAATCAAAATAAATTTTCCCATGTCACCCCCCTCCTACGCAATCTACATTGGCTTCCCATTCTGGCTCGTATCAAATTCAAGACCCTGAACCCTAATCCAAATCTTAGCCTTAAACCAAATCATAACACTTAACTAAACCCTCACTTTTTGTAGGATTTCCCTTGCCTTTATATCCTTTACAAGAAAACATACAAGAAGACACACACTTTAAACTTGACACCTGGAAAAGTCAGGTTACTGTAAGAATATCCACCAATCTGGGACCAATCTGTAACACACACACACACACACACACACACACACGCACACACACACACACACACACGCACGTACGTATGCACGCACGCGCACGCACGCACACGCACACACACACACACACACACACACACACACACACACACACACACACACACACACACACACACACACACACACACACACACACACACTTAGTTGAACAATGTCAGCACATGTGTGCACAATGTGTCGCCCCACCTTCCTCAGTTTACTGGCCCCTTCAACTGTCAATCATGGCATAAATATTTCACAAGCGGGGAAACCCCTTCTGTGTCCTAGCCTACTTAAGGCCTGGTGGCACACTGTCATTGTCACACTCTCACACATACTGCTCTCAGACTCACACTTCCTAGTTCCTACAGCTTCACCTGACACCTCACTCAGACTCAGACAGCGTGGAGCCATGGCTAGTTGCAAACTGTGTTTCCTGCCACTGGCAGCTGTCTGCTCCCTCCTCATCCTCACCAGCTTCATCGGCAGCACACAGTCAGGTGAGTGAAGCGCAATATTCTGCTTCCCGCAACCATTGAGTTGCTGCTGGAATCCTTGAACATTTGTGATGCATTGTGGGAAAAGGTTGTACTTGTGATGGGTGTCCATTATGTGGTAAAAGTTTTATTTTCTTCTGTCATAGCCAGAATCACAAAGGCATACAAAAGACCAAGGACATTTGCTCAATTGAAATTTCAGCTATGGGCACAAAGAGGGCACAGTCTGCTGGTGTTAGCTTATGATTATATGACTTACATTTCATGCCAACTGCCAACTATGAAATTCCTTTGTAAATGAAAAAGTAACTACATTTCTTGTGTGTGTGTGTGTGTGTGTGTGTGTGTGTGTGTGTGTGTGTGTGTGTGTGTGTGTGTGTGTGTGTGTGTTTACAGCAAGCTGCTGCGTGAATTACACAAGGCCTAGGCTGTCATGCAGCCGTCTGAGAGGCTACACCAAACAGAACATCAGTGGTCCATGTGACATCACTGCCGTTATGTGAGTTCAGTTAACCCTCCAAATGCAGCTCTGAATCCCATGTCATCATGCTCAACTGCAGTTTATATATTTGTCAAACTTATTTGACAAAAATATAGACACATTTAGATAGCCTTTTTCATAAAAAAAATATGTTCATCTTTTTTTGAAGAAAATCTTCTTACTGAATTGAATGAAGTGAAAGCAAGCACTGTAACCCAACTCTGATTCAGAGAGGCTACACATTAGACTGCATAAGAAAAGTACAAGACTCAGTAACAACTTCACAATGGCCTTATTTGAGTACCAATTAAAATCTCTCTAATACATGATGCATTTACAAAGAAACAACACAATGCAAGCTTAACGATCGTTTACTTGCTTGTGTTAGCTGGCATGTTAAAGTTGAAATTCAATTTTGAGCTTTAGCACAACTGGTCAGCCAAAATAATTCATCATTCAAGAGTGCTGCCAATCTTTATGTAGACTATGTATTTTTATTCCCTTATGTTTGTAGCCTACCATTTGCATTTGAGTACATTGTGTGGTCACACTGTTGTAAATACATTATGTATTAAGGGAATTTTCCACA
Organism: Poromitra crassiceps; assembly: GCF_964638095.1. Lineage (NCBI taxonomy): Eukaryota > Metazoa > Chordata > Actinopteri > Beryciformes > Melamphaidae > Poromitra > Poromitra crassiceps. Next base: position 104,718,314 of record NC_139624.1, read on the forward strand.
TTTCTCTATGTTGTCTACTACTAAAACTACTATTTTGTTGCATAGTGGGTCTAGGAAACGTTATGGAAGAAGATAAACTGAGATCAATTTCTAAATGTAACATTACACAGGTGTCATTGTGTAACTGAGTGTATTCATTCTTTCTGTTTTCTGGGTCATGCAGCTTCCACCTTCCTGGCAAGTTTGTGTGTGCCGATCTCTCCAAGAAGTGGACTCAGAGACTGATCGCGTGTGTGGAGTGAGTACAGCCCTCTTCTTCATTCATATCCTGTGTGTTGTTTTGAATGAATCTGTCTCTCTTTTGCATTTGTTTTATTGTACCTGTATCACATTGTAGTGCCCAAAACAGCTTGTTGCACATTTGTAATGCATGTTGTCCTTTGTCTTTTCCTTATAAGCAAGAGGAAAGCTCTGGCCTAAAGAGACAAATCTCCTGGACTCTCTTGTGAAGTGGATTTTTATTTTTTATATTTTTTACTATAGCATCATACACTGGAGTATCAGTGTATTTGCAGAATATGGTACTTTCATGTAACTTCAGTGCTAAAACATGATTTGATTATAGAAAATGGTATATTTACACGTAAATGCAAGCTCTTCAAATCATAATACTGGGGACTTTTCTGTGATTTGTGTATTGTGTTCCATTCTCTAATTATTTTCTGTATATCTGTTTTATAAAATGGACGTGTAGTATTCTTAATACATAAGAACTGTAACTACAGTGTGTATATTGAACAAACAATTGAAAACGTTGTTTTCAGAATGTGCCACAAAGTATTTTTGTGTTGATGTTTACCGTCTAAGATGGTGTATGAACCACTTTGCTCTCAGAAGTGGAAGGTTCTAATCAGAATTTAATAAAATGTGTTTTATTAAGAATATTACTGTCTCTCAACATGGATCTGATGAAATTAAAACTCGTATCGACCATACCTTTTATACCCTTCAATGCAATTGCTGTAAATAATGATGGGGGGGGGGGGGGGGGGGGGTTGGGGGGGGGCTGGCAAGGCTTGAAAGTAATACTTTTTTATTACAAATAATAATACAAATGTCGCAGTTATATATAGATCACAAAGTTAACTTTCATGCACATTACAGATTTCACCATATTCTACGGTGATGAATCAATATGATTAGAATTTGAGTTTGACTGCCAGCATTGAAAGAGATCAGCAAGAAATCAAGTTAGGCAGTTTATACAAATACAGTAAAGCAACATTCCTACATCAAGAATATAAATTAGAAAAATGCATATGCCTTTTTGATAGTGTCTCTTCATCCTAAAGAAGAGAAAGCTCTCTTCAGTAGGACTCTAGCTGATAGCAATGTGACTTAGCTACCATACAATATATATATATATATATATATATATATATATATATATATATATATATATATATATATATATACGTTCAAGAGAATGCATACCGAATTAATGAATCAGGGTCAAAATGTACAATCTGGAACGTTGGTTTTGAAAGCCAGATATAATAACCCAATCAATAACCCAATCAAGCCCTCTAGATATGGCCATTCGGTGATAAATGGGCAGTAAAACCCTAATTACAGGACAATTTCAGTGTGAATTGATTTTTTTAAACATTTTTCATCTTTTCAACGTTACATGCAACATCCAAACACCAAGATTAAAAATAGTTTACATTGTTTTCCCCAAACCTCTCCCATTCAATTCCAATAATAGAAAACAAATCTGGAGTCTTCTAATTCATTTAGTAAAGGTAATCCATCACTGTACAATATAATTTTTGGTAATAACATTTGACAAGGTTTTACATCCTCACAAATCAACATCCTCACAAATCTTGATTCGTGAGGAGGAGGAGGTGGTCCCCAGCAGGATGCTCTGTGGTCTCCAGAGCGCGGCGAAGTTTCTCCCAGAAGAGGCCGGTGTGCTGCTGGGCTCGGGGCCAGCTCAGGTAGGTGCGTCTCTTCAGCAGTTTCCTCATGCGGTAGTATGGAGACAGCTGCCAGCTGGAGATCTCCTCCAGAAACACCAGGATCAACACATCCTTCTTCTCATCAAACAGACGGAAGCTGGACAGAGATAGGACAGGCAGAGGGCAACACCACGTATCCCGCATGCATGGTATGAGTCACATGCAGAGAATGACTTGAATACTCAAACCCAGTGAAGCCCTTAGCCCATACTTTAGTTAAGCTCATACTCTATGGTTATGAGAAACTCTAGTCTAAGCTTAAGATGTCTGACCCATCTCAAGCAAACTCAAACTCGCACATCTTTATAGCCTACATTTTAACATCTGCAAAAAAGAAATGCTGGTGAGCACTATAATTTTATTATTGGGATTATCATTTCTTAGCCCTGTTTTAGAAATAGCCTATTGCTCAGCCAAAGAGGGAGGGGGAATTGGCAGTATAGGTAGAACTTTTCTTATCCTATTTTGCTGGTGCACTGATTTATCTGTGGGAGAGACACCACGTGTAGACAGTAATTATTATAAATTATAAAACCTGTCTAAATGCAGCTATGTGGGGGAGGGGGAATGGGGGAGACAAAACAAAAGAAAAAACAAAAGAGAATCCTATTGCTACATACCAGTCCCACATGCAATGTGGTCTCCAACCTGCACCATGCTCTTTAAGTTAACCGGAGTATGGCTAATATGTAACCGTAGCCAGTGAAAGATAAAATGTACCAACCATACTGATATGAATGCACACTTCATGCAGACTGTGTGGTGACATGTTGACCTGCTCTAGCTCAGAGACAGAGACATACCTGGCCACCTGGATCTCTCTGGAGCACCATTCACTCTCAAGGTATCGGTGGCTGATCACACAGATGGTCTTTCTGCTCCCGTAGATGGCATCTGTGATGTTGTCTATGATGGGTTTTCCTGAAGAGTATAGTAAAGAGAAGCAGAAAGAGGCCAATAATAAACTCATAAACAATAGTTCTCTTTATTTATCAATGATGCAGTAATTGTAATAACAATCAATTTTATTTGTATAGCCCTTCTCTAAGTACTCAAAGGTGCTTTACATACTAAATTATATATACAGGAAAACACATGGCAATATCTATAAATACGACAATGGATGAAACATTTAACATTAATTATGGCAAATAAAATGAAAAGACCAAGAGGCCGAATGAGACTTTGAGATTAAAAGCAGATTTAAAAAGGTGTGTTTTATGGACTCTTTGGATGTGGAGAATGCAGATTAGTCTCTAATGTCCTTTGGGAGAGAGTATAGTGCACTGCATAGTGATTTGGCGACACCCTCTGGAGTAACAGTGAAACTACACGAATCTTGCATTCAGATTGTTTCAAGATACTAGTTCATGCAATCACGCATTGGAGCATGCAATCACTGTGTGTGTGTGTGTGTGTGTGTGTGTGTGTGTGTGTGTGTGTGTGTGTGTGTGTGTGTGTGTGTGTGTGTGTGTGTGTGTGTGTGTGTGTGTGTGTGTGTGTCGTGATCAGTGTTGGGGGTAACTCATTACAAAAGTAACATATTGCATGTAGCCTAATATATTACTTTTAGCAGTAACTCAGTAATATAACTTATTACTAATAGGATTTCAGTAATATTATACCAGTTACTTTGTCAAGTAACACAAGTTACAAATTGAGTTAATACAAAAAAAAATAATCAAAGCACATAAATAAAGATACAATCATTTTCTAATCAAATTGTTTGTTTTTATGCAAAAAACCACTATAGATGACAATAAGAAAGGAAAATGATAACATTTAGAATTTTGGAGGGTTTACACTGACTTTTTGGGCTGTTGGGGGCAGTGATGTCATTCTGTTAAGTGTTGTTATTTTGGTGAAAGTAATGCAAAAGTAGTATAATAAGTAGCAAGTTACTCTAAACAGACAGTAATATTGTAAAGTAACTTATTACTTTCAAACGAAAGTAATGAGTGTAGTATATTACATTTTGAAAGTAACTTGCCCAACACTGGTCGAGATGTCACGCTGATTCGTCCTATAGATATTTTTGCCCATATATACAGTATGTGTTAGATGATTTTGCTGGCCGGGTTACATTTACATCTGGCATTGCATCTCCAATGTGCCCATTGAAATTGCCCATTGCTTTCTAAAAACTGATTGTCAAGGTCAAGGTTACTTTATTTGTACCCATATAGATTGTTACCTGTTTCGCCATAATATTAGATATTCAAGATTCAAGATTGTCATTGTCACTCTGTTGTACGAGTACACATGTGTGAAATTCTTGTGCTGTGGGCTCTGTTACAGACAAGGTGCAATAGGTAAATAGTGCAAAATCACAGCAAACACCAAATAGGGCACAACAACACAGCAAGCAACAAATAGATAATAAGACAATAGTTACATAGGGCAACAATGTAACACACCTACTTATCCCATAAAACCCTAATCTGTTGACAAGCTCTCTCCATGTAACAATGTAACAGTGTATGTGAAGGGCAGTTGAGGCAACAGTTAAATAAATAAAGTAGAAGTGATATCCCTGACACTTCCGGTGAGGTATGTAGCGGACGGACGCGTGGTACGCAGCTCCTGCTTTTTTGATGGCTGACTTTTGCTAGATACGCCTGCATGTTTCATTTTTAGTGCGACGAGTTACTAGAACGACACTCGAGTGTTTCGCGCGGTATGAGCGGCAACAAAAGGACTCGTAAAGCTTTGAAACAGTCTCAGTTACAGCCCTGCCTTCTCTTAACAAGTGAAGCTAAAGTTAGCACTCGCGCAGCCAAGATGGCACTTGACTCTCCTCTTACTCTGCAAACGCTAATTGACGAGTTAGAGAAATCCAGAAGAAGCATGGCCACTGAGTTTACTGCCTCCCTGAATGCGGCGCTCGCCCCAATTCATTCTTCCTTGGAAACTATTAACAACACGGTGGCGAAGCACACTGCTACTATTGTGGATATGGAAAAGGCCCTCACGGCGCACTCAGACGACATCACAAGCCTACAGAAAGAAGTAGTGGAGCTGCGGGTAAAGACGACCTCAATGGCGGAGGAGCAGGTTCTGCTTCGGTCTACTGTAAATGACTTGATTTGTCGTTCAAAACGGCAGAACCTGCGGGTTATTGGCGTACCGGAGGGGGCCGAAGGTGGAGACACGAGACTTTTCATGGCTAACTTATTCAAGGAAGTAGCCGGTGAAGTGGTTTCGGGAGACCTCGAACTGGACCGAGCCCATCGGGTGCTCAGACGCAAGCCTCAAGGATCTCGCCCTGTGATTGTGCGTTTTCATCGTTACGTTGATAAAGAGAGAATACTGCGGTGGGCCAAGGAACATCGTGATGTCGTCTACAGAGGCAACAGCGTCAAATTCTACGAGGACTTCAGTGCAGAGGTGGCTACCAATAGAGCCGCTTTCAACGAGGTAAAATCACTGCTTTACAAGAAAGGCATACGGTTTGGTATGATGTACCCGGCTCGACTGCGTGTGACCTTCCACGGTACGGACCACTACTTTGCTTCTCCTGATCAAGCTGAGCTTTTCTATCAGGAACGTGTACACAACTCTGAATAAGTTGGTCAGGTGAAGCGGGCCCTGTTTTGTTTTTCTGGACCACTTTTTTCTTTTTTTCTCCTATTTCTCCCCGCTGGACACACTACAGATGAGGCACGCGCGGTGCTCCGCAGCTTGGTATGTATTGCTTTCTGCGACTTGGACATTGCGTTGGTTCCCCTGTGCAGGTTGTGCACCTATGCCGGGAGCATGTGCTTAAACTTTGGATTACCTGGCCGTGTGAAGCGGGTCTCATTTTTGGTTCGTTTGGACCGGTAACCCCCCCCCCCCCCATCACTGGACGCACTGCATTGAACTAACGACTCTGGGCTTCTCTTTCTCTCTTTCGTTAATATGACGGTCCTAATGCCTTCTGTTGAACATGGACATTCGATCTTGCCTAGTTCCACTAGGACTTGAGTCTTTGGTTGGTTCATGTTTTTTTTTGTCTCATTTAAAAGTGAAGAGTATTTAGTTTTTGTGTGGATATGTCCTATTTGTTTGGGTGTGTGTGTGTGAGTGTGTGTGTGTGTGTGTGTGTGTGTGTGTGTGTGTGTGTGCGCGCGTGTGTGGATGCGTGCGTGTGTGTGTGTGTGTGTGTGTGTGTGCTTATGCGTGTGTGTTTTTCTTTTTTTTTCTTTTCTTCCATTCATTTATTTTATTTATTTATTTATTTTTGGGTATTTTTCGATATATTTATTTTAAGGGTTGTTAATTTTCTTCTCTCTCCCACTCTGATATTATATGGGCAATGCTTACCTCTCAAATAGGCTTCGATGTCATTGTACTGTCTTAGTATTATGAGAAGTCAGTTTTGGCATAAATGTATATTTTTCAAATAGGCTTCACATCATTGCACCATCTTGCCAAGTGGAGAGAGGCCAACTAATCAGGCTTATTCAACCCCATTCCATGCTAATATCGACAGTTTCATATACATTTTAGTTGGTGGCCTGCTTGCCTTGTGTATTAATCTCCTTCTCGGATCTTTGTATTAGGACTCCATACTTTAAGATGTTGTTGCCATGTGAAGTTAAATTTAAAAGCAAGCACATGAGCTGCGCAAATTGACATGTTTAACCAATGGCACTGTGTGGAAAAGAGAGGTCTATTACTCTGTCAAATTTAACCTATGCATTGGTACTCGCATGTCATTGATGCGGGTGTACTCATACACAGAAGCACACAGGTACTGAAAGCACTTATTTTATGTATACACATTTGAGTGCCAACTGCACACTGGACACTTACTATAGATCACCTATATAGCCAGAGCATATACATGATGGCGCTGTTGTTATTGCTGTTGCTTTTGTTTGTTCTTTTCTGCTTTTTCCTCTCTCTCTCCCCCCCCCCCCCCCCCATTAAGAAGTTAAACCCAATATAATTTGACTTAATGACTCTAAACCGACTGAGTGCCCCTCTTTTGAAATATGCATAGCCCTTACCATTCTTCCATTTTATTTTTATTTTTTGTATCACAACAATATCACTGGTCTAGTTTACCTGCTTCTCGATTTGTGTATGGTGTTGCTGGTCAATGATTGCGAGTATTCACATGGCGTAGATCACGTTCCATCAGGAGGTGAACTCCACTGCATAGTAAACTGGTTGTATTTAGACCAATCCTGCAACTTGTCTGGTTTCGAAATGACAAGTTTAGGAAACCAATTAGTAAGTGGTTTTGAATTTTCTTATTATCAAAGTTTTAAATTATGTGTTTTTTGTTTATTTGTTATTGTCGCTGGGGGGACATGTGCGATGATGTTTTCTTTTGATGCTCAGGGTGTCCATCTCCTTTTCATCTCTGTCATTAACTATTTCTTTGTCACAGACACGATCAATGGTTAACCCAACTGTACACCAGAGGACAACTGAGGGGTCTCCTATTAGGTTGGTGAGTTGGAATGTCCGTGGACTGGGGGGCCCAATAAAACGGTCCAGAGTGTTTTCCCATCTTAAAGCTCTTAACACGAGTATCGCCTTCTTACAAGAGACTCATATGCGGGTGAGTGATCAGAATAGAATGCGTAAACCTTGGGTTGGGCAAATATTCCATTCAGCTCTCAACAGTAGATCCAGAGGAGTTGCCATTCTAATCAGTAAACATATACAGTTCTCCCCCGAACAGATTATATCGGACCCTAATGGGCGCTACATCATAGTGAGTGGTGCTTTATACCAAACCCCAGTTGTATTAGTCTGTGTTTACGCCCCTAATTGGGATAGCCCGAATTTTATGACTTCTCTTTTCTCTGAGATTCCTAATCTTGACACTCACCGTCTTATTTTGGGGGGTGACTTAAATCTAGTAGTTGAGCCGCAACTAGATCGCTCACACCCTAAGTCAATTATACCATCTGGAATGTCTAAGGCCTTGTCGTCTCTCGCGAGTCAGTTGGGTTGTATTGATCCGTGGCGTTTCCTTTATCCTACTGCAAAAGAGTTTTCATATTTTTCGAATGTACATCAAGCTTACTCCCGTCTTGATTACTTTTTTATAGATAGGACTCTGTTATCTGTCGTCAAATCTATTTCTTACTCTGCTATCGTGATCTCTGACCACGCCCCACTGATTTTGGACTTAGCTCTCTCACCACCTGTTACCAATAGGCAATGGAGACTAAACACAGGTCTTTTATCGAATGATAAATTCTGTGACTTTATTTCTAGTAAAATAAACATGTTCCTTGAAACTAACAAGAACGAATCAACTTCACCCTCACTCCTATGGGAAACTTTCAAGGTTGTGGTGCGTGGAGAGATCATCTCCTTTAGCTCTCATTTAACCAAGGAGACTAAACGAAAGCAACAAAAACTAATAGACGCAATCCTCAGTATAGACGGGGAGTATTCCATCTCTCCCAGTCCAGCTCTATATGCTAGAAGGGTTCAATTACAATCTTACGCTTATTCTTAATTTCTTAATTTGATTTGCTTTCTACAGGCAAAGCGAAGTATCTTATCAGACGGACTAAAGCTTCATACTACGAGCATGGTGACAAGGCCAGCCGTCTCTTAGCCTTCCAAATTAAACGTCAAGCGGCCCCTCGAGTTATATCTAGAGTTTTTGATGCTGCACATTCCTCAGTTACCGAACCATCTGAAATAAATAAAGTTTTCACTACATTCTATTCTAATCTTTATCAATCTGAGCCCCCTATAAACAATATAGCTATGAATAATTTTTTTGAAAATTTAGATATTCCTGTCATTAACAATTATAATAAACAAAATTTAGATAGCCCTTTTCAATTAGAAGAAATTAGTACTTGTCTTAAATTAATGCAAAATAACAAAGCCCCGGGACCAGACGGGTTCCCGGCCGACTTCTACAAAAGATTCTCTCATTTACTTGCCCCTTTATTATTAGATATGTTTAATGACTCATTTGAATGTGGCTCTCTCCCTCCAACATTAAATCAAGCTTCAATTTCACTTATACTGAAAAAAGACAAAAACCCTGAGGAATGTGGCAGTTGGAGACCTATTAGTCTGTTAAACTCAGATGTTAAGCTCTTAGCTAAAGTCCTGGCAAGCCGGCTAGACCCGTGCCTACCTAGCATCATCTCAGATGATCAAACAGGTTTTGTCAGGGGACGGCAGTTGCCGTGGAACATAAGGAAACTTTTGAATATTGTTCTTTTCCCCAGCTCCACACCAGCTGCCGAAATGGTCATTGCATTGGATGCAGAAAAAGCATTTGATCGTGTAGAGTGGGAGTATCTGTTCTCCGTCTTGGGGAAATTCGGCTTTGGCCCTAAAATTATTTCTTGGATACAATTACTATACTCCGCCCCCACTGCTTCAGTGATGACTAATTCTCAGAAATCAGATTACTTCTCGTTATCAAGAGGGACCCGTCAAGGTTGCCCTATCTCTCCTCTTCTCTTTGTTCTAGCTATAGAGCCTCTTTCTATAGCTCTTAGATCCTCAACACTTTTTACCGGTATTTATAGAGCTGGACTGGAACATCGTGTATCTCTTTTTGCCGATGACCTTTTGTTGTACGTCAGTGAACCTGAAAAATGTGTCGATGACATCTTACACATTATAACATCTTTCGGTTCATTCTCTGGTTACAAACTAAACATCGGCAAAAGCGAGTGCTTCCCCATAAATGAGGCAGCGAAGCAAATTCCGCCAGGCATGCTACCATTCCGACTAGCTCATTCTAATTTTCGTTACTTAGGAATCAGCATTTCCCACTCTCTTTCTTCTCTCTTTAAGGATAATTTTGCAAAGTTAGTGGGTGATATTAAATCTGACCTAGAACGTTGGGATTTTCTTCCTTTGTCACTAATAGGTAGAATCAACTCTGTTAAAATGAATATTCTTCCTCGCTTTTTATTTCTTTTCCAATGTCTTCCAATTTTTATACCTAAGTCATTCTTTCAAAACTTGGACAAAATTATTTCCAGGTTTATCTGGGCTGGTAAAAACCCAAGGGCCCGTAGAGAAGTTCTCCAAAGAAACAAGCAGGATGGGGGCCTTGCCCTGCCTAATTTTTTATTCTATTATTGGGCGGCCAATCTTGTAAATATTCACGCGTGGTGTAATTCACCCGCTCTCAATTGGTGTATAATTGAAGACATCTCTTCTCGACCTTCTTCTCTTTCAGCTTTAGTCTGTGCCCCCTTAGACTCTCGCCCCCCCCAATTTATTAAAAATCCTATAGTTCTCTCTTCTTTAAAAATATGGAAACAGTTTAGGCGTCATTTCAACCTGCTTGCCCCTTCCCCACATAGTTCTATATGCCATAATCATTTATTTCTCCCTTCTCACCTAGATGCATTTTTTAGTTTGTGGAGAGAGAAGGGTCTAGTCTGCTTTTCAAACTTATACTTAGAGGGTATATTTGCCTCTTTTGAGAACCTCAGTGTACAATATAATCTACCACACTCCCACTTGTTTAAATATATGCAGGCTCGCAACTACGCTCGCACGCATTTTACATCTTTCCCTCTACTCCCGGTAACCTCTTTTCTAACCGACATTCTGTCTCTTCCTAAAACAAGAGGTTTAATTTCAGTCATGTATAATCTCATATTGAACTCGAACACGATCTCTCTTGCGAGAGTTAGGGGTAAGTGGGAGGAGGAGTTTGGACAAGATCTGTCTGATGAATGTTGGGAGGAGGCATTAGTTAGAGTAAACTCCTCATCCTCATGTTCTCGTCTAACCTTAATCCAGTTCAAAGTTCTTCATAGGGTTCACTACACAAATGCTAAGCTTAGTAGGCTGTTCCCTGATACGAATGACATTTGTGATCGATGCGGCTTGTCTCCAGCTGACCATACTCATATGTTTTTCCTGTGTCCAAAGCTGTCTGATTTCTGGTCATGTTTTTTTAGAACATTAAGTGAAGCCCTTAATATTACACTGAATCCATGTCCGTTTATTTCCATTTTTGGGGTGCCCTCTACATTAGTTAATCTCTCTAAAACTGAATCTGATGTTGTCGCTTTTGCATCACTCATAGCCCGTAGACGCATTCTGTTGCATTGGAAAAGTCAAAATCCCCCCCCTTCCACATCCTGGCTGAGTGATTTAATGTCTTTCCTGTCTTTGGAGAAAATTGGGCATTCTGTGAGAGGATCAATTGCTAATTTTGACAGAAGATGGCAGCCTATTATCTCCCATGTCAACTCGCTCGTGTCTCTGGACCCAAACTGACCTTTATTTTATTATTTTTTGAGATGGACACCCTGAGCATACTTTATTCTTTTTACTTCTATATACTTCTCCCCTTTTTTTTTTTTTTTTTTTTTTTTTTTTTTTTTTTTTTTACTTTATCTTTCTATATGGACTTGTCGATTGCTCATCACCCCCCATGCGACCTATGCCTGATTTGTGTGTTATCATGTAGACTTATTGTTTTGTTAGTTTTCTTTTTGTTTTGTTTTGTTTTTGTTTGTTTGTTTTTGTTTTGTCTGTTTGTTTCATTGTTGTTTTAGTTTTCTTTCTGTTTGTGCCTTTGTCAATTTGAGATTGTATAAGAAAAGGTTGTGCTCCAGTCTGCGACTGGTGCATCCCAAAAGAAAAAAAAAGAGAGAAGAAATACCACTGTTCTGTGTGTACCTTGTATATAACTTTGCAAAATTCCAATCTCAAATAAATATATTATAAAAAAAAAAAAGAAGTGATATCCCTCATACATAATCAAGATACACAATGTGTTTACCGTCACTCTCCGCGCAGTAACAGTCGTCAAGTTAGTTGGTATCGCCATAGAATGGAGGCAAATGGTACAGTCGTTCAAAATCACCAAAAACACACATCTAACAGCACCAAAAAGCTCTTTGTGCTTCGGGTACTCACCACGCGATGAAATACGTCATGAAATGAAACGTCATTTTTGGAGCAAATCCCTACACAAGTTACTTCCTTGTTTGCCTGTAAACAGCGTTTCCGCTGTATGTCGTGCATGCCATGGCGGCCATGTTTAGAAAGTAATTCCGGCTATCTATTTACCTTAAAAAAAGATAATTTCTCCGCATTTTGGATTAATATTTCATGACGTGGTGAGTACCCGAAGCACAAAAGAGCTTTTTGGCGCTGTTAGATGTGTGTTATTGGTGATTTTGAATGACTGTACCATTTGCCTCCATTCTATGGTGATACTAACTAACTTGATGACTGTAACTTACTGTATACTGCCCGGAGAGTGATGGTAAAAACATTGTTTATCTTGTATGGGGGGGGGGGGATATGGCAAATGAGCGAAACTCCCCAAAAGTGTTTGGATGTTGAGTACATCTTGAGTGCAGAATGATTCTACCAGGGTTATTTGGTTTTCAGTCCTATCCCAAAAACTTGAGGAAGAACATCTACGTTTTCTTCATGACCTGACCAAGAGTCTTTGTGCTCATACTGTTAAAGTTGTGCTGTAGCAAAGACATTTTCAAACTCTTTCCTTTTCTTATCAGCTTTTTCCAAATACAATCTAAAGACCTAAGATACATGTTAATGCCAGGTGTAAAGCTGATCTTACCTGGCTGGAAGTCTCGATGGTGCAGACACAGTCTCCAGCCCTGTTCTCCCTCCAGCTTTGGCAGCAGCTCTCTGAAGACCCAGGGCTCATCGTGGACATTGTAGGAGACAAAGGCATCATACTGGTTCGGAGCTTGCTGATTCTTCTTCTTTGAGTCAAAGAGGAAAGCCAGGAGGAGGTAGTAGGTGTAGACCAGCTGCCATCTCAGAAAATGATAGGTCAAGGACACCACCAGAAACAGGAGAACCATGCATGTGGTGGAGATATAGCAGATGAGGCCAACATCTAAGAAACAGGAGTGGACATCAACGTCCAACAGTCTTGTACCTTTTAGGCCGGAGGGATAGTTACACTCAAAGTTATAGGCATCAAAAACTTGTGTTTGGTTGTTGTTTTCCACCCACTTTAGGAACCAGGCATTGTCACAGTTACAGGTGAAACTGTTGCCTTCCATGTCCAGGTATTCAAGAGCCGGCAGAGACTGCATTTCTCTCTCAGTGATCACTGAAAATGCATTCTTCCTCACCTCCAAGAACTGAAGTTTGGTCAGGTTGGCACGCAGAAAGAAATCTAGAGACCGGAGGTTTGTTGTAGACATGTAGAGTTGTTCAAGATTTGGAATTAGGGCAAACAAATCTGCAGAGACATCTGTAAGGGTATTTGAGCTCAATTTCAAGCTTCTTAAATTTCTCAAGTCAATGAAAACACCTGTATTTATTTCTTCAAGTATATTAGACTCTAGTGATATATTCACAAGATTGCTCAATCCAATAAAAGTCCCATTTTCAAGGTTTTTGATTTGATTTTGGCATAATGACAAACTCTGGAGTGAATGTAATCCTAGAAATTCTAATTTGTTTATGGTAGTTAGTTTATTTCCATTTAAATACAGGAATTTAAGATTTGGCAGGTGCTTAGCCCTATTGAAAGCATGATTCAAGTTGGTGATAATGTTGGTCTGTAGATTTAAGGACTGCAGGTTGTTTAAACCCTTAAAAACATAGGGATTTAGAGTTGAAATCAAATTGTTCTGAAGATTGAGCATTCTGAGGCTTGGTAATTTGGCAAAATCTTGGTAGCCAAGTGTGTTTATTTTATTAGAGCTGAGATTCAATTCTGCAAGAGTTGGTAGATTTCTTATGGCGCCTACTGGAACAGATGAAAGGTTGTTGTATTTCAGATTCAAAGTCCTTAGCCCTTGAAGAGAACTGAAGCAGTTGTCAGACAGAGTTTGTATATCATTGTTTGCTAGGTCTACCTCAGTCACATTAACGCACAGCTGCAACAAAGTTGAAGTGACAACCTTGAGGGGTTTTTGTTGAAATTCCAGTCTGGACAGTGATGGCATTTTGCAGGAAATGTTGATTAGCGCTCCAATGTTACCTTTCATAGCTTTCATCCTCAGAAAAGTCAGTGAGGAGTAGACGCTCCCTAGCAATGTTTTTATTCCATCAAAAGACAGGTGAATCCCACTAATATCAAGCTTGGACACTCTTCTAAGAAAAGTCCTGTTCTGTACATCCCAGATCATGGAATGCGTCTTCCCGGTGTCGCCAATGTTCAAATAGGTAAGGTTCGGAAAAATATCTGCAGTGAGCCTGAAGACATCGAAGGGATTTTGAGATAAATCAAGTGAAACGAGTTCTGTTGACTTGTTTGATAGTTCCCATGACTTAAACGTGGATAAACGGTTCTGTTTAATGGACAGGTATTGTAGACGTGGCAAGTGCTGTATAATAGCCTGAACTCGTGTTAAACATTGTAGGTTGTTCATAGATATGTCCAAAAACTTTAAGTTGGTCAGAGCCTGAAAAGAAGAGGAAGCTATAGTTCTGATGTCGTTAGTAGCCAGTCTTAGCTCTGTGAGGTTGCTTAAACCATGAAACAGATAATCTTGCAGTTGAACAAGTTTATTATTATCTAGATTTAAGGACTCTAAGGAATTCAGATTAGTGAAAGCACCTTTATCTATCTTAGAAATGTTGTTGCATTTCAGGTTTAAATTAGTCAAATTTGGAAGATCTTTGAAATCTGATTCTCTTATCTTTGAAATTTTGTTTCCAGACAAGTCTAAACTTCTCACTCTTGATGGAATGTGCTGTGGAACAGCTTTGAGGTTACTTTTTGAACATATGGCATTGAAATAGTAATTGATTCGGCAATTCTTCAGTGAATATGCTGTGACTGGAATAGCAAAACTGCTCAAGAGGCAGAAAAGAAAGCTTAGTTGTAAACGTCTAGCTTCTCTCGATGGGATTGATTTTTCTTGCTTCATTTCAGGGCCCATTGTCTTTCCCGCATTAGGTACAGAAGATCAAGTGATATCCACAAACAAGGAGGTGTAGGTCCTTTCTTTGTCCCAACTGGTGAATACAACTGAGGGATCCAATCCTGGGTTTCCAATAAAGCAAACAAGGAGCCTATAAAATAAACAACAATAACAAATAAGAGACAAATTACAATAAGAACATTTGAGACTGCTAACATGAATGATAGCCTCTCTCAAGTTACTTGAGTGCAATAGTATCTTTTTCCTTATTATGGCAGATGATTATCTATTATGATTATGATTATATGATTATTATGATTATCCATTAGATTGATAATGGTTAGTTATGTTGTAACCCAGGTTCATTACATTTTCAATGTGAAGTAGGTACAGGATTGTCCCTGATCAGGAGCAGCTGACATGGATTACTCTTTAAGACACATCACATCACATCACCTGTGGTGACGCTACCACTGATTAGCCTGAGGCTATAAGTATCACGCAGCTCTCTATAGCCTGGATTGGAACTATTTAGGAGCGGCTCTTAGCTGGAGAGACAATAAGCGGCAGCAGTCCTATTCACTGAAGAGGCATGGAGCTCACGATTCCTTTAACCAAAACGATGGCATTGCTCTGTGTCAAGTAGCTGGCTTCTCCCACCGACGGAGAGCCAGGCGCAGCCTGTGTGTTTGCAGATTTATCTGCGGGCAAAATCCAAGGCTCAGGAGGCAGCGCTTAGGCACAATCTCCAGGTCACCCTGGCCTCAAAATGAAACTGTGACAAGCAAGGCCTAAGGGCAGCTTGTCTTCCATGAGTTAGGGAAAGAGTTCCCGCTCTGACATCACCTATGCCTGTTGTATCCACAACCCAATGAGAGAGCCCAGTCTGTAATGGACAGAGTCTGTCGCCCTGCAGGCACATGTCTGATGGAGATGCACTCACTGTCAGGGCCCTGATGGACCACCAAAGTGTCACTCAGCCCTGCTTCACCATCCTGAGCAGGGCGGAAAGGGCACAGTTCAATAGACTGACTGGCCTAGCTGGGCCTCGGACTAGACTTTAGGGTAGAGAGCAGGCAATAAGCAGCAACAGTCCTCATGCGCTGAAGTAAATTGAGCACTGGGTGCATGCTCAGAAGAGCCAGGAGAACAATGTACACCATGGAAGCCCTCAGCCCCAGGAGGTGGAGGCGCCTCCCCATCGGAACTGGGAAAAGCGAAGCGTAAGGGTGGCTTGTCTTCCAAAAGTTCTGGAAAGTGTTTCTGCCACAATTGGTCTGCCATCTTCTCTGGGAATGTGGAAGTACTGAGATAAAACTCCGCCTGACGACCGCTCTGCCATGAGAGTGCAGCCAGAACCCCTTGCTCTGCAAGGACAGGTGTTGTCCTGGGAGGCGACAAGGGGGGCCGCGTTATGAGCAATGCCAGGGCTGAGTGGAGGGCTTGTCATGTCTAGCTCTACCACACCAGTTGGCCTCCAAACAGACCCTTGGGTCACCTTTAGGCACCAAAGCCAGCTGCAGTGGCTCAGCCTGTGGGGCTGTCGAGGCACACTGTTCACGGCCTACACTGAACACACATTACACTGCCCGGAGTGATGTGTAACAGGTACTGATGTACTGTTCACGGCCCACACTGAACACACATTACACTGCCCGGAGTGATGTGTAACAGGTGATGTACTGTTCACGGCCCACACTGAACACACATTACACTGCCCGGTGTGATGTGTAACAGGTACTGATGTACTGTTCATGGCCCACACTGAACACACATTACACTGCCCGGAGTGATGTGTAACAGGTACTGATGTACTGTTCACGGCCCACACTGAACACACATTACACTGCCCGGAGTGATGTGTAACAGGTACTGATGTACTGTTCACGGCCTACACTGAACACACATTACACTGCCCGGAGTGATGTGTAACAGGTACTGATGTACTGTTCACGGCCCACACTGAACACACATTACACTGCCCGGAGTGATGTGTAACAGGTACTGATGTACTGTTCACGGCCCACACTGAACACACATTACACTGCCCGGAGTGATGTGTAACAGGTGATGTACTGTTCACGGCCCACACTGAACACACATTACACTGCCCGGTGTGATGTGTAACAGGTACTGATGTACTGTTCACGGCCCACACTGAACACACATTACACTGCCCGGAGTGATGTGTAACAGGTACTGATGTACTGTTCACGGCCCACACTGAACACACATTACACTGCCCGGAGTGATGTGTAACAGGTACTGAGGTGAAGTTGGTGTGTGGTGAGCCAGGCTGCATGCATGTGAAGGTCATAAGCCACCTGCACGCAGACACGTCATTAGTGGCACCAAAACTCATCACACTATCTGGAGTGGTGTGAAGCAGGCACGGCAAACGACCATCCAAAGGGAGGCCATGGCGCTACCAGTTCCACCACTTAGGCCACATTCAGATACAATCTGTAGAGACATATAGAGCTCAAAAGTCACATGACCTTTCGTGACCTTTCCCGTCCCGGAAGTTCCCCAGTCATTTTCTCCATAGACGTTTCGAAAAATCTTTATATAATGAGTTTTAAGGCTGGAACCAAGCCAACCTGTGACCTACTGAATCGTGAGTGACCATAAAACTTTCGATTTGAGCAAGAACAAAAAATAACAACCCGGGGGGTGGGGGATTGAATTATCGAGAGTGGCTGAAAGTTTGTGAGGAATTGCTAGAGCCCTTAGACTCCCTCACTCCAGCTGGCAGGATAACAATTCATGCAGGAGGCCGGGTCCTTGCAGGCTATGTGTGCATGGTCCAGCCCTGAGCCCTGGTCCACACTCCACTGCATCCTTATCCACCTGTAAACTCTCAGCAAACTCGTATGTTAAGGAGAGATGCGGAGGAAGTGCTATATTGAGTAGGCTTTTATTTTGACAGAGACACAGGAAGTGAACTCCCTACTTTGTGCAATGTTGGTAGATTTAATACTGAGTAATGTGGTCAGATTTACAACTGATGCATACAGGGCTTGCCATCTCCTCTGCATCCTTCCAACAAACATACATGAATGCTCTGTGAATCATATATTCAACATGCGTAAGCCAAATGGACTGGTGGCGCATGTCAGTGCAACCAGGGGCTAGCCTACAGACAAATATACACAGCGCGTAATATGTGAATGCTTTTTGCCATTCAGGGGGAAAATGCACTTAGTAGCATGAATCCTCCTCATACTTTTGACATGAATCATACCCCATACATCCACACACATGCTACCCGGAAACAAGCGAAAGTGGCTTTTTGCTGTCCGTTCATTGTTTTGTTCAACAACGAACCAAATTGGTTAGCAAGGGATCACAGCCAACGCCAATACCTCACACTACCATGCTTTTGCCAGCTTGTGCAGAGACACCTAGCGATCCAGAGAGGGGCCGTGGTGGGACCAGCTCTTCTCACAAAGCGGACATGTCAACCACATGTAGCTACACACTATGCTAACATGCAACTCAATGCCAAGACACACGGCTTGCCATTGAAATCAAGGAAACAAAAAGAGGCCTGCATGTGTGATACTTACACAGCCTCTGGCTAATCAGTCTGTGCTCTCACCACAGGTGATGTGATGTGTCTTTAAGAGTAATCCACATCAGCTGCCCCTGATCAAGGACAACCCCATATACATTGATGAAAGTATACTGGGAGATAGCGTTGACATGAAAGAGGACTCTGCTATGATTGCCTTGTGATTGTCCTAATTGTCTTCTCTGTTCACTGCACAAATGAACATCCCCAGGGGAAAACAAAGTATGTTGAATTGATTTTTCACATTGTTACTGACAACTGAGCCCATCTTTGATTGATGTCCATGTTTGAATTTAGGGTTCAGTAACCTTTACATGATAAGTTGTCAGAACCTTATTGCAAGTAGTAAATAAGAGGCAATATGAATCCATGTTGATAATGAAAGTAAATAAGTTTCTTATACTTACGGTTTCACACAAAGATGGGTTGACTAATAATCACATTTCCACACTGCATTGCATTTTAAATAACTTATTTTGTAAAGTAAACTATTCCTCTCACAGTTCCAAATAACAGAATCATATATTTTTTCCATATAGGCTGTTTTTGAGGGGAGTTTTTGTTTCTACAGTGTAGTTAAGTTATGCCTAATGAGTGTTCTGTGTACATCGGTCAGTGTTTTTTATCCTCGGTCATGTGGACCGAAATGAGGAAGTGAAAGGGGTTCACAGGAGTGTTGTTTTTGTAAAACAGCAAGAACTTTTTTGTCAAAAAGCAGAGCTAGTAGCTACGCTGACAACAATACTAATACAGTTAAAAGCACATTTCTAAGAATGAAATGCTCTGTTGGAATGAATGAGTATGGAAAGATCTGTTGCTTAACCTTCTCTTTGTCTCAGGAGAAATATGAAATATCTCAATATTGTTTTAATTAGCAATCAATGAATTATTTCTTCTAAATAGGAGCAATGGAGATCCACCATGTGAGAACATAAGTTGTAAGAAGTTTTTGAGCGAAATAAAAAGCATGATATCTCATTGGCTACACTCTGATAGCTGATAGATTTCTGAGAAGTCTCACTTACCCATTAGAAGATGTGTGAGAAACAAAACTAAAAGAGGAACACAGCACCACCTTCCCCCATCACCCTGGCTGCGCAAGAACCAAGATGGCAATGGCGAAAATGCCATACTTGAGGCCACAAACCAATGGGTTGCCCCCTGCCTGCCATTCGAACTAATGCAGGTTTAACACACTTCCGCATTGGCTTCAATTTCCACAAACGGAGCTACCCCCTTGTATGTCACACATATCTGATGAATTGTTTACACTTTAGATTAGGGGATGCACAAAGCCTTGTAAATGAATTGTAAATTATTTACACATTTATACATGTAACAGGCAAGGAACGCTTCATTTACTAAAAGTTAATAGATGACTTACAACATATTTGTGATATGTTAACATAGCACTTATTAATCATCTACAAATGTATATTAATATTTTGTAAATGATCAGTTCATCATTAACTACTCATGATTGAACATTATAAAGTGTTATCACAAAACGTTTAAGTAGTCATTTGGTCTTGCTTTGATATAGCATTATGAGGTGAAAATGTTTTACTTCGACATAATCAATGGCATAATTGACCACCATTTGGCTCAACTTACCCTCTCCATACTTACCCCTCATCAGGGGCAAGTTGAGACAAATGACTGCTTCATTTATTTATTTGATTCTTTTTGTAAATGGTTTATTTTAGATCCGAAGTGATTATTCTATCTATCTATCTATCTATCTATCTATCTATCTATCTATCTATCTATCTATCTATCTATCTATCTATCTATCTTCATGCCCTCACTTTAAAGACACCTCAAGTAACTCACCCCGCACTCTCCTAACCATTAAAGATTGCAGAAGTGTCTCATTTTTAACCAGTCAGCAATTTTCACATTCAACCTGCTACATGCTGACTTAGTTCAGTAGCCTCCTTCAGTTTGGGGAAGAAACAAACAACCAGATCACCAAGTCAACACTTTAACACCAACAGTCAACAGAGGTCAGAGTTGGGAAGGGAAACTCCTACCATCTTCCTATTTGCTGAACTTGATTACAGCCCAGTACTCTAGGTGCATATATACACCTACAGAAGAGATGCAGCAGCGAGTCAAGTTAAAACACAATCTCATTTTATTCATAGTCCGTTCAAGTCTCATTCACTTCCATTCAATTCCAAACAGCATACAAAACAACTCTGGAGACTTCTAATTTGTTTAAAGGTATCATAAACAAGAGGCTGGCAATCACGTTTTGCAAAGTTGCATGACACAAATATCAGACTATACATTTTTACATAGAAAGAAGTTCTGTTCACCATTTCATAATATTATGTCGAGAACACTGCAAGACCCTGTAAACAAAATAAATCACTTTCAGCTCATTCTGTATCTGAATACTATGTTTTCCTCACCAAAACTTTCAACCAATACAGCACTAATTGTAACATTCTCTGTGCATAAGAAGCCTGCCTTCTGTCAATCACAACCCATTCAAGCCAACAGACATAATTGAGTCTTCCAACAGCTACTCTATAGTCTGTTAAACAAAATGGAAAATCAAGCTTGATTTGTGAGGAGGAGGTGGTCCCCAGCAAGATGCTCTGTGGTCTCCAGAGCGCGGCGAAGTTTCTCCCAGAAGAGGCCAGTGTGCTGCTGGGTTCGGGGCCAGCTCAGGTAGGTGCGTCTCTTCAGCAGTTTCCTCATGCGGTAGTATGGAGACAGCTGCCAGCTGGAGATCTCCTCCAGAAACACCAGGATCAACACATCCTTCTTCTCATCAAACAGACGGAAGCTGGACAGAGATAAGAGAGGCAGAGGGCAACACCAGTTATCTCCAGTTACTGTTTACATGCAGAGAATTACCTGAATACTCAAGTATGGAAACAAAGGAAATTGTTTGGTTAATTTTTTTCATTGTGTTATTCATCCTATTCTTAAGAGAAAGCTGCAATCACTAATTTTCTCTTGTCACATTTTTATTCTCGACAACGTATTTATTAATCTGTGGGAGATACACCACAGGTAGATCGATCTCTGTCAACTGGTTTATTGATGGCAACAATACTCAGCATCAAGGTATTGTATAAACGTGCATCATAACAGCTTAACCCATTAGGAGTTACCTGGAGTAGGGCTGATATGTAAGCGTACTTAGCGTAGGCTACTGCGTATCCAGTGAAAGATTCAATGTACCGTACTGATATGAATACACACTTCATGCAGACTGTGTGGTGACATGTTGACCTGCTCTAGCTCAGAGACAGAGACATACCTGGCCACCTGGATCTCTCTGGAGCACCATTCACTCTCAAGGTATCGGTGGCTGATCACACAGATGGTCTTTCTGCTCCCGTAGATGGCATCTGTGATGTTGTCTATGATGGGTTTTCCTGAAGAGCAGAGAGAGACAAGCAAAGGGTCAATAGTAAAACATAATACAGTACTCAAAGGTGCTTTACATATCCCTAATAAATTAGATAAGGAAAACGGAAATATCTATGAATAAGACAAAGAACATTTAACATCCAAATGTAAACATTTAAAATATTAATTATGACACATACAATTAAAGACGAAGTGCCTAAATAAGAATTAGAGATTAAAAGCAGATTTAAAAATATGTGCTTTAAGTCAGGGGTTCCCAAACTTTTTTGGCTTGTGACCCTATTTTGATGTCACAAAAATCTAGGGATGCGATACATTTCAAATTCCGGTAGACCATAATATTCTTCTTCTTTTGCCCCGCAGAATTCTGACTTTAATCTCAGAATTCTGACTTCATTCTCAGAATCCTGATTTAGTTATAATCTAAAAGATTTTCATCTGAAAAAAAAGAGACACTCACAATGTTGATTGAGCTATGGTCCATTGATGGAAGCATTTGCAGTATAGTGACATTATGTGACATTACACTGTTTGGATCTCACCTGCAATTACCACCCACTGCCACAGGTGTCACCCAAGAGAACAAAACTGAAATCTTAGAGATTATCACTTTAAACTAAAAAAAACAAAATCAAAAACAAAACAAAACAAACACAAGTGACCCTAATCATCTTCAGTAAAATTAAATTGTGTGTGGTGTAAAATAAATAAATAAATAAATAAATAAATTCAGGTGACCCTATTTGAATTCCAGGCGACCCCACTTAGTCGCGACCCTAAATTTGGGAACCACTGCAGGGATTTTTTTATGTGGAGAGTGCAGATATGTCTACTGTATGTCCTTGAGAATAAACTACAGTAGAGTACATAGTATTACGGTGACACCATCTGGAGTAATGGTGAAACTACACCAATCTTGCATCCAGATTGTTTCAATATTATGGTCAATTTGCATCATGAGATTTACATCTGGCTTTGCATCTCCAGTGTGCCCAATGAAATTGCTGCATTTTCCCATAGGCTATAATATAGCACTCAGGAAAGCCCAGGCCAAATATGTATCTGAGCACTAAGGACATGTTTGGATGATTGGATACATCTTGAGTGCAAATTGTATACCTGGACTATTTGGTTTTTCAGTTCTATCCCAAACAACTTCAGGCAGAAATTCCACATTTCAAGCATACTGTGTAAACACTTGTCATGTGCACACTCTTAGTTTAACCCGACGAGAGTTTTTGTGCACATACTGTCCATTAAAGTTGTGCTGGAAAATAGAAGGGTGCGCGCTCTTTCCTTCTCTCATCATCTTTTTTCAAATACAATACAAAAAGCCAAGATACTGTAGCCAATCACAACCCATTCAGGTTGTAAAGCTGATCTTACCTGGCTGGAAGTCTCGATGGTGCAGACACAGTCTCCAGCCCTGTTCTCCCTCCAGCTTTGGCAGCAGCTCTCTGAAGACCCAGGGCTCATCGTGGACATTGTAGGAGACAAAGGCATCATACTGGTTCGGAGCTTGCTGATTCTTCTTCTTTGAGTCAAAGAGGAAAGCCAGGAGGAGGTAGTAGGCGTAGACCAGCTGCCATCTCAGAAAATGATAGGTCAAGGACACCACCAGAAACAGGAGAACCATGCATGTGGTGGAGATATAGCAGATGAGGCCAGTATCTAAGGAACAGGAGTGGACATCAACGTCCAACAGTCTTGTACCTTTTAGGCCGGAGGGATAGTTACACTCAAAGTTATAGGCATCAAAAACTTGTGTTTGGTTGTTGTTTTCCACCCACTTTAGGAACCAGGCATTGTCACAGTTACAGGTGAAACTGTTGTTTTCCATGTCGAGGTATTCAAGAGCCGGCAGAGACTGCATTTCTCTCTCATTGATCACTGAAAATGCATTCCTTCTCACCTGCAAGAACTGAAGTTTGGTCAAGTTGGCACGCAGAAAGAAATCTAGAGACCGGAGGTTTGTTGAAGACATGTAGAGTATTTCAAGATTTGGAATTGGGGAAAACAAATCTGCAGAGACATCTGTAAGGGTATTTGAGCTCAAGTCAAGTTCATTAAGCTGAGGGGTGTAATTAAATGTGTGCAGGTGCAAGGATGTAATCTGAATATTCCTGGCATTGAATAACAATAAACTTGTCAAACCTTGTAGAAAGTTACGAGGTAGATGAGACTTAAGTCTGTGTTTTTGACTCTTAATAAGCAATATCTTCAGGCGAGTCAGCTGAGCAAATGGTGGATGAGGCATTTTGGCATCTGTGTCATATTTAATGTTATTGTTCATCAAATTCAATTCTGTTAAATTTTTTAAGTCACTGAAAACATCAGCGTTTATTTCTTCATGTTCAAGTTTATTATGCTCTAGCGATATATTCAGAAGATTGGTCAATCCAATAAAAGCCCTGTTTTTAAGTTTTTTTATTTGATTATGATGTAATGACAAACTCTGGAGTGATTGTAAGCCTGCAAATTCCCTCTGTGTGATCGTAGTTAGTTGATTTGTATGTAAATATAGGAATTTAAGATTAGGCAGGTACTTTTTGAAAGCACCATTCAAGTTGGAGATACCGTTGATCTGTAGTTTTAAGGATTGCAGTTTGTTTAAATCCTTGAAAACACAATCTTTTAGAGTGGAGATAGAATTTCCTTGAAGTCTGAGCTTTTTGAGGCTTGTTAAATTGGCAAAATCATTGCAACCAAGTGCACTGATGTTATTAAAGCTGAGATCCAATTCTTCAAGAGTTGGTTGATTACTTGTGGCACATGGAACAGATGCAAGTCTGTTGTATTTCAGATTCAAAGTCCTTAGCCCTTGAAGAGAACTGAAGCAGTTGTCAGACAGAGTTTGTATATCATTGTTTGCTAGGTCTACCTCAGTCACATTAACGCACAGCTGCAACAAAGTTGAAGTGACAACCTTGAGGGGTTTTTGTTGGAGTTCCAGTCTGGACAGTGATGGCATTTTGCAGGAAATGTTGATTAGCGCTCCAATGTTACCTTTCATAGCTTTCATCCTCAGAAAAGTCAGTGAGGAGTAGACGCTCCCTAGCAATGTTTTTATTCCATCAAAAGACAGGTGAATCCCACTAATATCAAGCTTGGACACTCTTCTAAGAAAAGTCCTGTTCTGTACATCCCAGATCATAGAATGCTTCTTCCCGGTGTCGCCAATGTTTAAATAGGTAAGGTTTGGAAAAATATCTGCAGTGAGCCTGAAGACATCGAAGGGATTTTGAGATAAATCAAGTGAAATTAGTTCTGTTGACTTGTTTGATAGTTCCCATGACTTAAACGTGGATAAACGGTTCTGTTTAATGAACAGGTATTGTAGACGTGGCAAGTGCTGTATAATAGCCTGAACTCGTGTTAAACATTGTAGGTTGTTCATAGATATGTCCAAAAACGTTAAGTTGGTCAGAGCCTGAAAAGAAGAGGAAGCTACAGTTCTGATGTGATTCCTAGTTAGTCTTAGTTCTGTGAGGTTGCTTAAACCATGAAACAGATTATCTTGCAGTTGAACAAGTTTATTATTATTTAGATTTAAGGACTCTAAGGAATTCAGATTAATGAAAGCACCTTTATCTATCTTAGAAATTACGTTGCATTTCAGGTTTAAAGTTGTCAGATTTGATAGATCTTTGAAATCTGATTCACCTATATTTGAAATTTTGTTTGTAGACAAATCTAAACTTGTCACTCTTGACGGAATGTCCTGTGGAACAGCTTTGAGGTTACTTTTTGAACATATGGCATTGAAATTGTAACTGATTCGGCAATTCTTCAGTGAATATCCTGTGACAGGAATAGCAAAACTGATGAAATTAAGAATGCTGAACAGTAAGCTTAGTTGAAAACATCTAACTTCTCTTGACCCCATTGTTGTTGTTTTTTGCTTCATTTCAGAGCCCTTGTTGTATCTAGAAGACCACAAGAGAGAAACTATTGGAATAAGTTGGAATAAGGCTCATCCGAGAGGGGGGAAAAAACAATAATATCAGTAAATCAACAAATAAGTAGGTGAATTCCTGTAGGCAGTTTCTTTGTCCAAACAGGTGGGATCCAATCCTGGGGATCCAATAAAACAAACAAGTACAAAACATCAACCACAATATCAAATAACAGACACACAAATTAAGAAATTTTTGAGAGTGCTAAATGACAGCCTTGTTCAAGTGTAACTGTATTTTTTTATCTATTTAATAGATCACAAGGCAATCATATTATCAATGTAAAGATTATATTATGTTGATTGCCTTGTGATTGTCCTATTTACACTGCACAAATGAAGTTCCTGAGGGAAAACAATTGAATTGAATTGAATTGATTTTGTATGTGAGTGACAACTGAGCCCATATTTGACTGCACCTGACATGACATTGGCATGACAAGAGGTCCAAACCTTAAATATCAACTGAGCTTTTGCATTGAAGTAATAAATAAGAGGCATTATGAATGTTGATAATGAAAATAAAGTTTCTTACTTACTGTGTCAAGACGAATTGACTAATAATTCATTGCATTTGCACACTGTCATTGCCTTTTAGCATCCTTTGTAAAGTAAGTAAATTCCCCCCTCAGAGTCCCAAATAACATCTATTCCAATATAGGCCTATATATATATATAAAGGGGGGGGGGGGGGGGGGGGGCAAGAGGGGGTTTGTTCCTGGTGTGTGACTAAATTGGTTTTATCCTTTGTCATGTGCTGGATGATCTTTCAGTTCCTCTTTTTAACTTGTAAATGCCTTCAACTTGAAGAGAGATCAAGATTGCACTTTATTAGGTGAAATTCAAATGTCGCAGCAGCAACGTGCAGTACAAAAGCAGAAGAAAGTAGGCTACAGGGAAGGTAATAAGGTAATAAAAGAAATTGTACAAAAATATATATGACAATATACCTAAATAAATAAAAACTAAGAAGGGGCATTAATACAGTGTAATAGACTGTATGATGCAGAGAAAATAATGAAGGCAGTCTGTATAAGCAATACAATAAATCAAAATATCAAGTTGGCAATAATGCTCTAAAACCTCCATTGCATTATTTTTTCCAAAGGAATTAAATAATAAACAACTTCCATCATGCAGATATAAAAGGAGTGTTCACAGAATTTTCCAGTAGAGGAGTTGGACGTGCAGTTTCCGAGAATTAAATGGCCAAAATAAATTTGTGAAATTGAGGCACGGTCCTTGTCCTTTTCCAAGTTGGAGAGTGCTACATCCTTGGATGTTGTTTTTTCCACAGAATGTTTGTCACAGAATCATAAAGAATAAGGCTGGTGTTTACAATAAATCCTAGGACATTCAGCAATTAATTTGTTTAGCTAACAAGTTTCATCCATGAAGCTGATGCTGCCCAATAAAACCAGTAGCCATAGAAATCAACTTCAAACAACTATTTCTGTATTTCCATGAAAATAGTGTGGTATTTTCATAGGATTTGTTGACAATAAGAAATGTATTTAAAAACACCAGCCATTTAACTTTTAGGTATATAGGTTCATTGGCTCATCCGAGAGGGGGAAAAAAACAATAATATCAGTTAATCAATACAAACAGAGTAATTGGGAAAATGCCAACTTTGTTTTCAGTCAGATTTTGGATCTCTTTATAATTCAGGGAAACCACCATTCACCAGTGCAGGAAACAGAGGTTGTGGCCAGCCTTTTTGAACTTCAAAAAGGCTGGCCACAACCTCTGTTTCCTCCAGTATACGGGAATTGAAAAAGTTAACAAACCCCCGAGAGGTGGCGATCATAAGCGCCTGCTATTACAGCGTGAGACATATTATATTCACACTCTTAACACCATGTCGCCAGCAGGCTTAAATGAAGAGTTTGATGTCAAACCGTTCCTGTAGGCTATTCTTTCTGTATACTCATTGTTGATATCTTTCCAAGCTCAGGTTTTCCTCATTACCATATATAAGAAATACTGAACATGTGTAGTGTGTAGGCTATGATATACACATGATATGCTAAATGTATGATGTTTAAAGAGCTATATATGCCTACATTAGACACATTGTCACTGCTGAGCCTTGCCTGTATGACACTGTTTGTTTTCTCTGTTCCTTGTTATACAGGCCTGTAGGCCTAATGTTTTTTTCTAGGACAACCAAGTTTTTTTGATTGTCTACTCTGGTCAATAGGGCCCCTAGTGTGCATCCTGTGTATCTTTTAATCAATTGGGACACTCCCATTTCCCCAGGTATTTATACCACTCCCCCACACCTGTTTTGTATTGCACCTTGATGAAGGACGTGACGTCCGAAATGTTGTGCTTTTAATAAATCCACTTCGGGAGCATTATGCAGTGTGCGGACCTCTATCATTTTTCTTAAGTTATCTCATTTGGTCCAGCACCTGTCTACTAGGATGTGCGCGCATTCCACTTTTTTCCTGAGCAGAGGGATTCTAGCCAATAGTTGTACTTTCTCCAGGGTGTCCGTGGAAAGTATAGCAGAAAGGCTGGCCATGTTGAATGCATCAAAAGCCACAGGCTTAGACAACGTCTCAGCCAGATTCTTAAGGGATGGTGCTCATGAAATTGCCCCCTGTGTCACCCATCTTGTTAACATCTCTTTAGATCAAGGTATTGTCCCCCAGGCCACTAAACATGCCAAGATCATCCCATTATATAAGAAAGGTGTTACGACTGACCCTGGTAATTATAGGCCAGTATCAATACTCAGGGGGTCAGCTCGCCATTCCGAAGTGTCGGCATTCCGATCATTGACTTCTATGCTTTCGGAGAGGCGGCCCTTTTTATCTCCAAAAAATGTTTCGCCTAGAGGTTAGGTTCTGGGGGAGGTTAGGCTTAGGCGTGGGGGGTGGGAGAGGTTAGGTTTAGGGTTAGGGTCTGGGGGAGGGTTCTTTCGCAATGGCGAGACAGATCTCAATTTTGTCGGAATGCCGGTATTTCGGAGTGCCGACATTTCGGAATGCCGAGGTGTCCCCAATACTCAGTGTAACATCTAAAATCTTGGAGAGGATAGTACATGAACAGATTTCAGAGTATGTCAATGAACATAATATACTGTATGATTTGCAATCAGGATTCAGAAAGTCTTATTCCACCGACACGTGCCTACTCTATCTAACTGATACCATCAGAAGGGAGATAGATGATGGAAATCTGTGTGGCATGGTGTTGATGGTGCCGTTTTCAGAAAATAGCTACTGTTTCAGTGCTTATTTTGGATTGTTTTTTTACACATTTGTTTCACAGTTTTTTCCACTGAGTATGCTATAGCTGATTTTAATCAAATAAAGAAAGGGAAGAAAGTAACACAAATGTAAGATATTCTCATTTGCAATAGTCAGAGTTGATTTAGTATCTCTTCCTTTTGTGTTGTCCATGTGGTCTGGCTCAGTTCTTCTCTGCAAAGTAATAATGAGAGTTGCTGCTTTCAGTTCCTCTTCTCAACTTGCAAATGCCTTCATCTTGAAGATAGCACTTTATTTGGCAAAATTCAGATGCAACGTGCAGTACAAAAGCAGAAGAAAGTAGGCTACAGGGAAGGTAATATGGTAATAAATAATTCTACAAAAAAGATAATAAGGTAATATACATAAATAAATAAAAACTATGGAGGGAAGAAGTACGGTTAAGCATTAATACAGTGTAATAGACAAATAAAAACTGTATGATGCAGAGAAAATAATGAAGGCAGTGTGTAAGCAACAAAATAAATAAAAATATCAAATTGGCAATAATGATCTAAAACAGGGGTGTCCACACTTTTATGAATGGGGGCCAGATTAGATAATGTGAAAATACCAGGTGGCCAACTGCTTTGCGCGTCATATTGTTTATTTAAAAAAAAAAAACAGACATAAAAAACAATTCTACTCTAAGGATCTTGTTTACCATCTGAAAACATTAGTTCTGCCTGTGCTGTTCCTTCTTGGTGCTTCTCTACAAACTGTATGATAATGCTGTCATCATTAGGTGAAGGGAAAAAATGCAAATTGAACTTGTTTGATTAACCAATACTGTGTGGAGGCCACATATCGGGCCCTATCTCCCCCCTGGCCTTAAAATAGCATTTAAGGCCAGGCGCAGCGCAAATTTTGGGCGTGGTCAAACGCAGTCCATATTTTCCCCTCGGTGCTAAACCCATCTGTTACAACGGCGTTGGAAGCACGGTGCGGTGGGCGCTGCAGCACCCCCTGGTGGCAAGAGATGTAAAAAAAAAAAAAAAAAAAAAAAAATTTTTTTTTTTTTTTTTTTTTTTTTACAGTGCACCTGAACGCAACATGCAAAATACCCGCTGAATAAGTGTCCAAATGTTCATGTAATTCTGGCCAATACTCCACTTCTGTTATAACATTTCAGTCTGGAAGATATAATCTTTATGACTACCTTAAAAGGCTAAATGAATAGCTTAGAAAATGAATAGCACCGGGGGCCCATGGTACTATTAATCCGGCCCTGGATATATCGGAGGAATAGCAGGTAGGCTATCACTGTCCCTGAGTCCTGAGGGTAAATTGAGTAATGCTGCAGAGAAGAGGAGAAGACACTGAATAATGACATCACAACAGAATAATCCTAATGTTAATTTAAAATTTAATATTCCTCTAAATATGGCTAAAAGTCCAAAAAGGGTGGGAGAGAGAATGAGGATTCCAACACAGCAGTGGGAGCAAGTGGTGACATGGAGGTGAGTGAGAAAAGGTGACTGAATAATGACACAACAGTCTAATCTTAATATTAATATTCCTCTAATCTGGCTACAAAGTGGCCAAATTTTTTGGCGCCCTGCGGGCGCCGTCAGCCGTCCCCCCCAATGTTGAATCGGTGACAGCACCCCCTACCTAAAAGTACTTCCAACGCCCCTGATCTGTTAACCACTTAACCACACCTTTTAAGCGTAGAATTATTCACAACATGCTCATTGGAGAACTGCAGTAAACTAATCACAATCTTCCCTTTTAAGCTCCAATTCCACAGAGCGATCCAGTCCGCTCAGAAAAGCCCGACCAAAGCGCTTTGAGCTCCCCCCCTCCCTCTTTCATCCCCGTCTGTCTCCATATATATTATTCCATATTATTATGCTCCTCAAACAAATCTCACTGCAGTTTAAATACAGCAAGCATGTAAATACGCTACACTATAGCAAGATCAAAGTGAAAAGAATGTTCTAAACGCATCGGCTAGAAAAATATAGCCTATCCCTAGATGTCATGATGAGATTAGATTGGTGAAAGTTTGGGCAGAATGATATCGTTTTATCTCGCTACCTTTTCTTCTCCCCCACTGCACAGGGAGGATGATGCAACAGCCTCTGAATGACAGGGGCTCAAAACTACGGTATAACAACTTTGTGTCTGCCTTTCTACATAGGCTATAAATTAGTGGCCTTTTCCCCAAAATAGTGATGTTCTGTCATTCTGTGCTTTAGCCTACATTTCAGATCTGATGCTTGCAGTGCGCTATAGGGGCAGAAATTGACACGCGAAAGAGAGGGAGAGAGGGAGTGAGAGAGAGAGAGGGGGGAGAGAGAGTGAGTGCATCCCCGGGGCCGGCGCGCTGAATCTGCATCTCTCCTGCATCTCCGCTGCGTAATTACTAGGGCTGTCAGCGTTAACGCGTTAATCGCGATGCGATTAAGGGCCCACCATAACGCGTTTTTTTTATTGCGTTAATCGCATGCCGCTATTTTGTCCCTTCGTCGCACCCGTACTTGTAGTCAAGCCGTTCGGTTTCCTGTCTCCTGCTTGTGCAGGCATGGAAGAGAACGACAGCAATACGCTTCTAAATGGCTCGTTTTACTTGAAAAAACTCCCAAATGGCACAGCAAGTCGGGAACCGTAGTTTGCACCTTGTGTAAAACGGAATTAAAATATCACCGAAGTACATCGAGTTTGAGGCGAGTGATCACCTAAAAGTAGCTAGCGGCCAGCTACCAGCCAGCTAGCTAGCGCGAGACTCATCACTCATTCTTCCTTCAGAGTCTCGGATGCGCGGGTCCTCTAACCACTGGGAGGTCGGCTCCAATGGCTTCACGCGATATACACGTTATCATTCAGACTGTCCTCTCACAGACAGAGTAGAGATGGGAAGGTGGAGTCGTACACCACTAGAACAACGGGTGTGTTGTTGTAAGGCTGGCATCCAAAATGAAGAACACATTAATTGGTGTGCCCTGTCACGCAGAACATTTGTGC
This sequence comes from Poromitra crassiceps, assembly GCF_964638095.1. Classification (NCBI taxonomy): domain Eukaryota; kingdom Metazoa; phylum Chordata; class Actinopteri; order Beryciformes; family Melamphaidae; genus Poromitra; species Poromitra crassiceps. The sequence continues at coordinate 104,750,233 of NC_139624.1, forward strand.
AAAATATGGACATGACTCCACTGAACTGAGCTCACTTTTCATCAACACTAATAAAAGAACCCTAGTGATGATACATGCTTGCCTTGAGTTATTAGAGCACCAGCAAGCTTCTATGGAGTGATGGCATTACCGTAAATTCCGGACTATAAGACGCACCGGTCTATAAGCCGCGGGACCAAAATTGACTATTTTTTTCTTCTATAAGCCGCACCGGTCTATAAGCCGTGGGTGTTTTGATGTTTAATTACCATATGAAAGGGTTCGTGCACAGAGAGGAATGTCGGGAAAGCGATGGCTGTTTGGGGAAGCTCCCATTTATTAACATTTCAACAAAACAAAACAAAAGTCAGGTCACTAATCCCCAGACAAAATCACACAACAATAGGCTATATGTGCAGCAAACCTGTAACCAGAGAAGTCAAGTCACTAATCCTCGTCTTCCTCTTCTTCCTGCGTACTGAAACCACCAAAGTCCTCATCTTCAGTGTCGGAAACGAACAGGTTCAGGGTGGCTTCGTCAACCACTCTCCTCTCTCCTTCATTGTCACTCAAAACCAACGAACTCCTCTTCATCACTGTCGGCATCGAACAGCCTCTGAAGCCTCTGACGGCCCTCAGCGCCAGCTGTGGCGGTGTCATCCTCTTCATCCCGCAGCAGTCCAGCGTTTTGGAACCCGTTGGTGATTGTGGATGTTTTCACACTCCTATAATATTCCGTGCTGAGACAGTTCCTCCTGCTGCACCGTCCAACGCCTCACCATTGACTCATCGATGCCCAGGTTACGCGCGGCTGCTCTGTTTCCCTCTTTTAATGCGAGATTGACTGCTTTCAACTTGAATGCTCCGTCGTGTGAATTTCTGCGTACCTTCCCCATGGTAAGTGAGAGTGTTGCTTCTACTGCTCGTTCTCATGCTGTCGAGAACGAGCAAAGCTTTTTTTTGGTGAAAGAATCCTCCAGGGCGCTTCTTGTTAACAGTCCGAGTGAGTGGCAGGTCGAACGTCAAAGGCACTTCATCCATATTTATGATCTGCTCCGGTTCGATGGAATATTCCTTGATCTTCCTTTGTGTGAATTCGCCGAAGTTTGTGATTTTCTCCTGGTAGTCGGGGGAGGGAGTTGATGGCCGAGTGGCCGTTTGCTTACCGTAATTACCATATGTAAGTGGTCACGCACAGAGGGGATTGTCGGGAAAGAGATGGCTGTTTGAGGAAGCTCCCATTTACCGTATTACCGTAACATTTCAACAAAACAACATAACACAACACCACCGTTGTTTATTTTTACAGTGCACACAGTGTCCGCGGTGTGGTGAAAAGAGGGCAAGAGAGGAAATTAAAACAGAAGTGGATTTATAGTTAGAAAGAGTGCTAAAAAAGAGAGATTTTATTTGTATTTATTATTTTTTTTCTGAAAAAATCCATAGATAAGACGCACCGTTATATAAGCCGCAGGGGCCAAAAAACGGGAAAAAAGCCGCGGCTTATAGTCCGGAATTTACGGTACTTTGTGCTGTAAATTGTACTGAATTACTTTTTATTACTTTTACTTATGGGTTTATCATATTCATGTGTTATTTTTCATGTTTGAACCCAAATGTGTTAACTATTTGTGTCAATAAAAATAACTAACTGTAACTGTAACACTTTATTTGGATGGTCCACCTACAGAGATTATTTGTAACATTTCTAAAGTTTATAGTTGACTTGACATTTAACAATTCAATTGTCTTTCTTTGTCTGTAGAAGTTGTTTCAACAGCCTATCAGTTGAGATTCATTCAACAAACAGATATTCTGTTGCACTTCCTACAATGCCCCCCCCCCCCCCCCCCTCTTCAATGTCAGAACTGCATGCGTATACAGTCACCTATATGTAGCTTAGGTAGTATGAATTGTCACATAGGCTACTGTGTATAGACTACTCTATGATGTGTTAAACATCTGTTGAATTGTTGAATGTCAACTAATAAGCTGTTACAAATACTCTGGACTCTCTGTAGGCAGACTAGTGGGATCTGTTTTGGATGTCATTTCAGGACATGGCTGACACCAGACAGACAATGAGTGAAGCCAGTTACATCATCTGTTCAATGGAGGAACTAAATAATGAAGAACTACGGATGAGGATGTGAGAAAGAGATTCAAAAGTGAACCTGCATGAAACAGACAAACTTTCTCACAGTGGCCAACAGATTTGGAGAAGGAAGGCTGGACTTTCCATCTCCGCAGCAGCCACATGGGCCGATTTCTCACAGTGAAACAGTGGCCAACAGATTTGGAGAAGGAAGGGGGGACTTTCGATCTCCTCAGCAGCCACATGGGCCGATGACCAGAGAAGGGAAATTACAGCAAGGAGAACATGCAGATTAAATTACAGCAAGGAGAACATGCAGAGTAAATTACAGCAAGGAGATCATGCAGAGTCCGTTTTTTTTTGACTTCCCGTCGTCAAAATCTTTAAACTTGCATGACGACAGGTTGCCAAAACTCTGTCCAATAAGCAAGCTGCTTGTGAGTCTGTTGTTTCCATGCCCTGGTTCCCTGGTAAACAGAAGCTATGCTTGTTCACGAAGATCCTGAAAAGAAAGAACAACCTCAAGGTGTGATCACACCCTTACAGATATTACTAATTTATTTAGTGCCTTCTTAGCATCAACAACCATGGGCCCTATCTTCCTAAAGCTGTATTTTAGCGTTTGCGCTCCTTTAACGCCGTGAGCAATGCAAATTGGGGGCGGGCACAAGCGCATGCCTGTCATAATTGTACTGGGCAATGGCTGCCACATGCCAAAGCAAGCGTTTCCGCGCTAAAATGTGGGATAGATGGCATTATCCTATCGTCAGCAGCAGGCAATTACTTTGCGCTAAGAGCTTTGAAAAGGACCTCTTAGTACTAAATACCTCGGTGCGCTGGAGCGCACCATAATCTCTGTGCTGCGCAGCGCAGTGCAAAGTAATTAATTCCTTTTGGAGATGTCATTACGCACAGCCTTGCCACCCAGGACCTCAAATTCTGCTGCTAAAATTGGGTATTAGCAGATCATTCAGTGAGGCAATCAACTATAACTCACTGAGAAACTTTTATCACATCGCAAAGAGGGAAATTAATTGAGAAAACCTGTTGGACAATGAACATAGGCTATTCACCTTCACCTATCCCATAACCCGGAGGGTCATTGGCACCACAGACGATCTGTCAATAAGCTCTCTCCATCTCTCTTTGTCCTCGGCACGAGTGAGTCCACTCTATTACGCATGGAGAGAATTACAGCATATTGCATCATGCCTCGTGCAAACAGCGATCGCGAAACGGGAATCTCATTGGTTTTGATTGACATAATGCCCAGCCTTGCCTGGCCACACCTGTTTTGTTGTTTTGATGTTTTTAGCTCGAATATTAGAAAAGACCCCACTGATTCATAACAGGTCTAAAGTCATGTTATAGCAGTCGGACGCACTTAGTGACCAGCAAGACAACAGTAAAACAGGTTTTTGGATTGAGTTTGGCGTCAGTGGGCGTAACCCATAAGAGAGCGAGCCCCGATCCCCCAGTAAAAACACCGGAAGTAACTCCAGAGTGTCCCTATGTATGAACCACTGGCGTTGTTAGAGAATGAAATTCCACAGCCAAAAGGTAAACAGTGAACCACTTGAAGGAAACCAGTTGAAATGAAATGATGGAGCCAGGAGTCAGAAGAAGTCGTCTGATATGATGTATTTGACATAGATCTTGGCCAAGAGCAAGAGATGCACTCTTGGCCAAGAGATGCACTCTTGCATATTCACAAATGGATACACAGGCTTACATCCATTGAACAGAAAGTCAAAGATACTTATAAGACACACATCAGATTACATGTCTTGACGCACACTTGAAGGCTACTCTGTAGACTCAACCTATCTGTTATTCTGGCCCTGTAGAGGGCACCGTGGCACGGTGACAGGGCACAGTGTGCGATAGAGAGGAGCTGCAAATGTAAGGTACAAGTTATCTAAATACATCTGTCTGTGTATGTACACAGGTTATCCAAATATGATGTCTATCTGTGTATGTACACAGGTCATCTAAATATGAAGTCTGTCTGTGTAACTAAAATACTAACAGTTCGGTAAGTTGAATTAAATTGAATAATTCCTTACCTAACTGTTTGTCTGATATAAAAGAACCTAAGTTAGTATCTTGTGGGTTTCTTGAGACAAGGGGGGGATGCCCCAATGTAAATAATAAAGATGACCTCAGGACCATTAGAAACTCTCTTGACAGGCTGTATTTTGCAGTGACCAGGATGGTCCAGTGTTAAGCTGCAGGGCAAGAGAGCCTGAGAAGCGTTATCACATATTGCCTCAAAAGCCAGAAGGCTGCATAAAGCAGCGACTAGGATAGTCCAGTTGGGAAACTGCGGCAAGATGAGCTCTCTTTCAAAGCCAGAAGGCTGCATAATGCAGCGACTAGCATAGTCCAGTTGGAAACTGCGGTGAACACGTGAGAGAGCCTAGGCAATAATTGATACGGACCCCACAACCATACTAATGAAACCAAAAGCATTATAAACAGCAAAAGTGAACAAATTCATACATTTCCAAATTCATACATCTTCCAAGAACCAGAAATAAAGGAGTACAATAATTGTAAAATATGGAAGTTTGCAATGAAGTATTCCCTGTTTGTCATATTAACAAATAACATCTGGGAAAAGAGCAAATTAATCTGCCACAAGGTTTCTGATTCCAGGATGCTGAAGCTGTGAGAAAAGATTTGTAATCAGTGACATTGCCAAGTGGAAGTTCTTTGTTGATATATGCTGATGACCTGCTGATAGCATCACCAACTAAGGAGGCATGTGAACTTGACTCTGTTACACTGCTGACCTGCCTTGCTGAGAAAGGACATCGTGCATCACTTGCCAAGTTACAGTTTTGCCTGCCCGCTATAACATACCTTGGTCAGCTGTTGTCAAATGGCCAAAGACTGTTGTCCCCAGAAAGGGTGAAAGTACTGTGCTCCCTTCCTCCTCCTGCCATAAAGACAAGCATGACATCGTTTCGGGGGGATGGCAAAGTACATGAGACACTGGTTGCATGATTACAGCCGCAATGACTCGATCCTGCGGCCATCAACACTGAAACAAGGATTACTTGGTCACAACAAATGAAGAACGCTTTCCAAACCCTAAAGCAGTCGCTTGTCACCACACCAGCCCTCAGTCTCCCAGACTATCAACAAGCCTTCCACTTGCATGTCCATGAAAAGGATGGTTTTGCCACAGGCATCCTTACACAAAAACATGGCTCATATTTCCAGCCCCTATCCGACTCAGCCTCAGCCACGGCCTATGACCTGGCCTGGTCCCCATTCTTCATGGGAGACATCGACTCCGAGGAGGACCTTCAAAGCACCGACATGTGACTGTGTAGACAGCCACGTGCATTCTGGGGCTCCAGGATGTTTCCATTCAGCAAATATTAAAAGTTGATTTGTTTCTCTTAATATAGACTATTACCGTTGATTTGTTCTCTTAATATAGACTACTACAGTTGATTTGTTTCTCTTAATATAGACTACTACAGTTGATTTGTTCTCTTAATATAGACTACTACAGTTGATTTGTTTCTCTTAATATAGACTACTACAGTTGATTTGTTTCTCTTAATATAGACTACTACAGTTGATTTGTGTGATTTTGAAATAGTGCATTTGATTTTGATATGTTCCCCTCTCTGTCTCTCCCAAAATCCCCCCCCCATTTTTAATGTGTTTTATCCACAGAATGTTCATATAGAAATCAGTCACATTGCTTTGGAAGGCCATGATTCTAGATAACTATAATTGTATTTAAATTTTCAATGTTGTTGTTACAATTGAAACAGTAACAATAGGAGGGACTGAGAGAGAAAATTTACATCACATTAGCCTTTATTTGGACAATCACTAGTTATTAATATATTCATATACATTTCCATTTTAGTTACATATAGTTATGACACAGACAGACTTCATATTTAGATGACCTGTGTACATACACAGATAGACATATTTGGATAACCTGTGTACATACACAGACAGACGTATTTAGATAACTTGTACCTTACATTTGCAGCTCCTCTCTATCGCACACTGTGCCCTGTCACCGTGCCACGGTGCCCTCTACAGGGCCAGAATAACAGATAGGTTGAGTCTACAGAGTAGCCTTCAAGTGTGCGTCAAGACATGTAATCTGATGTGTGTCCTATAAGTATCTTTGACTTTCTGTTCAATGGATGTAAGCCTGTGTATCCATTTGTGAATATGCAAGAGTGCATCTCTTGGCCAAGAGTGCATCTCTTGCTCTTGGCCAAGATCTATGTCAGGCGTAGTGTAATTATGTCCGCCAGAGGCGAACAGGGGAGATTATGGGAGAGGGGAGATTATGTGATCGGTCGTGTATGTCTGTTCTGTCCTCGCTGGGTTGTGTTATTATTATGACATCATCAGTGTCTAAAAATAACTGATGACATCCCAATTCTCGAGTGACATCACTGATGTCTATCATTGCTGATGCTGTCACAATGGCTCTGTAAGAAGGCCTACATGTAAAATGATAAAATATCGCTGTAGTGCCCCCCTACTACTATAATAATGCCCAGCATTGCCTGGCCACACCTGTGAATAATTCTGGTACTTAAGACCACCCAAATCCCGTTTGCGCAGACATTTTGAGGCGCAGATAATTTTGGCACAGCTCTAATTTGTGCCTCGGGCACGTGCCATGAACGTTTCCACATGCCCGCAGAGAATTGCATCCCCAACATATTTCGGGACTGTTTTAACTTAGAAATCAGGGAGGTTACGTCTACCCAGACAATTTTATCACTTTTAAACAGTTACATTTCTGTAGAAATCATTACAATATGCTCCTGTGAGGTGGGGATGCTGCCGGGCAGGGGTGCAAAACTCGGCATAACACCTGGACAAATGCGCAAGGCAGACCGGTATCTTCCCTGCCTTAAGACATGCGCAAACAGGTGCGCAAGCGCAAATAGGGGTTATCGCCTGTACGAAGATAGAGCCCCATGTGACATCCAGCAAGATGGCAAAGTTTTACTAGCAAAATGTAGAATGTCATGAGTTTATTTCGACACCTCTCACAATTAGCATGACAATTTGACTGTTTATTCTCTGTAGGCTATTTATTTAGTCTATCTATATGCATTCGTAAGGTCACTCACGCATCACGCGAGCAAGGGGGGCGGCACGGCGGCATGAATTTTGTAAATAAACAAGACACGTACGTGGTCTGAGCTTCGGTTTTTAGCTCGAATATTAGAAAAGACCCCACTGATTCATAACAGGTCTAAAGTCATGTTATAGCAGTCGAGCGCACTTAGTGACCAGCAAGACAACAGTAAAACAGACAGGTTTTTGGATTGAGTTTGGCGTCAGTGGGCGTAACCCATAAGAGAGCGAGCCCCGATCCCGAAGTAAAAACACCGGAAGTAACTCCAGAGTGTCCCTATGTATGAACCACTGGCGTTGTGTAATTATGTCCGCCAGAGGCGAATCCGTGGGGAGATTATGTGATCGGTCGTGTATGTCTGTTCCCTCCTCGCTGGGTTGTGTTATTATTATGACATCATCAGTGTCTAAAAATAACTGATGACATCTCAATTCTCGAGTGACATCACTGATGTCTATCATTGCTGATGCTGTCACAATGGCTCTGTAAGAAGGCCTACATGTAAAATTATAAAATATCGCTGTAGTGCCCACCGACTACTATAATAATAATGCGCCCCGGCATCACTGATGACATCAATTCTATCACAATTGCTCGAGTGACATCACTGATGACATCGCTGATGACTTCATTATTGAGGGGTGATGATGTTGATGCTGAGGAATGGTGAAACAGATAAGTGCAATTGGAGACAGCGACGAACCATAAATTGGGCTTTGGTGCCTGGCGGAGATCTGCACTCTACTGAGTGTGTGCACTTTTCTAGTTACTTTTATCACAAGCATGTATCAAAGGGCTTATAGCATCATACTGTAGTCATACTACATCATATCATAACACAACATAGGTTACATACTAGACATTTTTCTAAATTTTTCACACAGACACAGGGAGAACATGCAAATTCCACAGAGAAAGGACCGGGTGGAGAACCCATGACTTTGCTGTGAGGCGACAGGTCTAACCACTGACCACAGAACATCACCACAGATCACCAACTCAAACACTTTGTCACCAGCAGAGGTCAGAGTTGGGAAGGGAAACTCCTGCCATCCTCCTCTGTGCTGAGTTCACTGGATTACAGCACCCAGTAGTACTCTGTAGGTGCATACATCTACAGAAGAGATGACGCAGCAGCGAGTCAAGTCAAAACACGACCCCATTTTATTCATAGTCCATTCTGTACTGTGTGTGCAGTATTTGTGCTTGCATGCATCTGTGTCTGTGTGTGTGTGTGTGTGTGTGTGTGTGTGTGTGTGTGTGTGTGTGTGTGTGTGTGTGTGTGTGTGTGTGTGTGTGTGTGTGTGTGTAAAAGAAATGCTTGAAAGGTGATGATAGTAATGTCTGGGAGATAAATTTGACACCCGTAGCATCCAAATGTCTGAGGAAGTGCATTACCACTCCATTAACCCATTTATACCTTCGCTCTCTCCCTCACTCTCTCCCTCCCTTCCTCCCTCCCTCCTTTCTCTCTCTCTCTCTCTCTCTCTCACACACACACACACACCCCCCCACACACACACACACACATGCACCACGCACGCACTCCAATAATTGTCTAATAATAACAGTCATTTATGAACACACCTGACTCAACTCACTGCATGCTGCTAGCTGAGCCTCCCACTGATAATCATCAATATACAAAATAATGCATCCTCAAAGTGGGATGAGAATTGGAAGCACTTTATTCTCCAAAGCAGAAGAATGTGGCTTGATAATTACAGAGATGAAAGTTAAATACCATTGTTGTTTTATTTTACCTTTTACATAAAAATGTGCTATTGTAATTAAAGAGCTAATCTGACCTTAATTTAGTTTTTACCTTGCTTTTGATACAATCCTTTTATTTTATTTTTTTACAGTAATCTTCCCCTTGTCTGTGATGCATTGGTCTCTTGGTTTCAATTTCACTATTATGCTCTTAATTGTATGCATTACTTACTTTATCTTTATCTATTTTATTTTTGTTCTGATGATTTTCATTTATCTTTCCCCTTAACTCACATTTTCCCCCTGATCCTGATATCTGAAAAAACATGTGAAAAAACAATTCCTTTGCTTGGCTGTCGAGTGACTGTGTGTGTGTGTGTGTGTGTGTGTGTGTGTGTGTGTGTGTGTGTGTGTGTGTGTGTGTGTGTGTGTGTGTGTGTGTGTGTGTGTGTGTGTGTCATCGGGTCGAGCATGCTCAGTTGACATCAGTTGTCTGTGGCATCATCAGTGATGTCAGCAACATGTGCAACTTGAGCAATTGGGTCACTCACTGATGACATACTCACTGATGACATCACTTACTGAATCCACCACTCAGGCTGAGCATGGTCAGTTGAGCAATAGACCCTTTTCACAGCCGCCATTTTGTGTCTAAGGCAGGATAAACAATGATGCAACCAACTCACTAATTAGGGCCACAGCTGGAATGGAACCTAAATGTACTGGATGAATGTGATTGGTACACCTGTGTTTATCCTGCCTTTTAGACACAGAATCGCCACCGTGAAAAGGTCTATTGTGCACTGATGATTGCGCAATGTCAAGAGTCACTTGGGCAAGTCGAGCGGTGTGTGTGTGCCTGTGTGACACACAGATCACTGATCATCACTGAGGACATCACTCATAGAATTGGTGATGCTGAGTTGCCCGAGTTGCGCAACATCACTGATGATCTAATTTCATGATCTGCCCGCGTTTCCTGGCCAACCACTTCTGCTCCTCAGTCCTGCCATCCTCCAACCAGCCACCAGATGTCCTTGGACTTTCCCTCCTACACCAACACACACACACACACACACACACAAACGTACACACACACACGACTGCCTTCCATCCATCAGTCCATTAGCTCTGTTAATTTGTCCACTCTTCCTGCGTGCTTTCAGCCAAATAGCTCCTAGACTCATCACAATCCAGCTGTACACTGATCTCATTAGTCCCTGTGTGTATATATTTAGTGTATATATTTAGTCCCTGTGTGTATTGTATATTGTGTATATTGTATATTGTGTGTATGTATTGTCTGTGTCAGTTTTTTGTTGCACTCTGTTTTCCTGTGTTTTTACCTGAGGCTGCCAAGACCCGTGTTACCTGTGTTTCCCTTTGCCCGCCAGCCGGTTTGTTCTGTTTGCCGTTTGGTTTACTGTTGGTTGCTGTACGACTGCCTTAATTCTGTTATTAAAGCTTTTTGCTTCAGCAAAGCTCTCTGTCTCCCAGCTTGCATTTGGGTTCAGTCCCCAGGTTATAATGTGACAAAACATTTAAATGAAACATGCATACAAATATATATTGCATACATATAAACATATGCATACACACACACACGCACGCACGCACGCACGCACACACACACACACGCACGCACGCACGCACGCACACATACACACACACACACACACACACACACACGTACACACACACACGCACACACACATACACACACACACACACACACACACACACACACACACGCATACATACATACATACATACATACATACATACATACATACATACATACATACATACCCATACACAAACATATCTACACACACATGTACACATACTGGACACACCCACGGGTTTCTTGCTCAAGGCCTCTTCAGGATGATATACTGTATGTTTGCTGACAAAAGAGCTTGAAACTGGGACCTCAGGATGGCCCATATTTTCTCATCCTTTTCCATCATCAATTCTGCCCAAAATATCATCCATTGCTTCACTACAGAAATACTTCTTGTTGTCTTTCTTGACATATGGCTCTCCAATTTAGTTCCAAAAGGCAAAATAATATTCCAAAATCAACCCCAAAATACAGTCTTCAATACATTGACTGCTCACGGTCAGATTTTGTGCCTTGCTCAGCAGGGCAGAATCTTGTCGACATTCAAGATTCAAGATAATTTTAATAATTATAGTGAGTAATCATATTACAACTGAGGAATTTGTCTTTGTGCAGCATGCAGGACAGCAATAGCAGAAGATGAAGCAAACAGAAAAACAATCCCAAATGATAAATTATAAAGTGCAAAGTAAAAGTCCTTTAAAGTGATATGGACCGGGGGTCTATGTAAATGTCCATGTAACATGTCCACTTAGGCCTTGGCCACACTGATCCGTCATAAAATGGACAGAACGGATAGACGGATAGATTTATGTACGTTGCATGTACAAGTAACCTACTTGTACAGCAGGTGGCGGTAAGCACCTGGAAGGTGTCAGCGACCCGCCTATAAACCGAGAGAGGAAGAAAGCTGGCGTCAGCTAGCTGTTAGCTCTGTGCGCTACGTTACTTATGTGGCAATAAAATGCCACTGAATGACCAGATTAGATGGTGAAATCAGACAGTGACACTGACTATCACGTTGTACAACAGCGGGATGGTGTACACAGCATTAATTATAGCCTCCTTCACCGCCTCGGCCGCCATCTTCTTTGAAAAGTTGAAACAAATCTCGGAACGCCTCCTCTCGAGACCTCGACTCTGATTGGCTAAACGGACAGTGACTATCCGACCATCCTATACGTCCATCCAGAAAAAGTTCATCTCTTCAACTTTCTGTCCATCAAAACGTATGCAAATTTTCTGGATATGTACGTTTCTGAGTGCTCCACGGACAGTCGGACAGCTGTCATTGAAAATGAATGGAAGTGAACAGAGAAATGAACGCACACGGACAGACACCACAGATCAGTGTGGCAAAGGCCTAAGTCCTTAATGGGGGGTAGTATCTGTGGGATAATGTCCATGTAAAATGTCCATGTAACATGTCAAGTAAAAGCCCTTTAATTGTCTGTGAGCCTGGTTGGCTCAGGGGGGGGGGGGGGGGGGGGTGTCAGCCAGGTTAGCCTCTGGCAGTACTACTGTAGGTCCTGAATGGATGGCAGGCCCATCATCATCAGCCCATCATCAGCCCACCATTAACAAAAGGATTAACGCAAAAAAGCTGATAGCTTGTTTCCATTGCGCTCCTTAATAATAATAACTGTGTGGAATATGTACTGGTGCGTGGATGACGTGGGTGCGTGTAATGTAAGAGTGTATGGTAGAATACCATCAGAGCCTGTGGGAATGTGTGGGTGTGCCCACCACGCAGGGGGGAGCGGGGGGGGGGGGGGGGGGGGGAACATAGGGAAAATAAAATATACTCAATAATCCCAATTGCATTTAGATCTGTTACAACCCATCTCAAGGAAATAATGAAAGGAGTCATACGCCAAAGTAAAAGTAACAATAAAACATAATAATAACAATATAACACAATAATTAACAATACTTTTAAAGGGAAAATAAACTATATCATCATCCTGATCATCAGTATATAAATGGGAGCTAGGGCTCTGTTTGTTTCTCTGTCTGTCCCACTGATGAATCCCACTGATTACATAATCAGTGATGTCATAAATCCCACTGATGACATCATCAGTGATGTCATAAATTCACTCACACACACACACACACACACACACACACACACACACCACACAAAGTCACGAGAGAGACTGAGGGAGAGGGAGAAAGAGGGGGAGAGAGGCTGAGGGAGAGGGAGATAGAGGAGAGGGAGAGAGGGGGGAGAGACTGAGCGAGAGAGAGAGGGGGGGAGAGAGACTGAGGGAGAGAGACAGGGAGTGTGCGCCAATAGGGCAGACAAGGCCACACAGCAGCCCTGTCTGTTTGTTTCTCTGTCTGTCCCACTGATGACATCATCAGTGATGTCATACATTCACACACACACACACACGCACACACACGCGCGTGCACGCACGCACGCACGCACACACACACACACACACACACACACACACACACCACACAAAGTCACGAGAGAGACTGAGGGAGAGGGAAAAAGAGGGGGAGAGAGGCTGAGGGAGAGGGAGATAGAGGAGAGGGAGAGAGGGGGGAGAGACTGAGCGAGAGAGAGAGGGGGGGAGAGAGACTGAGGGAGAGAGACAGGGAGTGTGCGCCAATAGGGCAGACAAGGCCACACAGCAGCCCTGTCTGTTTGTTTCTCTGTCTGTCCCACTGATGACATCATCAGTGATGTCATACATTCACACACACACACACACACACACACACACACACACACACACACACGCACGCACGCACACACACACACACAGACACACACACACAAAGTCACGAGAGAGACTGAGGGAGAGGGAGAGAGAGGGGGAGAGAGACTGAGGAAGAGGGAGAGAGAGGACGAGAGGGAGGGAGAGAGAGGAGAGGGAGAAAGAGGGGGGAGAGACTAACGCCTCATGCACATCATGAAACACTAGGCGGCATGCCTCCTGTGAAAGCCTCTTTGACGCTGCAGCTTGATAGGCTGTCTTGCTCTATTTCCGCGTCTGATTGGTCCATTTCAACCTTGCGCCCCCTGCCGCAGGAACCACCCTGCGTTTCGCTGTCGCAGACTAGAGGCGGCTTGTCTCTGAGTGGCTTCACGCTCGCGGGGCGGGACTAGGGCGGGACCTTTCGTTAAGCTACCCAATGACAGCTCTTTCTACACATTTCGTCCCCCCACCCTTCTGTGTACATCTACCTGAAAACGTTTCTACAGCTCCAAGCTGGAAGCTGGTTTCCACGCCCACAAAACGCTGCGTCACAGCGGAAAAAGCGATTTTGCCATTGTAGGTGTGCATGAGGCGTGAGGGGGAGAGAGACTGAGGGAGAGAGAGAGGGAGACATTGTGCCTGCGCCAATAGGGCAGGCAAGGCCACACAGCAGCCGAGCCACAGCCGAGCTGCGAATGCAAGCCGCACGGCCAGCTCAGCGAGCTGCAGGACAGGCGAGCCCACGCAACGGGCGAGCCTAGGAATCGAGTGCACGTAGCGCGCGAGATGCCTAGTTAAACAAAAGAACAGAACAAAAACTTCTTTAGATGCCTGAGGCCATAGAGGCGCTGTTGGGCTTTTTTGATGTTACGTTCTAAACAGCAAATCCCTGACAGAGACGAGGTCAGCGGGCAGTGGGGCAGGCAGGGGTCAACTGGAAAACACTGAGCTTAATTAAATGTCATAATCACTGATGATGTCATGTCATGACTCACAATCGTCAAGTGACATCATACCCACTGTTGATGTGGATAACATGAGTTGACAAGAGTTTGGTCACACACAAAAAAAAGTCTGCTCATGGGCTTGTTTTATGTAGCCTATTTTTTGTTTGTATGGCGTCCTTCTAAAATACTATACATTTATGAAGGCAGATAGATAGATAGATAGATAGATAGATAGATAGATAGATAGATAGATAGATAGATAGATAGATAGATAGATAGATAAAGAAGGTTTGATGTGTTACAGACGTCTTAATTGAGGTCTTAATTGATTTTTGGAGCCTGGGGAGTAAGATGGAATGCTACCTGAGCCTCAGCTTCTATCTGTTTATATTGTGTCCAATTAAAGGGATACTTTTGTACACAGTAGCTATACCAGTGTAGCTGTTTCCCCATTCCTGTTCACTCTCTCTCTCTCTCTCTCTCTCTCTCTCACACACACACACACACACACACACACACACACACACACACACACACACACACACACACACACACACACACACACACACACACACACACACACACACAGCCTGATTAAACGTGTCCTGGGAATATACAGTAGGCCTATTATTTTCACCCTCCTCGTATCTGTGGGAGTCAGTCGATCACTTGTGAGGGAAATACACAAATACTGACACGCGCACGAGCCACCCACTGATGTACTGTATTGATAGAGAGAGAGACACACACAGAAGTTAAATGTCTACTGTTTGCAGATGATCTGGTGCTGCTGTTTCCAACCAAAAAAGGGCTACAACAACAAATTGACATTCTGCACAAATTCTCCCAGACCTGGGCCTTGACAGTTAACCTATCCAAGACAAAAATCATGATATTCCAAAAAGGGCCCAGCCCCCAGCATCACATATATATAGGTTCAGGAGCAGGGCCACACCTAAACCACTTCTCTAACCACGCCTCTAACCACACCTCAATTATCTGGCAGGTTACATGTACCTGGTGAACCTATCCTGCCCTGTTTGTCTCAGATCGTCTCAGTTCTCTCGACCCACCCTCCCTTCCCTTTATCCCTACCCACAACCCTCATCCCTTCATTCATTCCTCATTCCGACCCTCAACCCTCATCCCAACCCTCACCTCCTAACATCCTCATTCCTTCCCGTCAAATTCGGTGCATGTCTCTCTCATGTCTCATTCCCATGATCTGTCTGGAGGGGTCTGAAATGAGCTCGAACGTAAACACGCCTGAGAAGCAATCCACTCGGGCAGCTCATGCTGAGACGGAACCCCCAACGCTGAGTCTCCCTCTGCCCTGTCTTCAGTTCCTCCTCTCAGACCAGACAGATGTCAACGGACGACATCTTCATGCACCCTCACCTGCACCTCAACACATACACATTTCAATCTTCAACACATACACATTTCAATCTTCATTAAACTTCTAAACGATATATTGTTGTGGTGTGGTCCTTGCTAGTGAACAAAAGAAACATCAAGTTTGATATACCGTTTAAAACCTGGCTCAAAATACTGGACTCTGTCATATAACCTATTTCCCTTTATGGTTGCGAGGTCTGGGGTCCACTTGCCAACCAAGACTTCACGAAATGGGACAAACACCAAATGGAGACTCTGCATGCAGAATTCTATAAATTAATTCTCCATGTCCAACGAAAGACACCAAACAATGCATGCAGAGCAGAATTAGGATGATTACCACTAATTATCAAAATTCAGAGGGTGTCTAAATTGTATGACCACCTTAAAGAAAGTGACCCTGATATGCTCCAAAACAAAGCCCTCGTCTACAGAGAGAGCCTAGGAGATGCCCCCTCAGTGAGCTGGTCCTGGGGCTCCGTTCACAAGCACAAGCAGAGTCACCAGACAGACAACCCTATAGATTAAACCAAATTACTGCATAAGAAAACGAAAATAAAATTATCTGACACACTGGAAAGAATCAACCAAAAAGCAGAGTAAACTGGAATGCTACCTGGCCTAGACAGAGACTACACAGTGGCAGAATACCTTAGCACTGTGACTGACCCCAAACTTAGGAAAACCTAGCTCCTTTCGTAACTGTTTGTCCACATATGATTTCATCATCTGCCGTATAACAGCCACTCTGAGTCCCAAGCAGTCTAAATCAGTGATACACACATACCGGTATTTACAAGTGTCACAGAAACATTTCAAAAACATGGGGTTTGAAAGCTCGATGCTGCTAATAAATAACTTTAATCATTCTGTCTTGTGCTGCTGCGCCCAGCCATCATAGCACTCCACAGCGCCCATCTGGTCGGAAGCACACGGAAGAACACATAGAGAAGGCACGGTGGCCATCTTGGCATTTGCGAAAAAATATGACCAGCACAGAATTCTGATAAAAATAGGCATTTATTAGCAGCATCGAGCTTTCAAACCCCGCCGCAGAGAAGCAATGAACCCTTCTGCTCTAGTAGGTGGCTTTGAAAGTTTCTGTGACACTTGTAAATACGTGTGTATCGCTGATTTAGACTGCTTGGGACTCAGAGTGGCGGGGAAGTCT
Source organism: Poromitra crassiceps (assembly GCF_964638095.1). Classification (NCBI taxonomy): domain Eukaryota; kingdom Metazoa; phylum Chordata; class Actinopteri; order Beryciformes; family Melamphaidae; genus Poromitra; species Poromitra crassiceps. Next base: position 104,767,014 of record NC_139624.1, read on the forward strand.
ATTGACGAAAGGAGCTAAGGAAAACCTTGACTACCGGTATGTACAGACTATTTCAACACGGAACCTCCGCCTCGGACATATTTGCATTCACGCAACAAAAACACAGGCTATAGGTTGCTATAGCAACTCATGTAGCATTGTAGCTACCTACTAAGACCTGAAGAATGCCTTGTAACTTATTTAAAACAGAAATAATGTTTCATGTTTGTTAATTTGAGTATATATTTTCGGCTGTGTTTTTTATGTGTTTTTTATATGTGCATTGCTTTGCTGCTTGTTTTTTCGATTATTTTTTTGTAAAGCACCTTGAATTGCCTTTGTGTATGAAAGGTGCTATATAAATAAAATTTGACTTGACTTGACTTGACTTGACTACTAACTTACAATGCTAACCGAATGCTGAATTTCACATTGCTCTTATCAGAGTGAAACATATGACACAAACACATATTAACATTAACATTACATAATTGAGACTTGGACGACCGTTCAATTCACTTTTTACAGGTCGGAACCAATTTTTTCTGGTGGTCTGAGTTGTCTTGAATGGGGTAAGAGTGAATACAACCTGGCCATTGAGAGAGGCAGACCTGGCTCCAAAGGGAAGACGGAAGTGAAGTGGAAACTGAGTTACATGTACACTTTCTAACCTCCTCCAAACTGTACCAGGACATCATAGACATGTATTTCCCACAGATCACAAACACTCATAAAGACTTTGAGAACATGACTGATAACAAAAAACTCTGCTGGGTGAAATACAACAATGTGCAAACACAGAGGCAAGGTTTTTGAGCTGTTGTGACAGTGTAGAAACGGTCACAACGCCACCAACACTCCCACCTAGGACAGAGGTCGCCGACCCTGAGCATGCAATACAGTGCAACGGGGCGGCCGACCCCGCCACTGCGATACCCCACACTCAGGTAGGCACGGCGAACGTTGGGACCAACAGCACAGGGCACAGCCAGCCGGACGGCGTCAATCATTCCCACAAGATAGCTGGACACGACAGCTGGGACCCCTCTCGAGGGCGGGACCAGCCATCTCAATTACCTATTCCCAGAGTTCACCTCCTGGCCCTGCCCGGGCTCATGGAGACAACTCCAGCCAAGGTCTCCAGGGAGGCCAACAAGTCCGAGCAAGTGGAGCAAGTGGACATGCCTTTGCGGACGCCGAGGCAGGAGCCCCAGATGCTTCACGGGGCGGCCGTCTCCCTCATCGTCTCGCCGGCAATTTGCCCAGAGCAGACCTATTGCACCGAGAGAGCCTTTACGGAACCGAACCTTGGTCTAGGCGAGCAACCTTACCCCATCACCGCCCTGCAGCAGGAATCCCGCCCGAGGAATTTGCCCCTCCATCAGTTCGGGAGGATCCATCTTATCCTGCTCATACAGCACCGATGGAAATGGGAACCAGGCTGGGATGATCCAGTCCTACCCGAGACACTGCTGCAGGCCTGGGAAGAGTGGGAGGACGACCCACCGCAATCACAGGTAGCTGTTGTGGTCGACACTGCGTGGGGAAGGCCTCTTCCCGCACTCACCACCAGCAGTCGGGGTTGCGGATCCCCCTTCCCAGCCCAGATCGCTGGCCAAAAACACCCCGACTCCACACGACCGCGGATAAGAGCGGGGAGTTGAAGCCAAGTTACAGTGCCCTCAGGTCGGCTCCCCCCCTGCCGGAGGAGTGCACGACCGTCGGTGCCCTCAGTGAGGATGCCACACCGGCGCTCCACGGGGCGGCCAACGAGACACTAGGGGCAGAGGCCTCCCTCCAACGAGGGCAGACAAACAGCTTCCTCACCGACCCTACGCCGCTGAGGTTCCTCGACTGGAAACTCAAGCCACCAGAACCAGAGGCTCCTCACTACCGCAGTAGCTGGGTAGGATGGGTAGGACGGGTAGACCCCTGGCTCCTGAGCGGCTCCCGCGCTGACCTCACGCCGCTGAGTTTCATCAACTGGAAGCTCAGGCCCCCAGAGGCCATTACAGCTCGCTACTGTAGTAGGATCCCACACACATCCTGGCCAACGAGGACGGTCACCAAATTTTGGCTCTTGTGATGTACGGGACTGGACGGCGGCGCGCGGACCCATGCCTACGCCCGTCTGGTGGCCAGGCGGACCACAGCCCCCCTCACTCCCAGAGTAATCAACCAAGCCCTGCCTATACCAGGTGGGACTGGAGGGCCATTCCGGCCATTTCTGGAAGAGTACAGATTCCCCACAGGAATCTGGGAGCGGCTGTAGAAACGGTCCATAATGGCCCACCGTCAGGCCTGTTCTTTGGGCAGTCGATGCCTACCAGCCGGCGCGCCAAGGACGTAATGATGATGACATCATCAACGATGACAATGATGTCATAGCATAGAGTTCACCTGTGAGGTCATCGGCGATGTCAGACATAGCACCGATGATGTCATAGTTCCCTCGAACGTTGTGACATCACCAATGACGTGATGTCATACACCGGAACGCGACCATATAAACACAGTGTTCCGTGACGCTACACCTCATCCGAGAGATCTGCTTGATTCCTTCGAGATTACATACCCTAATAATGTCAACCATTAGCGAAACCAATTGCAGACCCGAGCTGAACCCCTGCTGTCTTACAACCAGCCAGGCCCTGGTGACTGACTGCCTTACACCCAAACAGGTTACCAGTGGTAATTCAACCGCGTCCCAGGACCGACCAGTCGGTCCCTATCTCCATCTCCGTGATTCTGATCGATCACAGCCCGTGAGCCTTCATACACGATCCAGCACACTTCACGAGGCAAGCCCCAGGGCTTTGCCCCCAGCGAGCCCAAAAGCTTCGCTACAGACAGGAAAAGGTGAAATGGGACACAACTAAAGCTCGGGGTCCACCCTCTGCGCATCTTGTAGGCTACATACACATGCTCTACATGGGCTACAACTGTACAAATATCCTACTTAAACTTATCTAGCCTTATACCCATTTGTTTGCAAAATCGAAATACATAGTTCTGGTTACATATCTCTGTGTTTAAAACAGGCTAACATTATAATTGTGCTGTGTTATTATTATTATAGCCTATTATGTTATTTTTGTTTATAATATATATAAGTATATAATTGTGTTATTATTATTATATCTATCACTATCACCATTTAACTGCCCGTTTATTACTGTTCTGTTATTATTCTGAATAGATTCCGGTCAACAATAGTCTTCTATTATATTCTTATCTTCTTATTATATCTTATCACATTCCATTTAATTTTCCTTTCTCTTCCTCTTTAAATATGTTCAGATTTTAAAATGTCTTGTTTTCTGTTTTTGATTCTTTGTAATTGCTAAGTGTTGCTAATGTATGCTTTGGCAATGTAAGATGCACCTTATCATGCCAATAAAGCCCTTTGAATTGAATGAGAGAGAGAGAGAGAGAGAGAGAGAGAGAGAGAGAGAGAGAGAGAGAGAGAGAGAGAGAGAGAGAGAGAGAGAGAGAGAGAGAGAGAGAGAGAGAGAGAGAGAGAGAGAGAGAGGATGCTATTGTTCGTGTTGAGTATCCCGGTAACTGCTGCTGTCGGTAACGGAGCGGCTGCGTACACACCTACACTACTACTACTCTCTCTCTCTCTCTCTCTCTCTCTCTCTCTCTCTCTCTCTCTCGGGGAGCTCAGGACCGGACTGTCGCACTGGTAAGAAGAAGGGAGGGTAAACGGAGAGAGAGAGAGCGAGAGAGAGAGGGGGGGGGGAGAGAGAGAGAGAGAGAGAGAGAGCAACAGACAGACAGGCGACACACGTGTCAGAGCGGCTCGAGCTGCTGGAATGTACCGGTGGATTCCGCTGCTGCGCGCACACCCAGGCTGCCCCGCACCGAGGGCTGCGCTGCATTAATTAACGGGACACACCGGGATGACCAGGGCGTGCGGACCGCCCGCCCGCTGAGGGGGGCGGGGCGGGTGAGCTTTGTTTTGGGTTTAAACGTATCGCGCGCAGCGGAGAGCGCAAAGTTTCCTCGATGGCGCTGGTGATGGAGCCCGTGAGCAAATGGAGCACGAGCCAGGTGGTGGACTGGATGAAAGGTAGGCAGCACCCGCGCACTGAACAGCTTTGAGAGACTCAGCTCTCTCGCCCCCCTCTATCTGTCTCTCTCTCCCTCCCCTCTGTGTGTGCGTCTCTCTCTCTCTCTCTCTCTCTCTCTCTCATACACACACACACACACACACACACACACACACACACACGCACACACGCACACGCACACTATCTCACGCACGCACGCCGGGCCCGGCGCCACGAGGGGGCGCCAGGGGGCTTTGCACCCTCAGTTCAATTTTCTGCCCCCTCACTTACAAAAAAAAAAAAAAACGTTTTTTTTTCTCTTTAACTCATTGAGTGCCAGCCACTTTTGGAGAACGGATGCTCCCAGTGCCAGAGTTTTCAGAGCGTTTTCAGTGATTTCTCGAGGCCCACAGAATATTGTGTGATATTACTATGTAAACACTGAACACGCACAAGAACGAGCTGGCTCTATTGTATCATCAGCAAAAAAAAGTTTATTGATACCATTTTCCGTTCTTTAGTTATGAGCCGGAGAAGATAGGTTGTTTTCAGCGTTTTCAGGCTTTTCAAATTATTAGCTGAGATAATCCGCCTTTTGTGAAATGCAGCATTTCAAGCACATTCACTGAGTCTGAAGATAATATTTTCTGATGTAGTGACGTAGTTGTTGTGTGATGCCCTGCGTGCACCACCCCCCTCCCCCCCTCCCCCCGTAAACTCCTCCCCACACTGCACACAGCCTCACGCAACCATTATATTTTCGGAGTGCTGCGTTTGTGTGCTGCTGTCGGCTCTCAGCGCCACAGCAGGGAAGAGCCAACCCGGATTGCTGAATGGTTTGGCGTCAGGGGCTGCTTTCCTGGCTGCTAATCGGGTGGAGAAACTATACAGACAGACAGACAGACAGACAGGGACAGAGGGGCTCAGTTGTGAGCGCGGATTGACTCCTGTTCGGAGCCAATGTCAGCTCCCGCGACAGAGCAAATGGCTCTGGGAGCATGCATCGGTTTGTCTTTGATCCACGGCTTTTAGGCTGTTTCTCGGACCTGTCTCTAATCTGGACTGCACCGAGCAAGCACTGTCGCCACCTAATGAGTCCGTAAAATAGGTTATACACCTCCAATAGCTACTATAGTTGTACAGGAGCTGCGGAAGGCTTTGATCGACGTCCCACCGTCAAAAAACGCATTGGACGTCGAAGGACGTCCGTGGCACTCTACGTCACTATTTAATTGGACGTCGAAGGACGTCCATGGCATTCAATGAGTTAAGAATAGTTCATCTATAAAGGCCAGTTAGGCAATGTTTGTACCTGACATGTTTCGGCTACTGTTTCTGCAGTATTTATCAAATTTGATCAGTTTAAGTTGATGTAGGTTACTATAAACGCCAGTTAGGCAATGTTTGTACCTGACATGTTTTGGCTACTGTTTCTGCAGTATTTATCAAATTTGATCAGTTTAAGTTGATGTAGGCTACCCCCTATAAACATAGCTCTGTTGTTTCAGAATTGGCAGGGAAGCGCTATTTGCTGTGCTTTGGTTGTCACAAGGTGTCAGAGATGTAGCTATTTATTACATTTGAACCTCTCTGCATGTTGTAGTTGTTAGGATGACGTCATCATTCCTACTTTGACGTCATCATTCCTACTATGATGTCATCGATCACTGATGATGTCATGATTCATAAGTGTCTTTCATGCCTTTCGCTGGTGATGTCATAACACAAGTGATGTCATATTCGGATCTATAAGGTCCTGTTCCTGCAGGTCCTCTCCAGTGATTCATAAGCTAAACTCACATCAAGGATCACATTCAATCTCTGCAACCGTTCCCCAACCTCGAACAAGTGCAGACTCAGCTATCAAGTTCCACAACACCCCAGCTTCTCAAGACTTCACTTACCAAGTTCGCCTTGGCCATCAACTACCCGCGAATAGATCCACATGTCTAACACCGATCCTGACAGTATGAATCACTCGCAAATGGATTTAGCGGGCACCCCAATCAAGGAGGAAGGTCCCGAGAGGCCAGCTATCCGGCCGGCCGCTTCAGCTGACCCACCAGGCGGTCAGCTGGATATCTCCACTCTTCCTGATATCTCCCCCCATCCTATCACGTTCGGAGACTTGCAGGCAACTCAGCGAGAGCAGGCCTCTATTCTGTGAGACCTTTTGGCTCTGGTTTCCAAGGCCGATGATCGGTACGACCTCCTGGTTAGCACAATCGAGGCTATGGCTTCCAAGGCCGATGATCGGTACACCCTCCTGGTTAGCTCAATCCAGAATCTGGCTTCCATTGCCCAGGATCGGTGCGCCCTCCTGGTTAACCGGCTAGATCTTCTCGACGGACTGAATCCTCCTGAGGGTGTCATTCCGCAGTCTTCCGCCCCTCCTGCCCCAGCTTCCGAGCGCACCGTCGTTCCGGAGGTTTCCAGACCTGCTACCCCCCCAGCCACTGCGGCCGTTGCTTCTAGCCCTGCCTCTCGGTCGCCTCCAGCTGCTAAGCGCATATTCTGGGCGGGAGTTCGCGTCATCCCAGAGCAGGGGCAGCCACATTTGAGTCCCAGCAGCCATCTGTACCGTGATCTGACCGGCAGGGTTCGCATCACACCAGAGGAGAGGCAGCGCCGTTTGGACACCCGGAGCTGCCTGTACTGTGGTCGAGCCGGGCATTACCTCTCCTCCTGCTCCCGGCGTCCAGTAAGTGGTCCCACCGCTCGCCGGCCCGTGGTACTCTCAGTGGATCAAGACTCTACGGGTTCAACCCCGAAACCCATACGATTGGGCAGCGTTCACGTGACCCAGGAGTGGCAGTGTGTCTCCAAGAAGGTTAAGGAGTTGGAGAAGACTGTAGATCGTCTCATTGACAAGTTCAATCACTGCCTGCAGATCAGCTCCGTCCCCCCGCAGGGGGACTCCGAGTCTGCTGGCCCTGAGGCACAACCTGTGGACCTTCCCCTCGCCGAGTCTGAACCCGTACCTCAGCAGCAGCCTATTCCAGTTCTTGACCCACACGTAGGTTCCAGCTTGATGCTGGGAGGTCCCCGTAGTGTCGTCAGCCCTCGGTCAAGAGCAAGAAGAAATAAGAGGCGTTTAAAGGAGGAGACGGTGGGTGACCTCCCCAAACTACAGGTCGGGAGGGCAGGCCTCGCTGAGTCAGATCCCCCTGTGGCTCTGCCTTCGGAGACGGCGGCATTTGACCCTTTTGATGGTCTCCAGCCTCCCGTGTTTGGATCGTGCCCCGGGGGATGGCCGGCCCCAGAGGATCCACCGGACCCGGTAGAAGTTCTGCCTACGTATCGGTCTATCTATGGCTTCGATATCCAGTATTAGGGAGGAGCACCTCCACTGTCCTACACCCCCTTTGGGGTCTGACCACCTGCATCTAACCACCTGCTGAAGAGCACCTCACTCTCCTACACCCCCTTTGGGGTCTAACCACCTGCATCTAACCACCTGCTGAAGAGCACCTCACTCTCCTACACCCCCTTTGGGGTCTAACCACCTGCGTCTAACCACCTGCTGAAGAGCACCTCCACCAGAACCTGCGGATTTTTTGTCTCCCAGATGCCATTCTTGATGGCCTCATTGGACGCCAGGTGGCGTCCGTTGAGGGGAGGGTACTGTTAGGATGACGTCATCATTCCTACTTTGACGTCATCATTCCTACTATGATGTCATCGATCACTGATGATGTCATGATTCATAAGTGTCTTTCATGCCTTTCGCTGGTGATGTCATAACACAGGTGATGTCATATTCGGATCTATAAGGTCCTGTTCCTGCAGGTCCTCTCCAGTGATTCATAAGCTAAACTCACATCAAGGATCACATTCAATCTCTGCAACCGTTCCCCAACCTCGAACAAGTGCAGACTCAGCTATCAAGTTCCACAACACCCCAGCTTCTCAAGACTTCACTTACCAAGTTCGCCTTGGCCATCAACTACCCGCGAATAGATCCACATGTCTAACACCGATCCTGACAGTAGTGATCATGACGTGATTAAAACACACACACACACACACACACACACACACACACACACACACACACACACACACACACACACACACACACACACACACACACACACAGTGAGAGAGAAATCAGCTGCACCCAAGCACACAGCATGCCATGAGCAGAAAGATGGAAACAACGCATCTGATCACTTTATTTCTTTAATTTAATGAACCTGGCACTGATTGGCTATTATTTTGTTTAGTTGTTTGTCAATTTTTGCAGCAATTGTTTATTCTATGACTTTTCATATAGACATATATGTTCAGAGTGCTCCAGACAGGTCCCGCATTTCACGTTATGCAAAACTCAGCTCTATTAATGCCCAAATGCTTTATTTGATTTAGTAGTCTTTCTTGTGTTGTTATTGCGCTTTTCAGAGGTTATTATGGTTAAAAAGTCCAGAAATAGGCATAGCGGGTTACGGTATATAACCTATGTTTTACGATATAAAAATATCATATTAAAAAAAAAAGAAATCTGAAAAAAAAATCTGCCCCCTCCCCAGTTATAACCGCTCCCTCAGTCATTTCATCCTGGCGCCGGCCCTGACGCACGCGCACACACACACACACACACACACACACACACACACACACACACACACACACACACACACACACACACACACACACACACACACACACACACACACACATACACATAACTTACTGCTACTCAGAGCAATCTAGTAAGATGGCTATGCTGCTAGGCTACACACTCAACGCCCACATGTAGGCTAAAACTGCACACACACACACACACACACACACACACACGCACGCACATGCGCACACACACACACACACACTCACACACACACACACACACACACACACACACACACATCACATACCCATCCATTGCAAACACAAACACACCACTTATAACGACATATGACAACATTTACCTGCGAAGCATTGGCACAAAGTGATGTTGTGTGAGTGGTGTGTGTGTGTGTGTGTGTGTGTGTGTGTGTGTGTGTGTGTGTGTGTCAGTGTGTGTATGCGCATGCATGTGTGTGCATGCGCATACATGTGTATGCGTGCGTGCATCATCAATTTCCCATTGTCGCACCTGACCTGCTGTAGGCTAGTCTGCTGATGTAATGTGAGTGACCTGATGATGGTCTGCTGTAGGCTACTACCTGTCTGCTGATGTAATGTGAGTGACCTGATGATGGTCTGTTGTAGGCTACCTGTCTGCTGATGTAATGTGAGTGACCTGATGATGGTCTGCTGTAGGCTACTACCTGTCTGCTGATGTAATGTGAGTGACCTGATGATGGTCTGTTGTAGGCTACCTGTCTGCTGATGTAATGTGAGTGACCTGATGATGGTCTGTTGTAGGCTACTACCTGTCTGCTGATGTAATGTGAGTGACCTGTTGATGGTCTGTTGTAGGCTACTACCTGTCTGCTGATGTAATGTGAGTGACCTGATGATGGTCTGCTGTAGGCTACTACCTGTCTGCTGATGTAATGTGAGTGACCTGATGATGGTATGTTGTAGGCTACTACCTGTCTGCTGATGTAATGTGAGTGACCTGATGATGGTCTGTTGTAGGCTACTACCTGTCTGCTGATGTAATGTAAGTGACCTGATGATGGTCTGCTGTAGGCTACTACCTGTCTGCTGATGTAATGTGAGTGACCTGATGATGGTCTGCTGTAGGCTACTACCTGTCTGCTGATGTAATGTGAGTGACCTGTTGATGGTCTGTTGTAGGCTACTACCTGTCTGCTGATGTAATGTGAGTGACCTGATGATGGTCTGTTGTAGGCTACTACCTGTCTGCTGATGTAATGTGAGTGACCTGATGATGGTCTGCTGTAGGCTACCTGTCTGCTGATGTAATGTGAGTGACAGGAGGAAAGTTGCAGGGCATGGCTGGCCTGCAGGGAGCTGGAGGAGAGACCACACTCTGAAAAAAGAGATCTACTCGGGTACAAACGGGGACAGTGGAGATCAGTTTACTAACCTTTTTTAAGTGCAGAATAGAATTTAGTCTCCATTTAGGCTGACACAAATCTTAACATGTAAATTCATAGTATCGTATAACTATCAAAGTGAGGGAAGTTTTATTAGGGTAAGTAAAAACATAAATTATTAATGCTTATCTGAAAACATTGATTTGTTTGGTCAATGGTGCTTGTGATGATCAAACTTCTAGAGGCTAAAGTCATGCATAATAACAAGCAGGCTGCAGGCCAGGAGCCTCTGAACCAAAGGACAACTATTGGCAAAGTATTTTGCATTTCTGGGTCCATTATGTTGGTGTATTTTTCCAATACCCCGGAAACATAAACATGATGTGAGATTGAGATTGTAGTTCAAGTGCTGCAACACTCGAACATGGGGCATGCATGGAACTAGCATCCCCCAACCCCGTAAAAACCCACTTGCTACAGAAACCGCAGTCTTCCAATCATGGAAGTTGGAAACCCTCATTAGTGTTTTGCTTGCACCTGTGTTTACCCTGCCTTTTCGACACAAAATGGCCCCCGTGAGAAGGGTCTATTATATCATTTTTAAACAGTTATGTTTCTGTATAAATCGGGCGGGGGTGCAAAACTCGGCATAACACCTGGACAGCGGACTGCAATCTTCCCTGCCTTAAGGCACACGCAAACAGGTGCGCAAGCGTAAATAGGGGATATGGCCTGTACCAAGATACGGCCCACTATGTGATGTTGACTGGTGTTTTTTTTTTATGTAAATGTGCGCATTTGTTTTCCTGTTTGGTCTCCATCCAGATCATGACTGCCCAGCAGGCAGCAGTTAGCTATGTTAGCTTCACGCTAGCTTACATGTAACGTTAGTGGGTTGCTTCTGGAGTTCTGGAGTTAAGACCACAGACTGTAAATAAATATGGACAGAACCATCGCATTGAATTTCTCCTCCCTGGCGAAGTTCAAGCCATAAACGAATTGGACGTTGCCATCTTGGTTTTAGTGCGAAGGTGGGGGTTGAGAGGGTGGAGCTAGGAGGGGCGTGAGATGAGCAACGATTAGCATAACCTATGGTGGTGAACCTACGTGCTGACAAACACGCCCACCTTGATTCCTACGTGCTGACAAACATGCCCACCTTGCTTCCCAAGCTAGCGGCCTGAGGCTAGCTAGCAGACAACCTGCTAATATCAAGCTAGCTAACACGGCTATATCCAGGCCACCCAGTCACACGCGGCTACCCACCTTTTCTGTCGTTGCACCGGGACCTTGAGGCAGTGGTCATCCCACATAACGTTACATTGCGGTAGGCTAAATTTACACAAAATTACAATAAAAAAGTTGAACGAAAGATTTATCTGTTATTGATATGATCGCTATTATAACGTACTAAGCATATAGTGGGCAATTGCAGAATTATGGCCAGATATTAGCTACTGTGAAACAACAATGTATAGCCACCCCATTATGTAACTTTTTCATGTCATTCCCTGAAGCATACACTTTATTTTACTCCTACAACAGTGTTTATCTTGGGTGAGTGTGGCACTGTGGCATGCTGCAAGGTCTTGTGAATCTCCTTCAAGTGGACTGGTCTTCGGTCTCCCGTCCAGCAGCTGCAGATGTCATCATCGATGTCATCATCATCATCGAAGTCTTTCTATTAGGTCAAACACACCTTAACGTTATGAGTGGGGCCATTTTTTATTAACATTAGCGTTAAAGTCCCTGGAAACCAAAATCCACAAAAACCTTCTAACTATTAAATTTAGGGTCTTATCTGAGTAATTGTGTGCCTCAGAAAGTAGGAGACATTAGTTTCAACCCAAACCCCCAAAATCGCCACTTTTCTACAAGGTCTGGATTTCCACTTCCTTATTGAAGAGAGTGGTGTGCGCGGTGCTAAAATGAATGATCTTATCAGGTCATTTTTTGTCCGTTCTTATAAAACCTTCTTGCCCCCACAGCGCTCGCTCAGTGTCTGTCTGTCTCCCTCCCGCTCTGTGTGCCTGTGTGCCGAGCGCTATGCTGCCTGCTCTCTCTCTCTCTCTCTCTCACTGTCACACGCACACGCACACACACACACACACACACACACACACACACACACACACACACACACACACACACACACACACACACACACACACACACACACACACACACACACACACACACTCCATCTCTCTTTCCTTCTCTCTCTCTCTCCTCTCTCTCTCTCCGTTTCCCTCCCTCTCTCTCTCGCTCGCTCTCTCTCTCTCGGAGGAGACCAGCAGTCCTGCACGCACACACACGGGACACGCCCACACACTCAGCGGGAGAAAAGACAGTCTAAAATCTAATTGATTCTCATTACTTTTGTCATGACTGTCAAACCTAAATTTATATACTTTGTGACGTTCATCATCGTTCAAATTTGGCTGGTGGCTTATTAACATAGGTTCCTGTGATGTGATGAACTCAAAATGCTAAATAATTTATTTGATGGCCCTACCCTGATGTCCTTTAACCAGTTACAGCAAAAATATAATTTGTCACACCAAAATTTCTTTCGGTTTCTGCAGGTGAGGGACTTCATACTCCGGCGTACAACATTAACAACAAATATAGAAGCCTCTGAGGTCGAAAGGGTACTCTTACTTGGCCCAAGTAAAGGTTTTATTAGTTTTCTTTATAGCTTATTAAGGTCTACCTCTACTCTGAACACCCTGGCCACCAAGCAGACATGGGAGAGGGACCTTGAGGTGGAGATTGATGACGAGGACTGGTGTGATATATTTGATAATGCCAAAATAATTTCTGTGTGCAACAGACTGGTCGATGCAGCTAAGAATTATACATAGATTGCAAATATCACCCAGCCTTCGTCATAAAATGAATGCTAGCCTGTCTCCCCTCTGCCTTAAGTGTAAGATAGAGGTGGGAGATTACACTCACTGCATATGGTCATGTCCTAAGATAGAATGATACTGGTCAGACATAGTGCAGCAGTTGAGTGTCATTTTTGGTGTGGAGTTGGACCCGGACCCTGTCAGCCTTATTCTTGGCCTTCCCCATAAGAAACTCGTTTATAAACATCACAAACGGCTATTTAATTTATTAACTTATTAACTTATTAACCACAGTAGTACTTAGCAAACAGGCTGGGCTCATAGACGGCTGGGCTGTGGCAGCCATGGTGGCAGCAGAGCAGCGCCCTAGTGGCATGCTAACTAGCACTGGCGTTGCTAATAACGTGAACATTAGCTGCTAACTAACTATCGTGAGCGATGTCATAGATGCAAGCCAGGCTAGCCAGCTAACTCTAGCCATAAGTATCGTCTGCTGCAGCGATAGTTTTGTCTCCCGTGTATAATCCATCATCTGACAAATTTTTAATTCCATGTGTTTATGTAGCGCTTGTCTTGCCAGCCAGCTAACGCGTATCGTTACAGACACTTTTGTATGGCTGTTAGCAGCCGACTGACTGAGCTCAGACTGAGCCGAGCCAGCCAGAGTATTTGAGTAACTTCCACTGACGAGTCGATCACATGCTTTTTTCAACGGACACCATTGGTTCTGCGCAGTGCTGCCTTCACACACTATCTGCCTGTCTCACTCTCAACCATAGATATAAATACAGATTTACGATATTTAGGTATTTTTATCTATGGCCTCAACCCCCGAAAAATACAATCTATAAAGCAGCCGGTCGCACATTGGCCACTAGGCGGAGAAATCACCGGTGACCGGGGCTTGGGGAACCCCCTGTAGCTAACGTTAGCCACCACAACAGCTAACGTTAACACCATTGACTGTATGTTAACGCTAAACAAATCCGCTGCCTCCTCCCCACGTTTAGTTTAACATAACACCAGCTCATACTTTTCCCTGATCTCAGAAACCTTGCGGGACATGTATTGCAAATTGCAATACCGTTGTTTTGTTATCTGAAACTGTGAACAGCCACACTGGGCACTGGCATGTTTCGCGCAGCTGCTTGTGACGTCACGAGCACGCGACACTCACGACAGCAATGCTCCCCTTCCAATGCAAAACAAAGCCAAGTTGGCACCGTATTATCGGGGGCTATTTATTGGCTAAAATGTCATTATTGGAATAATAAATAATAACGCAAAATGGCCATATTGGCCGATAATTTATCGGTCCGATAAATATCGTGCATCCCTAGAAGCTACCAACTACTTCACCATGGAAGTAGTTGAAAATACATCAAAGCTACCCTGGGAGAAATGTAGTTTAGGAAACTACAAGCTACACAGAAAAAGTAGTTCAAACTACTGTAAAAAAAACATTAACTAAATTAACTGTGTGATATATGAAATGAAATATAATTGCCTACAAAAAAGCACAATGCCAGCAAAAATATGCCTCTCAATTGAGTTTATTGCAATAGTTGACACCCAATACATTTAATGTTATATTTTTGTTGTAAACAAATCTGGGTTCTTCTGGGTTTTGTTTTATCAGACAAATAAGCAGTAAAGTCTTGACTAGGATTGGTTAAGTTTAAGGTAAGAATATCAGGGCAAGCCAATCAGAGGCAGCATAGGCTGTGTCTTGTCAAGAAGTACAGTAACGTTAGTGGGATCCTGGCTGCCTTCACGTTCTATGCTGCCTTCAAAGCGATCAGAACGAAAGAAGGGGCAGTCCTGTCAAAGGGGGTTCTGGTTCAACAGTAATGGTAAAATAAAACAAAAAATATATATATTACCGGTACTTACTTTTTTTGCCCAAAATTGTAGTTTGTAGTTTGAGTAGTTAAACTACAAAAAAATGACCAAAAAGTAGTTTAACTACTTGACTCACTATGCAAATATGAATGTAGTTGAACTACCAGCAAACTACTGAAAAATGTAGTTAAACTACTACTGTACATGTAGTTCACTACTCCCCAACACTGCCGACCGGTCTGTTCAGCAGACAACAGCAGCGGCCAAAATTCTGCAGGCAAGATGGCCACCTATAGTGCCTGTAACCTGGCAGAATTTCTAGCCCATAAACTAACTAATAACTTGGCCAATAAGTATGTAACATACAAAATAAAACAAATGGTAATGTCTTCATTTGATATAGAATGCATAGGACATGGTAACTGGTTTGTTAAACTCGTATTCCAGGAATATTGTATTTACCCCGGCTCCTTACCGTGGCTATTCGACACTCCAAGCCGGCAAACAGTACTCTTGCCTCGGCATGTCCGCACCGGTCCACATGGAAGCAGTCGACTGCCTGGTTCTCCCGGAACCCACTTTTAGTGCCAGAACACGCTCGATTTGGGGGCGGAACATGCCAGGATTGGCCAACGCCAACTCCAGTGCCCAGAACTGTCAAATCAAATCATCAACACGCTATGGGCGCTTCTCATGAATGAATCTCATGAATGGTGGCCAGTGGTGACTGATGATGTCATACCCGCTGGTGATGTCATGCTCCACAATCGTCGAGTGATGTCATACCCACTGATGATGTCATGCCCCACAATCGTTGTGGCAGGCCAGAGCAGTGATGTCATCATCATCATCGTTGAGTGGTGGCCAGTGGTGATTGATGATGTCATAACCACTGATGATGTCAAATGAGCATGCTCAGAACATTGAGTGGTAGCCCGTGGTGGCGGATGATGTCATACCCACTGATGATGTGATGCCCCACAATCGTGGTGGCCAGAGCATGTCCAGCTTGGTGGCCAGCGGTGACTGATGATGATGTCATAGTAGGTGATGGACTGAATTGTGGTCTGGCCAGTGGTGACTGATGATGTCATAGTGGATATACACACTATGTATGTACTGTATGCACTAACTAAATGGTGAAAAAAGCTTGAATTCCTAGATCAGCAACAGGATAAGCAGTCAGTAGTGAAGAATGCACAGTTGAAAAACTCAGTCACCGATCAACAGTTCCCATAACATGATAGCTAGGGCTGTCCCAAA
Organism: Poromitra crassiceps; assembly: GCF_964638095.1. Classification (NCBI taxonomy): domain Eukaryota; kingdom Metazoa; phylum Chordata; class Actinopteri; order Beryciformes; family Melamphaidae; genus Poromitra; species Poromitra crassiceps. The sequence continues at coordinate 104,782,956 of NC_139624.1, forward strand.
CGATTATTTTCTTATTGATTAATCTAACGATTATTTTTTCGATTTCAGTTGGACATTTTTGACCTTTCTTCATGCATAGCGCCTCCATCAGGCCAATCAGTGTAATTCTTTAAATGCTGCTGGAAGACAAAGCTGAGAGTGCAAAGGTGAATAAACTGACCTGGGAGCTTTATTTTCAGTGTGCAGACTTTATTTATTTTCAAAGATCAATCATCCCTCCCAGTTGTGTTACAGACACAGCCTGATCTATAAATCCCTCCTACGCAAAGAAAGTAATAATAAAAGTAATAATAACTAATATTAGCGATGATTGCTATTCACTATGTTTAAAGCAGATGTATTGGATCACTGGCTTTATTAAAATGCAAATGGAAATCATGACCCCCCAAAATGTATTTACATGATGTACTGTGTCAGTGGGCTCTATTGTCCCACCGGCCTTAAATTAGCGCTTAGCGCCAGGCGCAGCGCATATTAGTGGGCGTGGACCGGCGCACTGCCTATTCTCGTGTCGGCGCTACACGCGGCCTTAAGCATTATAACCACGCCTTTTAAGAGTAGAATTATTCACACCGTGCTCATTGGATAAGTGCCCTTTCATGTTCCATTCCACGGAGCGATCCAATCGGCTCAGAAAAGCCCGACCAAAGCGCTCTGAGCTCCCCCCCTCCCTCTTTCATCCCCGTCTGTCTCCATATATATTATTCCACATTATTATGCTTCTCAAACAAATCTCACTGCAGTTTAAATACAGCAAGGATGTAAATACGCTACACTATAGCAAGATCAAAGTGAAAAGAATGTTCTAAACACATCGGCTAGAAAAAATATAGCTTATCCCTGGCTGGATGTCATGATGAGATTAGATTGGTGAAAGTTTGGGCAGAATGAGATCGTTTTCTCTCGCTACCTTTTCTTATCCCCCACTGCACAGGTAGGATGATGCAACAGCCTCTGAATGACAGGGGCTCAAAACTACAGTATAACAACTTTTTTTTCCATCGGTCATTGTGCCTGTTTGACGCACGAGAGAGAGGGAGTGAGAGAGAGAGAGAGGGGGAGAGAGAGTGAGATGGCAGAGGAGAGCTGTGCGCAATTACGCACAGTCATATCTCCGGCGCACTAAATAAGGCCTGGTTTTGAAAACCGCTAAACGCTAAATTAACGCCAGGGGAGAAGATAGCTTTAGGCCGGTATTTAAGGCCGAAACGCCCATTCTGGCCTATTCTGGCACTGCGCCATGCCTCTTCGGCGTAAAGCGCATTTCGGGGCCTAAAACCATGATGCTATCTTCCCGAGGCAGGCGCAAGGCGTGTTTTTTTGCGTTTAATGCCGGTTTTAGGCCTAAGGCCAGTGGGAAGATAGGGGCCAGTATCTCAATTCCTCATCATCGACAGTATATTGGTCGGTCATGTCACATGTGCATATGGCATGTGTTTGTGTGTGTGTGTGTGTGTGTGTGTGTGTGTGTGTGTGTGTGTGTGTGTGTGTGTGTGTGTGTGTGTGTGTGTGTGTGTGTGCGTGCGCATGCGCACGCGTGCACACTGTGAGTGTGGGGGCGGATGGTGAGCTGTTCGTCTCAGACCGTCTGTGCAGAACAGCTGACAGACACACACACCAGACACACACACCAGACACACACGCCCGCTCCAAACAGAAGGCTCCACTCAGGCACGCACACATGCATGCACGCGTGCACACACACTCACACACACACACACACACACACACACACACACACACACACACACACACACACACAGACGTACAGACACACACACACACACACACACACACACACGCACACACACGCACACACGCACACACACACACACACACACACACACACATACACACACACACACGGCATGCCTTAGTTTGGTATTTGGTTCATGCTGCTTCTCTTGGGTGTGTCTGTGGCGACAGAGAGAAACATGATATATTTTGTGTGTGTAATGTACAGAACATACATGCCAGAGGCGTCTGGGCCCAAAAGGGTTGGGGTTTGTTGACCTAGTGACAGCCTAGAAAATTAGCATGGTTTATGCTAAAACAATAGCAGTGATAACAGTGATATCACATTATTTCTACCTCTACTGTATTACTGTTACTTGTTAGATTTTTTTTGGTGTGCGATTATTGATTCTGGGATAAAAATCGATAAAAAAAACGGCAAATAATTTTTTTTGCCCACCGCTAATAGCAGTGGTATCACATTATTTCTACATCTACTGTATTACCGTTACTTAGTGAATTACTTGCAATGCTGGGATTGTCCCCCTATTCCCTCTCGTGCTTCCGTACGCTCACACAGGTGAAATGCTGCCTCATTTGACTTGCATGAGCGTGATCGCTAGACTTGAAAATCAGCAGGGAAATTGGCGTGACTGCATGCGAAAGCCTCGGATGCCACAACAGAAAGCTCAGCTGCCAGAGCGATAGTCACAGCCACTAGGATCAGCAGTTTAGGTTGACATCTTTCTTGACTTGTGTTTTTGAATGGTGGGGAATGTGTTTGCAACCCACAGTACTTAGGGAAATCATGTTATGTAGTCTTTACAGTATGTGCTCATATTGCAGGCAGTCGGCTAGTCTCTTAAAACTGACACGTTTGCTCTCGCAGTTTGCAAATGAGGAGAAAGTTGGTCAAAATGGAAATAAGTAAATAATAATTATTATTATAGCTGCTGCGCAGCAATGAGTCGTGGCCGGGCAAGTCTCAAGGCTTTGAGCTATTATGACATCAAAATTGCTCAAATGACATCACTGATGGCATCACAATTGCTTGAGTGACTGATGACATCGCAAATACAACCTAATTGCCCTAGGTAATTAGGGTAATTAAGGTTCTCTTTAGGCGTGGGCTCAATTTTTGACCAATCGAAAATCTGTTTGATACTTTTGTTTAGGACAGTCTAACGATGCAGATGCTGAAGTTTAATTAGTTTTACAGTTTTTGCAGTTTTGCGGTCTTTAGACTTCATAATTGGCCATAGGTTGCATTGTACAAAAGTTTCTCCTCATTTGGGCCCACATTTCGGTGAAAGTTGCATAGCTGTAGCACGTATGCCTGATTTTTTATGAATTTTCAAAGTTTGAAACTTTATACGGTCGCTGTAGTGCCGCCGTTAGGACTATTGGCCCCAAATTTGCGTCAAAGACGTTTGGCATGGGACTGGACCTTTGTGCATAGTTTGTTTAGTTTTCATGCATTCCCGGGAGAAGAATAATACAGGCTTCGCTGGCCCGGCCACTAATAAGTGGCCCTGCCGCTTCGCTGGCCCGGCCACTAATAATAAATATGTAATAAATAATCCGCTAATTTCTCCAGTCATGATTGCGTCTTTATTAGGGCTGTGGCGATTCACTTATCTCCCGATTCGATACTATCACGATTCTTGGGTGCCGATTCGATTTATATTGCGATTCTTAAGTATTGCGATTCTACGATTATTGCGATTCGATATTACGATTTATTGCGATTTTTGTTTATTTTTTTCTTTTCTTTTTTCAGTTTGTTTGCTTTTTTACACTAGATTAGAACATGGGAAAAGTTTAATCATACACTAGAGACTGTATATTACGGGCCCTATTCTCCCACAAGCCTTCGGCGCTAAAACGGGCCTTAAACGCAAAAAAACGTGCCTTGCGCCTGTTTTGGGACGATATCAATATGGCTTTAGGCTGCCAAATGCGCTTTAGGCCGAATGGGCGTGGCGCAGTCCCAGAATGGGCCAAAGTGGGCGTGTCGGCGCTAAATACCGGCGTACTGCTATCTTCCGACCTGGCGTTAATTTAGCGCCTTGCGCCTTTGAAAAGCAGGCCTATTCGCGCTCCCCTCTGGCTCTCTCCCTCCCCTCTGGCTCTCTCCTCTTTCACCCTTCTCTCTGTCACCTCTCTCCCTCTCTCCTCAGTCTGACAGGCACAATACCGACTGTCTCTGACTCCCTCGCTCAGAGTCCCATAGAAAAAATAAGCTGTAACTTCACTGCAATGTGAATGTCCCAAGATGCATTGTGTTTCTCCATTTCGCTACTAAATAGCAACCAAATGAGCCGAAAACCTATATTAAGGGAGGATCTAAATAATGTGTAATGGTAAGACAACCTCCAATTGTAGAACATTTCAATATTGGACCAAATAAAACATTGAAATGAAAACACCACCCTATTTGAAACATATATGTCCTACTGGGGCTATATATACCCCTTGTCGATTTAACGTGATTTAGATAAGTGAAAGCGGAACACGCTTCGGAAGCTTCTACTGTCATCTGCTATACTGTGATGTCCGCTCCAATAACTTGGCCCTACTCCACATTTAGTTTTACAATAAAAACACATTTATGCAATGACTTTACATAATGTAGGCTATATTTATGTGCATCATCCTTCCTGCAGCAGGCGAGAGAAAATGATATCTTTCTGGACAAACTTTCACCAATCTAATAGGCTATATTTTTCTAGCTGATGCGTTTAGAACATTATTTTCACTTTGATCTTGCTATAGTGTAGCGTTTTTACATGCTTGCAGTATTTCAACTGCAGTTATATTGGTTTGAGAAGCATCATAATATGGAATAATAGCCGATATATGGAGACAGACGGGATGAAGGGAGGTGGGGGGGGGGGGGGATCAGAGGCTTGGGTTTCGTCTGGTTTTGCTGGACCACTGGAATGGAGCTTAAAAGGCAAGCATGCGATTCGTTTATTGCACTCATCCAATGAACTGACGGTGCATAATTTTACGCTTAAAAGGCGTGGTTGTAATGGTTGAGGCTGCGTCTAGCGCCAAGACCAAGATATCAAGTGCGCTGGTCCACGCCCACTGATTTGGGCTGCGCCAGGCGCTCGGCCTAGAAACAGCGCCGATGCAACGATAGGGACCTATATCATGAGTAGGGCTGGGCGATATAGTTAAAAACAGGGGCGGACTTGGATCATAATTCAGGCCGGGCATTAGATACTAAGCAGGCCAGGCCGATATGGGCCGACGTGCGTGAAATTTGGGCCGTTTGAAGCCTAATTTGGGCCGTTTGAAGCCAGATTTGGGCCGTTTGAAGTCCAATTTTACAATGAGATGCACCCACTTTAAACCTGAAGTGCAATTATTACTTCAGACTAACTAATAAAGTAATAAAACCACTAGTAAACCAGTAGGCGACGCCTGGCCTGCTGTTCAGTGAGTGGCCTGACTGCAAGAACCCAAAAAAACAAAAACAAAAACAAATTTTTTTTTTTTTTTTTTTTGCGATTATCGATTCTGGAATAAAAGATCGATTAAAAAAATCGTGACATTAAAAATCGCGATACTTAGGTGAATCGATTTCCCCCCCCACCCCTAGTCTTTATGCCTACACAGCAGTCAAGCGTGGGATTGGCCAGGAGTGAGCCTTTTGTTCCCTTTTTACAGTTGGAATCTCCCCCCCACACACACGCTCTGCGCCCAGCTCAGCAATTTCATTAACCAACTGAATTACTCTTATAGCGGACATTGAAATAAATGATGGTCACATATGTTCCTTAATGTTATATATGAACACTAATGTGGCTTCATTTTTAGTGAAGCACATTTTAGTAATTATGCTACCCAACTTGTACCCAGCAATTGGAAAGAGGGGTACATATACATATACCGTACACACGCACGCACGCACGCACGCACGCACGCACGCACGCACGCACACACACACATATATATATATATATATATATATATATGCATGCAGTCCTATCCATAACTTCAAAAGTTTCAAGTTCATATCTTGAAAATTAATTGTCAATGGTACCTACCTATCCAAAGCCACAGAACAAATTGAACGCCCTACTAGTACAACATGGATTTACCAATTGCCACACAGAATTTTCAGATTGTCTTTTTCTGGGGGGGGGGGGGGGGGGGGGAGTAGCCTGCACATTGCATGGATATATTCAATCCATCAGACTCACAAGAATCCAAGAGTACCTGGCTGCAGACAAGTGGGCGGACCTCACGCCTCCGTAACTGACAGGAAGTCACGCTGACCTCCGCAGTGGAAGTTCATCTTTTTTTAATCTTTATTGACATAATATACCTCACACCTCGGCAGCGTAGGTTCATCTTTTTGTAATCTTTATTGACATAATGAAGTTAAACAGACACACAACGAACAGGTCAAGTGACATCATGGGAATAGGCTTGGAGTTGTGAGGAGCCGAAAGGGTACAGGGGGAGTAGGGGAGTAACTATCTTGAAATCCCATAGTCTTTGGGGACAACGTGTCAGGTTGTACCAAATCTCCCATTCATTTGAGGGCAAAAAAAAAGCAGTGTTCCACCCATAGAGGGCGCTTATGCCAGGTATGCTGCTGAAAAATGATACAAATGGCAGAATGGCAACAGTTTGCTTTCAAATGTGGAAATCTTGACCAGCATTCTTCACACATCACCCCCAAAGTCATATATATTGGTTAAAAGCTGAAAAAAAGTGTTTTGGGGGTAAGTTACACTTTAAATTAAATGAATTAAATTGACAAATGGAAGACTGATGAATTAATGCTGATTTGCAAAATGCAATTTAAAATGTGCATTTTTTTAATCCATTTTCATATTCTTGCTTATTCATTTTCATATTATTTGTCCTTTACATAATTCGTTTTCGCCTTTACTTTACCATTAGACAACTGTTTTACTTAAAGCACAATTGTGCCACACTGTGCAGGTTAATTAAGTAGGCTACTAACTTGCACAATAAATAATTAAATAAATAATGACATGATGTAAAAAATATGCGTGTTCAGGGACGCATGAAGCTGGGCGGGAGGAGAACAATGACGCGATGAAGGTTGGAGTAGTAGTACCGGCAAGAATTTCAATCCACTTTCACCCCTGCTACAGTCTATATTCAAATAGCTACTCTAGCCTACAGTATATATACTGTAGCCTACTGTCTATATACTGTAGCCTGCAGTCTATATTTATATACTGTAGCCTGCAGTCTATATTTATATACTGTAGCCTACAGTCTATATTATTTTCAGAACATCAATAAAGAATACATGGCAGTTAGTCAATGGGGGGGGGGGGGTTAAAATAAACACCACCACCACCACCACACACAAATCAATAAAACTTTACTTATTTATTCAGGCAGCCAACAAACTAAACCAAAATCCTCTTCTTCCAACAGTCAGCCACCGTCAAAATGGAGTTTCATGGCGGTTGGCAAACATACGTATGTGCATTAACCACCTACTGGAGTTTCGGCGATTGGCATTGGAGCATTGGAGGTTAAAAAAGAAGAGATGTTAATGCTATCAACACGAATAAGAACTTCCGCTGCGGCGGTCACGTGGCTTCCTGTCAGTTGCGGAGGCGTGAGGTTCTCCTACTGTCTGCAGCCAGACCCTCCTCCAAGAATCTGATGGAAGAGTCATAAGGAAGCGCAGCTGGAGCTTGTTAAAATAAATACTTGGCTCACATGAGCATGGGCGCCTGGCCAATCCTGGCACTTGACTGCTGGGTAGGCGGGCGCAGGGCGTGGTCTGCCCAAATCTGCATGGGCTCCATAATGACATGTCATGATTGGTCGAATACCATCGAATTTCCTCCGGTCTGAAACATTTTTCATTGGGAGAAGACAAATTCCTTTGGCCAAATTTTAACAGGCAAAAGTACAGACTGTCTCTGGAGTATTCGGAGATTGGGGAAGGGATAGTGGCTTGAGAGACTAGTGTACGGTAGGAGCATCAACCAACTCAAGGTTGTTGTGCGGTACATCCACATACCAGGAATTAGTACTAGAAGTCGACGCATGAATTGAAACATTTATTATAGTCCCAAAAACACTATGCTCCCCCCCCCCCCCCCCCACACACACACACACACCTCCACCATGCAAGCACCTTTCCCCACTTACCATAAAAGCTACCTGCAAAGTAAGATTGCTCTTTTTTAACAGTAATCAAATCTCATGCTCTAGATTGTGATTTTTCAATTAGCAGCACATTGTCTGCATATTGAAGGACTAGCAATGTACCCGACGTTGCCCAGGTCAAATAGGCACAAATCAAGTCAGCTGAAGCACAGATATTCTCTCTGTGCAATACAACCGGGCCTTTTGCTTGGTCGGAAATTATGGTGGTGTGCAGATGGTTTCCAGCAGTACACAACATTGAGCACCGTACTTCAGGCAGGCCACGAATATCAAGCCCAGCTTAAACCCAGCCCACAGCTGATTAGGAGCTGATCTCAAACCCAGCCCACATCAGCTGACTGCTTAGCGGATGCATTCAATTGGCTCAACTCAAACAGGGCACCCTCTTTAATTCTGCTTCAGTCTGCTGCCTAACATGGCTGCTTCATCTGCAAGCTGTTTGCAACCCACCTCCTCCCCAGCTGCTGCTTTCATGATGTGTCTGACATAAACAATGTCATTTATGTTGTCATTGTTGCTGCTCTGTTCTGTACCTGGGGGTCTTTTGTTGCTCATGAAAAAAGGCGAGACACGCACAATCCAAAACCTGTATAGGGCAGGTGCAGAGCTCGAGGCAGGAATAGTAGAAAAAATAAAGCTCACACACTGCAAAGGCTCCAGACAGTTAGGTGTTTTTATTTGACACCGGTGGGTTACGTTTCGGGCAGCATGCCCTTCCTCAGACAGTGTGACATATGAACTTTTGTTGCTCTCCTTGCCTTAAGGCTATTCCATGTTGCTCATGGAGGGGCAAGGAGCTCCCAGAATCTGCTGCTGCCGCTCTCCATGTATTCGCATGGAAGGGCAGGGAGCCTCCAGAACAGAGCCATACTGCCAAATATAACTCATGCTAATAAAAGCTTTAAATTGATCTAAGTGGTCTTGTGTTTTGACTAAAGTGGTCCCGACTGAACTACCTATGACCTTTCCTGGATCATAACGCAGCCAAATCCAAAACTGGGGTGTGGGCGTGATATGTTTTCCAGGATTTTCCAGGACTTTCCAGGTGGTTCCAGCACTTGATGAGGTGCCCATGACCTTGAACCCCCAGATCATTAACCCCCGCCATGCAGAATTTCAGCCCAATCCAAACTGGGGTGTGGGCGTGAGGTGTTTTCCAGGCAGTTTCCAAGATTTTCCAGGACTTTCCAGGTGGTTCCAGGACTTTCCAACCTGCCCATGTTTCCCCCCGGATGATAACCCACCTCCATGCAAATTTTCAGCCCAATCGGACTGGCAGTGTGGGCATGTATAGACGACAGACTCACAGACTGTGGACAGACAACTTAAACTTTATTATGTAGCCACAGGTACTTGGGGAGAGAAATGTAAAGCTGCCTGGATAGAGTCCTGCTTGAAGCTGATTATTTTGTGTTGACGGCATCAGGGGAAATTTCTCGCTCAAGCAGAACAATTTCAACTAACGTGAAGTGAACACCTCTTCACCCCAATTCACAGAGAGTGAACATGAAGTTGCCTCCTTCTCGCTCTGTTTGAGCTCCTTCCATTGATTTGGCATAGGCTATATTCGCACAGCCCCCGCCAACATTCTGTCTGGACACAGAGTTTGGACCAATTTCATGGGCGGCAGGCTGAAACCGTTCTGTAATTGAAAGGCCATGAGTTTGATCCCCACCCCAAGTCAAGAGTGGCAGCTAATCGTAATCACCTCAAATGTAAATGTGGAACAAGCTATTTTCATACCAGATTTTTTGCTACTTGACTTATCTCCCCATTATTCAACGCTCTAAAATTGCTGGATGCAACTTCAACATTAATGGTATATTCTCCAAACCAATTATTAGTTACACAACAGGTTGAGCATATAGTACTGTAGCATGCATAATTATTTTGGCACTACTGATGTAGAAAGGAGGAGAAGTAGATGTGCTGGAGGTTGAATTTTGAGGGAGAGAGCAACATTTATGTATGGTAACTTGGAAACTGCAAGAAAAACAACACAAGCGTAATTATTACTGTAATGGAGGGATTGTGTTTGTCTGGTTTATGTCCCCCATGCCAGACCTTCCCAGATGACACTGGGATTCAAACCGGCAACTCTCCGGTCATAAAGTCACTTCTAATCACCAGCAGGCTTCCACCGCCCCTAAATTACAAATCCCAGAAGGCGACAGAGTGAATAATTGTTGAACTTTTATTGTTACCGACGCTTCAGAGTACTCGGAACAGACGACACATGACACGATAGGGAGGGCCACATCTTTTGTGGGTGTGCACGCGCGCATGTGTGCGTGTGTGAGAGAGAGAGGGTGTTGGTGGGAGTTTGGCGTGCCTGTTGTCGTGGAAAGTGTGCCTCCGTGGGAGTTAAGTGTGTGAGTCAGCTATGAATCACGATTTTCATAATAGACACACACAAACGCACACACATGTCCACATGCGCAAAACATGTACATGCATGACACGCATGATTGCACACATCTTACACCATAATATCGCCAACCCACCCACACACACACACACACACACACACACACACACACACACACACACACACACACACACACACACACACACACACACACACACACACACACACACACATACACACACACACACACGGCATGCCTTGTTCTGGTCAGTGGACATGGCATCATGTGAGGGGGAGTGTTATACAGTATATTTCACTGGATAGATCAGTGGTTCTCAACGTAGGGTCCGAGGACCACCAGGAGTACTTGAGTGGGTTCCAGGGCCGAGGACCACCAGGAGTACTTGAGTGGGTTCCAGGGTCCGAGGACCACCAGGAGTACTTGAGTGGGTTCCAGGGTCCGAGGACCACCAGGAGGACTTGAGTGGGTTCCAGGGGTCCAGCAAAATGACTAATGGGGAAACTACACCATTATTTCAATTGAACACAATTAGAGAATACAGAAGAATGGCTGTTTTGATCATAGTTTCACTGTTATCACTCTACCTACAGTACAGTACAGCACAGCACAGTACAGTACAGCACAGCACAGCACAGCACAGTACAGTACAGTACAGCACAGCACAGTACAGTACAGTACAGTACAGCACAGCACAGCACAGCACAGCACAGTACAATACAGTACAGTACAGCACAGCACAGTACAGTACAGTACAGTACAATACAGTACAGCACAGCACAGCACAGCACAGTACAATACAGCACAGCACAGTACAGTACAGTACAGCACAGCACAGCACAGTACAGTACAGTACAGCACAGCACAGTACAGTACAGTACAGCACAGCACAGCACAGTACAGTACAGTACAATACAGTACAGCACAGCACAGCACAGCACAGCACAGTACAATACAGCACAGCACAGTACAGTACAGTACAGTACAGCACAGCACAGTACAGTACAGTACAGTACAGTACAATACAGTACAGCACAGCACAGCACAGCACAGCACAGCACAGCACAGCACAGCACAGCACAGCACAGCACAGTACAATACAGTACAGCACAGCACAGCACAGCACAGCACAGCACAGCACAGCACAATACAGCACAGCACAGCACAGCACAGCACAATACAGTACAGTACAGTACAGCACAGCACAGCACAGCACAGCACAGCACAGTACAATACAGTACAGTACAATACAGTACAGTACAGCACAGCACAGCACAGCACAGCACAGCACAGCACAGTACAATACAGTACAGTACAATACAGTACAGTACAGCACAGCACAGTACAGTACAGCAGTACAGTCAGTGTTGTAGTTGAGTTACTATGTCAATTGAGTCCGAGTTGAGTCCAAGTCCGAGTCACCACAGAAGAGTCCAAGTCGAGTCCCCATTACTCTACCATACCAAATCTACCAAAGATACCAAATCTAATCAAATGGGGGGTCTGTGGCCCTAATGTGGACTAAATTAGGGGTCCTTGATAGGAAAAAGGTTGAGAATCACTGATATACAGTAGATCTTACAGGAGCAGCCGTATATAACTGTGTAGCACTGCTTCAGTTTGTGTTTTTGTGTGTGTACATGTGTGTATATGTGAGAGTGTGTATGTGTTACTGTAATGTCACTCTCCCTGATCAGTATTCAGGTCCTCACTTTCTCTCACTGCTCGTGATAAACGATGCAGATTAACAGTGAACTTTCACCACATATCTCTCTGCCTCTCTCTATTTTCTCTCTGCTGGCTCTCTCTATTCTCTCTCTATCCTTCTCATACCTCTCCCACTCTGCCTCTCTCTCTCATGCTCCCTCTCTCTCCCACTCTCTCTGCCTCTCTCTCTCTCCCCCACTCTCTCTCTCTCTCTGTCTCTCTCTCCCCCACCCTCTCTGCCTCTCTCTCTCACTCTCTCTGCCTCTCCCTCTCTCTCCCACTCTATCTGCCTCTCTCACTCACTGCCTCTCTCTCCCACTCTCTGCCTCTCTCTCCCACTCTCACTGCCTCTCGATCTCTCTCTCCAAATCTCTCTGCCTCTCTCTCTCCCACTCTCTCTGCCTCTCTCTCTCTCTCCCCCACTCTCTCTCTCTCTCTCTCTCCCCCACTCTCTCTGCCTCTCTCTCTCTCACTCTCTCTGCCTCTCCCTCTCTCTCCCACTCTATCTGCCTCTCTCACTCACTGCCTCTCTCTCCCACTCTCTCTGCCTCTCTCTCTCTCTGCCTCTCCCTCTCTCTCCCACTCTATCTGCCTCTCTCACTCACTGCCTCTCTCTCCCACTCTCTCTGCCTCTCTCTCCCACTCTCACTGCCTCTCGATCTCTCTCTCCAAATCTCTCTGCCTCTCTCTCTCCCACTCTCTCTGCCTCTCTCTCTCAGGGGTGAAAGTGGTTTGAATTTCTTACAGGAACTATACTATATATATACTTATAACGTGACTTCTTTTTATTATTGTACTGAGTGTGAGTCTGGTGTAGAGGACTATAAGTCCTGTACCAGAAACCTTCAATAAACTTATACTACCCCAACCTTCATCGTTTCATATTGTCCTCCTCCCGCCCCCAGCTTCATGCATCCCTGAACACACACATCCATTTTTTGAATGTCTGTATGGTGTAGAAATTAGAAACACTTGACAATATGTATAGTGAATTATTTAGGCCTGTTTAAACATTACAACAACAGACTCTCCTATGTGGACTATCATGTGTGATTTCAACTCTCCTTTTTGACCAAAACATTTACCACACACTGAACAATTAAATTGTTTCTCTCCTGTGTGAACTATTATGAATAACCGCGGTAGGCTACATTGTATGCTTTGGTGCGATGTAGGATTTTGTCTTTCAATAATAATATCCTCATTGCAGCCTTGCTAGTTGTTGGTGTTGTTGCTGTTATTTGAGGCCAGAATAACAGATGCTGCCCTTGGCCATTGGGAAGGCTAACCATTTACTTTTGGCTTTATTGATTGTGTATGATTCAACTTTGTATCTATGATTTTATATTATTGCATGTTTTTGTAGATTGTTGTGACTTCACTGGCCTGGAACAAACTGCTGGACTGGGGCGAATGAATAGCTGTGCCAAAAAAAGAAGAAGCTAGGCCTATTGTATTTTTAATTTTATATTTTTTATATTTTTCATTTGCAAGTTCAACTGTCAGCTGAGCTCTGTTATTGAAGCTTTGGCTAAAGCCCTGAATTTTACAATGATGTTTTGAAATAAATATGTTTAAAAATCATTTGTGTGTTAAAAGCTTGTGCTACGTTTTCATTAGCGTTAATATATTACAGTAATTTATTTTCAATGTCCGCGCAAGAGCAATTTGGTTAGGCCTAGTAAAATCGCTGGGCTGGGCGCAGTGTTTGTGGTGTGGGAAATGTGTTAAAAGCTTGTATTACGTTTTCAATAGCGTTAATACACTAAGGAAGGTATGTGACCATCATTCATTTCAATGTCCGCTCTCAAGAGCAATTCAGTTGGTTCATGAAATCGCTGGGCTGTGTGCTGTGCAGTGTTTGTGGTGTGGGAGATTCAAGCTGTCAAAAGAGGACAAAAGACTTGCTCCTGGCCAATCCCGGCGCTTGACTGCTGCGTAGGCGGGCACAGGGCGTGGTTTTGGCTTAACCTATGTGGGTTTCGAAATAACGCAGTATGGAGCAGCAGCGCAATCGGATTTTGATTGACAGCAGTCTTCCAGGAACGCCGTTCAGGCACAGAATTTCTTAACTGAACTGAGTTCCGGACGGTTCCGGCCCACTTTCACCAGTGCTCTCTCTCTCCCCAACTCTCTCTCCCTCTCTCTCCCACTCTCTCTGCCTCTCTCTCACTCTCTCTGCCTCTCCCTCTCTCTCCCACTCTCTCTGCCTCTCTCTCTCTCTCCCCAACTCTCTCTGCCTCGCTCTCACTCTCTCTGCCTCTCCCTCTCTCTCCCACTCTATCTGCCTCTCTCAGTCACCGCCTCTCTCTCCCACTCTCACTCACTCTCTCCCACTCTCTCTAAACTCTCTCTCTCCCCTCTCTCCCACTCTCTCTGCCTCTCACTCTCTCCCCCACTCTCTCTGCATCTCTGTCTCCCTCTCTCTCTCCCCCTCTCTCTCTCTCTCTCTCTCTCTCTCTCTCTCTCACACTCACTCCTCCCTCTCTCTCACTCCCACTCTCCCTGCCTCTCTCTCTCTCCATCTCTCTCCCACTCTCTCTCCCTATCTCTCCCTCTCTCAGCCACTCTCTGCCTCCCTCTCTATCTCTCTCCCTCTGTCTGCCTCTCTATTCTCTCTCTCTATAGTAGCACTTTGGCAGCGAGAGCCAACATTGTTTTAATCAGCAGTTCGTCTATTAGCAATCATCAACTATTAGCACTCATTAAAGCACAAGGCTGCCTGTTAGCCCCAGGCACACGCACGCACACACACACACACACACACACACGCACCCCCCCCCCCCACGCGCACGCACACACACACACGCACACACACCCGCACACACACACACACCTGCGTGCGCACGCATGCACATACACACTCGCAGACACACACACACACACACACACACACACACACACACACACGTCTCACCTAGCCTAGTCATAGGTTTCACATTCATTTAATCTGTAAGCGTAAAGTGCAAACGAAACTTCAACCCTCTTAACATGGCCTGACCCTCCTGACTAAAGCTGGCATTCATCCAAATCTCATCCAAAGGGTTTTGATGTCTTTACTCGTATCCTGCCATGCAGTGAGAGCTGTGGGCTGAGATATCACATCCACTCACAAGTGTTTGCCTCTTCAGATATAGGAGGAGATATCACATCCACTCACAAGTGTTTGCCTCTTCAGATATAGGAGGAGATATCACATCCACTCACAAGTGTTTGCCTCTTCAGATACAGGAGGAGATATCACATCCACTCACAAGTGTTTGCCTCTTCAGATATAGGAGGAGATATCACAGGCACTCACAAGTGTTTGCCTCTTCAGATATAGGAGGAGATATCACATCCACTCACAAGTGTTTGCCTCTTCAGATATAGGAGGAGATATCACATCCACTCACAAGTGTTTGCCTCTTCAGATATAGGAGGAGATATCACAGGCACTCACAAGTGTTTGCCTCTTCAGATATAGGAGGAGATATCACTGCCACTCACAAGTGTTTGCCTCTTCAGATATAGGAGGAGATATCACATCCACTCACAAGTGTTTGCCTCTTCAGATATAGGAGGAGATATCACAGCCACTCACAAGTGTTTGCCTCTTCAGATATAGGAGGAGATATCACATCCACTCACAAGTGTTTGCCTCTTCAGATATAGAAGATATCACATCCACTCACAAGTGTTTGCCTCTTCAGATATAGGAGGAGATATCACAGCCACTCACAAGTGTTTGCCTCTTCAGATATAGGAGATATCACATCCACTCACAAGTGTTTGCCTCTTCAGATATAGGAGGAGATATCACATCCACTCACAAGTGTTTGCCTCTTCAGATATAGGAGGAGATATCACATCCACTCACAAGTGTTTGCCTCTTCAGATATAGGAGATATCACAGCCACTCACAAGTGTTTGCCTCTTCAGATATAGGTGATATCACAGCCACTCACAAGTGTTTGCCTCTTCAGATATAGGAGGAGATATCACATCCACTCACAAGTGTTTGCCTCTTCAGATATAGGGGGATCAAAATCAAAATCAATCAACTTCCCTCCCAAAATTTGATAGTGGTGCTTTGGGAAAAAAAAAAAAAAAATACCTAGCCTTACACAGAGCCATAGAGAAATAAGAGTTGTGTCATCGCCACTAACTCCAATGTTTTTGTTTTTGTTTTTGTTTTGTTTTTTTTACCTCGCAATAGCTCCTGGTAGTAAGGTTCTGGATTAAACAGCGCTGTAGAGTTGCAGCAGAATGGAACGTTTGTGATGTACTTTGAACGAGTAAGACGTTTAAAGAATCAAATTGTATATCATCAACTTTATTTATGTATTCAAAAAATTCACTTCCTGGATTCCATCCTCATTGAAGTGTTTCTTTGCTATCAGGCTTTGCCCGTGTGTAATGCTAAAAAAAAAAATCCTCCAATATCAATCACAGCACATCTTTGTCAGACTTGCAGCCTTGGCTGGGTTTCCCAAAAGCTTCTTAGCGCTAAGAAGCTTATTTAACCCTTCTTAAGGCCCCTTAAGAAGCAAACGCGTTTCCCAATTGCTTCTTAGCCTAAGATGATCTTTCGTTACGAAGGCATGCGTTTCCCAAAAGCTTCTTAGCGCTAAGATGATCTTTCGTTAAAGGCACTGTGTGTGATTTTTTTGTCCACTAGATGTCGCCATTTCAAACCATAACAAAACTTGTTTACCCAAACAATCTCGATCCCACCCACCAGCGCACAGCACTTCCTGGTTCCCCCACCTCCCTCCCTCCCTCCCAAGCAACGGAGATATAAACAACTATTTTGTGCATAGCCTACCTACTGCAGACGTAAGTACATAAAACAAGCACGAATGCATCTCGGCTATGTATTTGGCTTGAGTAATGACAAATTTCACATGATAGTCATAAACCTTTAGGATATTGACAATAGTCCGCTTGGTAAGACTTATTTGTATAATCTGCTAACCGATCAAAATCCATGTAATGGTTACATGGATTTTGAAAAGGTTACATTGTAACCTAACCTTTTGCATAGCCTGCCCTATTGCTAAGTACAGTTAGGCAAAACGTTGTCTAAAACCAGGTTGACATAGCTAAATTAGGATGATTTCAATTCAATGTTGGGGACATCGCTAGCTAACCACAGCTGTCTGTCAACAGTGAGTAGCTTAGCCTGTGTTTTTGTTCGTCTGCTAATACCAAGACATGGCCAAAATGTATTCATAGTGCAACGCTAGTATTTTCTCATTGTTAGAGTTGTTCAAACTAATTTCAAACGCTTGAATCACTGCTGTATTTTATAGGCAGGCAAACCAAGCTGTATGCCTGAAGCCCAGGCTAGCACCAGTGGGACAAAGAGGAGACAGGGTCGCAGAGAGGAAGGTCGGCTGTAGGACGATAGCAGATCTTGTCGACATCCTGAAGAACCGCATAGCTGATGGAACTGGTCACGTCATCCTGGTGTAGCCCATATTTTAGTTTTGCAAATAAAGTATTTTTTCTGATAAACGAAGTTGTGAAATCAATGTACTGAGAAACATCACATACACTGTCTATTATATAAAGTAGGCTATATATACACAGAAACACAAATACTGGTAGGCACTAGGCTACTGTAGCTAGACACACTCAGCTTTAGGCAAATCTAATGTTACAATGGAGAATAGTGGCCAAGAGACATGGATGAAGTCATATCAACTTTATTGGTGTACAGAAGATTGCAGACAGCAAACATCTAAACATCAAAGATGATAGAACATGTATTATACAGGTTTGCTATAAAAGCACAATTTCTCCATCTCAAATATCATAATGGTGGGTCCACTTGTTTTCTATCTTGTCATCTTCTGGATGACTGGCACCTTGAAAATCAGACAAATGGAAACGTGTTTAGTATTAATTTGAATCATCTATTTTGTAGCTGGTAGATATCAAGGCAGGGTTCCTCCACATTGTCATGAATTAGATACTTTTACCAAACCTTGATTTGTTTGGACGGTGTTACAGCTATTTTCTAATGTAACGTTGCTTAGTGAGATAACAACAAACTGCTAACATTAGCGAAGCTAGCTTTTCTCCATGGCCTTTCTAAGTGTTTACACATTACTATACCGTTCTGCGTCATAGTGACAGCAACTGGACGTAATTATAAACAGAAAATGCATGCGAAATTTGTAATGGGAAGTAACGTTATGTCATTCATGTCAGCTTGTCACCAGAATGTCTGTGTATAAGTTATACACGAACGACAAGCTAATCAAATCCTGCAGCAGGCGTTCGTACACACTACACTAGCAGTGTAAAGTCATTTGAATAGCCGTGAAAAGCAACAGTTAGCCAAGTGATTACAACATTCACAGAACAAATTCACAATATCGATAACAACTTGTACATTTCGCTATCATGCGTAACGTTACTGAAATGGGACATGCAAACGCGATAACGTTACTTACCACTGTGTACAGGAGAACACGCTAGCTCCGAGTCACTTTGCAGGCCAGATATAGCTGCTCGTAGGGCTCTCCATCTAGTGAAAGCCAGACCGGCAAGGTTGACTCTGGTCTGAGATATTTCTTTTCGGCGGCGATTTGGCTAAAGTATGAAACCGCATATATAAGGTGGATCACGGAATGTAAAAGTCAGGAATGCCCGCATCAGGGTTCCGCCATCTTGGTCTACAAAATTCTGTTTTCTGCTGTGGGCTGGGAGGGGCTCACTAGGTCGGCTTCTCGGGGGAGGGGTTTCTATGTAAACTGATTCGGGATGTTAGAGGGGAAGGACAGAGGGCCATCACAACACAGGGAGGGGGCGTGGCTTAGTTGTAAACACAGAAATAAATCACTATACCTCCTCTATATATACAAGTTATTGGTTTGGGGATATTTAATAGTGCAGAATCTTACACACAGTGCCTTTAAGAAGGTTTTGTAAGAAGGGTCTGGGGCATTCTTAACACCTTCTTAATGACGAAACACTGGCACATCCAGCCGCATCAGGCAAAAGGAGATACTTGTGTCCACTGTTCCTCTTGTGTTTTTCCCTTTTTCCTTTCTTTCATGCACCCTTTAGTGTTTAAAATTGGGGAACACTTGAAAATCTCCCCTCTATGTATGCTTACTTGTGTTTTAAATGTTTTACCGTAGGCTATGTTCCTCTAATCAGAATATATTCCTTTTATAATAAGAATGTTGTGGATTTATATAGCACCTTTCACAGAACCCAAGGTCGCTTAAATTCTGTAGTGTTTCTCGCAATTTTGTTGTATGCTGTGTATATAAAGGTGAGGTGGTGCCTACAGTGTTAGAGAAACCAGTCAAGAGTTTGGGAAGATGGTATGATGCAAGTCTCAGTGATAAGGGACAGTTTGAGGAGGTGAGGCAGGAAATGATTCAAGGTATTTCAAGTATAGACAAGTCAGGGCTCCCAGGAAAGTTAAAGTTGTGGTGTTTGCAGTTTGGATTGTTGCCTCGGTTGATGTGGCCACTGACAGTGTATGAGGTTCCCCTTTCAAAGGTAGAAAAGCTAGAAAGGATGATTAACTCATTCATTAGAAAATGGCTCGGAGTCCCACGCTGCCTAAGCAGTGTAGCCTTATATGGGAAAGGCATATTGGAATTGCCATCTAGCCTGACAGAGGAGTTCAAGTGTGCTAAGGTTAGACTGGAAATTACTCTGACTCAGTCAAAGGATCCAGTGGTTAGGAGTGTAGCGCCCACAGTTAAAACAGGGAGGAAGTGGAACCCAAAGGAGGCAGTACAGCAAGCACAGTCAGCTCTTAGACACAGGGATATCATAGTTCAGGTGCAGCATGGGCGTGGAGGCTTAGGGTTGTGCATAGGGAAACCTGTGTGGAACAAGGCATCAGTAATAGAAAAGAGGAAGATGGTTGTTGAAGAAGTACATAGGCAAGAGGAGGCAGTAAGATGTACTAAGGCAGTGTCGCAGGCAAAGCAAGGACAGTGGGTGAACTGGGAGAGTGTAGAGAAGAGAAAGTTGAAGTGGAGAGAGTTGTGGAGCATGGAGGCCAGCAGAATTAGATTTATTCTAGGGGCTACTTATGATGTGCTGCCATCTCCCCAGAACTTAAATCAGTGGTTGGGCGAGGATGGTGCCTGCCCGTTGTGTTCTAGTGTATGTACACTGAGGCATATACTGTCAGGGTGTAAGGTCAGTCTCTCCCAGGGGCGATACACCTGGCGTCACAACCAGGTGTTGAAATGTTTGGCAGCTGCAGTTGAGGAAAAGCGGCTAGAAGTAAATTCTCTAGTTGCTAGCAAAGAGACTAGACAGATCAAATTTGTATGTGAGGGAGAAAAGATTAGACCAATTAAGGTCAGGCACAAGTTAGGGCAGCTAAGTGTAGGTGGAGCCTGGGAAATGAGGGTTGACTTGAATGAACAGCTAGTCATCCCAGCATATATAGTTAGCACCCGGCTACGTCCAGACTTGTTACTGTGGTCTGAGGTAGAGAAGAGAGTTTATTTTATCGAACTCACAGTCCCGTGGGAAGATCGAGTTGAGGAGGCTTATGAGCGCAAGAAAGCTAGGTATGCTGAAATGGCAGCAGAGTAGTGTTGTCACGGTACTCGGTACTTCGGTACTTAGACGGTACTACATTGCTACGGTACTGAATGGTACCTGTTTTTCATGGTACCGAGGGTACCGAATTTACTATTTAGTTTCCCACCATGGCTTGGCTTCATGGACCCAGCCGCCAGCTAACGTTAGCCTGTCTGCCTGATCAACATACATACATACTGCGCATACAGCCCCGCGCACTTCCGGGACTACGGTGTCCCCGAACGTCCACACGTAATCGCGAACAGTCATTCACAGCTTGTTGACACGAGCAGTGCGCACAGGCAGCGAAGATAATGGCTAACAGCTACAGCAGGAGCGGCTGCTCCTGTCCTATTCCAACAACTCAACTTGTTGAGAAGAAGAATGCAAAGAGTCGCATTTGGAAATATCAGTCCCCTCTGTAAGTCCCATCTGCAAAAAGTGTGAAAGGGAGTTCCAAACCAAACAGGGTAACACATCCAATCTCGCCAAGCAGCTGAAAGACAGGCACCCAGACCTGTTCAAATAATTCAAGGTGGGTTACTTCTTTCAAACGGTGTAAAATAACACGTTTAACAACATATCAAACAGACCTTATCCTGTCACATTCGTTTTTGAGATAGCTGGCAATGCATTGTGTAACCAAAAAACGTTTGCGCTAACGTTAACGTAATAACGTTAACGTGTTTTGTAATGGAATCATTATGGGACCCGGCTAATACCTGGTACAGCGTTAGCTAGCATAGTGTAACACGTGTGCAATGCAATGTTTGTAATGGAAACATTATGGGACACGGCTAATAGCCGAACTTAGCCATAGTTCAACATGGCATCAAAATAAATACAAGCTTCTTTCGGGTGAAACATGTCCGTGAATTAAAACTAGCTACATAAAATTGCTTGCACTCTACATGTGTGTATGTGCAGTTGTCTTTATCATCTCTTTATTTTAGTAAATCTCACTGACGTTACTTTCCATATAGGAGGAGATATCACAGCCACTCACAAGTGTTTGCCTCTTCAGATATAGGAGGAGATATCACATCCACTCACAAGTGTTTGCCTCTTCAGATATAGGAGGAGATATCACGTGATATCTCCTCCTATTTCCATTTCCATTTAGGAAGGCACAAGTCGCGGAGCCCAAAAGACCACCCAGCAGACAATTCCTGATGTTTTTGAAAAGCAGAGGAAATATGACAAGAACTCACATGAAGCAAGAAAGTGTGATAGGGCATTGGCAGAATTCCTATGCATCGATCAAATACCAATATACACCGTTGAAAAAAAAGGATTCCAGCAATTCTGTGAAATAAATTAAATTATAATATTTAATATAATAATAAAATTAAATACTTGAGGGCTACATGCCACTGTTGCACTGTCTGTACTCACTGCCATACAGAGTTGAATGTAAGAAGAAGTAAGCAGAAGCACATTGTTTTGTTTTAAAGTTGAAGGCTACATGCCATTTGTTCATTGGAAATGGTTGCATACTTTAATAAAGGAGAATATGTTCAAGAAATATCAGTCTGTTTTTTTTACCGTGGTACCGAAATTGGTACCGAGTACCGTGGAAATTCACTAGTACCGGTACCGACTACTGAATTATTGGTACCGTGACAACACTACAGCAGAGGCAGAGCAGCGAGGTTGGAGGGCTCGAGTGCGGCCTGTAGAGGTGGGCTGCCGTGGTTTTGTGGCAAAGTCCGTTATTGCCTTACTAACTGAGTTGGGCGTTCGGGGACGGAGCCTGAGCAGAACGAGCAAGTGAATGGCTGTGGATAAGGAGGAAACATGCTAGCTGGGGAGCTCGCTAAGGTCAGATTGATTGTTTGTTGTTGGTCATGATTAACGGTCCGCATCAACAGGGCTGAATCATTGACAGTGGTGTTGTAGTCAGGAATGTCATACCGAACCGACCTGGATAGCTAGGCTTAGATAGTGAGGTAATACAGAGAGTTCCACAAGAGCCGGTCGTCGGACATTTCACCGTCTGGCGGCTCTCTCGATCCGACTCGGAATTTTGACAAGTTGACATGTGCCAGATATGAAATGTGAAAAATACCAAAATTAAAGCCCCTTTGTATATTTTCAATGTGTATTGTATTGAGTTTGAATGAAAGCTTTTATTTTGAAAAATTCCGACCGGACGTCAAAATGATTCTCCTGGGCTGTAATCTGAAAATGTATTGCTACGGTTTCCAGGTTGAACGTCATGTTTCCTTGCCTGTTTCAATGCACCACTATGTTCGCTGATAAATGTTTTGCTACGTTGTGCTATGTTTTCGGCCCGCTGACGCAACCCTGCAAAGCCACCATGTAACGCTAAACAAAACACTGTTGCCGATCTGCCTCTCAGACAGCGTTAGTTCCTAACGTTAAATTATCCATGACAGCATTGGACTGAAGAAGTTTGTTATTGTGAGAATTGGAGTTAATTTATTACTGCAAAGGTGGAGGAACTTTGAAAACATGCGCGATGCGGAGTTGTCTTTTATTGGACACGGACAGGTAAAACTTGCTAACACACACACGCTCAAACGTTTGCTGCAGTAATGTTAACGTTATTATTTTCGGTGTTTTTTCCCCCCTGACAGCGCGGGGGGTTGACGCTTTTTCCATGACCACATGTCACTAATTGTCATTTCCATCATAAAGATGCATGTCAGCAGACTAACGTTATTTGATGGAGAGAAAAAGTCTAGTGGAGTTTCACTATAGCGTCAACGCTAACGTTACTGAATGAGCTATAGGCACCTATCTGTAACGCAACATGATAACATTAACAAACAACTGTTGCTAGTGCAGTATAGTTGGGTACTAACTTTCTGGTTAGCATTAGATGTGTTAGCTGCTGCTAGTCTCTGAGTTAGTTGATAACAAGATGTTGATTTCATCTGTTACCTGACTCCATGATGGTTCTGTAATTCTGAGGAATATGTTTTAGATGTAACCGTGTGCAGTGGGATGTTTCCTCTTCACTTGATGCTGAACTGTAACACTAGCGTTAGGTGGTTAGCCTAGGCATGCTAGGTGTTGTCTGACAGTATTAATTGGTGTGTTTTCATAACAGTAGGCTACCAGACCATCAGCTCAATGGGACAGGAGGGGTGAGAGTTTGGGTGGAGCTGAGCTGTGTGACTGGTGGAAGAGAACCTCTTTAGTTGGGACATATGTTTGACAATGTTGTTGTAGTTCCTGTGGCTACTGTTAGTTATAATTGTTATACTGATCCCTTAACCTACTTGTTTGACTCGATAAAAAACATCCATATATTAATTGTGATTTATTATAGCCAGTAATTTTATTTTGCTTTAACCCCTGAGCCTATATGGCTACATCTGGGCAAGATCAGTGCCACTCACTCAGCAAATTGATGGTTAAGACTGAAAAACAGTCTAATCTTAATGTAAATGGTCCTCTAATCTGGTTTCAAGGGGCCAAAAATTTAAGCCTTCTTGAGGTGTCGTGGGCCTAACTTAACGAAATGTCGGTGAAGGAAGGTGCCCACTTGAAAACCCCAATGACATGCTTCATACTGCTGTTGGCTAGGGTAGGTAACTGGTGATTTGTGTCTTGTTTATTAGTTTGTTAGCCTGTTAGCTTGTTTTATTCTGGATTGGGCTTCTAAATGTGTTTTTCCTCGGATTTTGGCACAAGGGATAGTAACATCTTGTCCTGTGTATTAATTAATAAAGCAATTTGAACTGCAGTCTATGTCTGAAATAAATAATGTTTAATAGAAGAAGTTCTTGTTTAACATGACCACGATTAGGTTATTCTACAACAGTGTTTCTCAACCACTGGGTCGTGGCCCACTGGTGGGCTCAGAGTGCAGTGTTTCCCATACATAAAGGAATTTGTGGCGGGCCGCCACAATAATATTTTGACCGCCACAATAAGATGTTGACCAAAAAAAAAATTTTTTTTTTTTTTTTTTTTTACAGTGCACCTGAACGCAACATGCAAGATATCCGCTGAATAAGTGTCCAATAAATGTTCATGTCATTCTGGCCAAAACTTCTGTTATAGCATTTCAGTCTGGAATATGGAATATCTTTCAATAATCTATGATTTAGCTGCTAAATTGTCAAATACCGCCATCTGCTCGCTACCCAGGCACTTATGTATGTACTTAACCCAACTAACTTAACCGGTGTGCACAACACTGTCAGCCTAAACTCCAGCTGACACCCCAAAAACCTACAATCCGCTACAGAAAAATGTATATTGTTTGTTTATTAACTGGCCCCTCGCCTTCTATCATTTCACGAAAGTGGCAAAGCAAGTTGAGTATCCCTGACCTATAGGGAGAAATTTAGTTTGTCATTGTAAACCCACAGCACAGTAATGATGACATGTTCTTCATAGATCTAGCCTTTTAATTTTGCTCTTAAGCTTTCTCAAAGTACACCAAATTCATGCATTTTACTTTAAAATGTTTAAAAAAATCTCTCGGGGGGGCATGCCCCCGCACCCCCCTAGGGGGTCTGCGGTCCCCCACCACAAATTCTCAAAATCCTGTGGGAAACACTGGAGTGCCATCTAGTAGGCCGCAGAGAACCTCTCACATGCAGGTGAGAGGTTTAAGAGCCTTCTTAACTCCTTAAGAAGCTTCTTAACTCTTAAGAAGCTTCTTTGTTGGGAAACGCAGCGCTTGTCTGTGTGTGTGTGTGTGTGTGTGTGTGTGTGTGTGTGTGTGTGAGTGAGGGGGAGAGAGAGAGAGAAAGAGACAGAGTTCACGTCTTTAATAAAGCGTTAGTCTGCTTGTTTTGATGCTGTAAGTTATTTAATAATGCTGCTTTGGCACTTTCTGAATCGCCCCGCAATATTTTCCTAATTTGCCAACCCAGACCTCCCGCCGAACCCAGCGGGTTCTGGGTAGGGCCGCCGCCCATGACCAAGATTTGTCACAACGAAGTTGCTGCTGCTGCTGTGCCTGTTTGCGCGGCCGCTGTTTGAGGAAGTCTGGGTGGACTCGCTCGTTTCGTGGAGTTTTGGTTGAGAGCTTTGATGAAGCTTTTGCGATTCTGGTCATATTTATGCTGCGTGTTTCAAAGTGTGCATCCAATCTATTCTTGGAACCCCCCACCGTTGCCACCGCTGTGCATCAGCGCGAAAGTGAAAGCGTTTTCGCCATCAATTTTACAGTATGAGAACGGCTTCCTCGCGCTTTTCCCTCCAGTTTTGGGTCGCCTCTTTCTACTGTGGAGAGACATGTCGCCACTCAGTGGGTCGGTAAAATAGATTATACACATTCAATACCTCCAATTCTGGTGTAGGAGACGTAAAAGGGTTAGATCAACGTCCCACCGTCAAAAAAAAAAATCGATTTTTTTTTGACGACTCAACTCGTCGTTGGCAGTGAACCGCTGGATTGTGTTTGACGAGTCAACTCGCCATTGGCAGTGAACGTGTTAAAATAATAATAAAATGAAAAAAGTAATTAAAAAAAATCATTGTCAGTAGAATTAATCAATATTTCCTTCTCAAGATCAATCTATTACACCCCAGCACAATCATCCTAACCACCAATCACAATTGCTCTCAGGTCCCCGCTCTGTTTGCAGACCTGTGCGCGAGACAAGTACAAACTCCATCACACTGTGGAGTGGGGAAACTAGCTTAGCATGAAGCTAAAATGACTAAAGAATGTAAGAAATACATATGAAGAGGAATATCGAACATTTAAACTGGGAACTCAAGTTTTTTTTTGTGTCCATAGGATGCATCTGTCTGCTTTGTGTTAACGTAATTTCACAATTCAAAAGTTCCAATTTGCAGTGCCATCAAAAAAAGAAAAAATGCAGCCAAGGTTCAGTACCGACATTCTGAAATAGTCGTGTATATAGGCTAGGCTGTGCTGTGGCATGTTGTATATAGGCTAGGCTGTGCTGTGGCATGTTGTATATAGGCTAGGCTGTGCTGTGGCATGTTGTATATAGGCTAGGCTGTGCTGTGGCATGTTGTATATAGGCTAGACTGTGCTGTGGCATGTTGTATATAGGCTAGGCTGTGCTGTGGCATGTTGTATATAGGCTAGGCTGTGCTGTGGCATGTTGTATATAGGCTAGACTGTGCTGTGGCATGTTGTATATAGGCTAGACTGTGCTGTGGCATGTTGTATATAGGCTAGACTGTGCTGTGGCATGTTGTATATAGGCTAGGCTGTGCTGTGGCATGTTGTATATAGGCTAGGCTGTGCTGTGGCATGTTGTATATAGGCTAGGCTGTGCTGTGGCATGTTGTATATAGGCTAGGCTGTGCTGTGGCATGTTGTATATAGGCTAGGCTGTGCTGTGGCATGTTGTATATAGGCTAGGCTGTGCTGTGGCATGTTGTATATAGGCTAGGCTGTGCTGTGGCATGTTGTATATAGGCTAGGCTGTGCTGTGGCATGTTGTATATAGGCTAGGCTGTGCTGTGGCATGTTGTATATAGGCTAGGCTGTGCTGTGGCATGTTGTATATAGGCTAGGCTGTGCTGTGGCATGTTGTATATAGGCTAGGCTGTGCTGTGGCATGTTGTATATAGGCTAGGCTGTGCTGTGGCATGTTGTATATAGGCTAGGCTGTGCTGTGGCATGTTGTATATAGGCTAGGCTGTGCTGTGGCATGTTGTATATAGACTAGGCTGTGCTGTGGCATGTTGGAACTGAACACTTCATTTGGATTTTAGAGGCAGAGTTGAGAGATGAGGCGAAGCAAAGGGAGGGGGCCGGACATTAGAAACCCACAATGCTGTTTGCTGATGAGAGGTGGATTGTGTGTGTGTGTGTGCGTGTGCGTGTGCGTGTGCGTGTGCGTGTGCGTGTGCATGTGTTTACAGTATGTGCTTGCGCGTGTGTGAGAACATGTGTGAAATAGTTTGGATGCAATTTAGCAGCTGCCTTAGGAAGTTTCTCTTCCTCCCTCTCCTCCCCCGCTCTCTCTTTTTTGTCATCCTCTCTCTCTCTCTCTCTCTCTCTCTCTCTCTTCCCAGCCTATTTTTTCCCGTCTTTGTTAGTGTGGTTATGATAGATGGGTGTATTCTGATGCTGGGACGCGAAACGGGGGAAATCAATGCTCATTCCTCAGAGGTGTGTGTATATGTCCATTTTGTGTGTGTGTGTGTGTGTGTGTGTGTGTGTATGTGTGTGTGTGTGTGTGTGTGTGTGTATGTGTGTTTGTGTGTACAGTATGTGTGTGTGTGTGTGTGTGTGTGTGTGTGTGTGTGTGTGTGTGTGTGTGTGTGTGTGTGTGTGTGTGTGTGTGTGTGTGTGTGTGTGTGTGTGTGTGTGTGTGTGTGTGTGTGTGTGTGTGTGTGTGTGTGTGTGTGTGTGTGTGTGTGTGTGTGTGTGTGACAGTTGCTGTTTGTTAAGAGGTTAGGTGTTGGATACATTCATTGTTTTGGGAGCCAGGGGGCAGGGGCTGCAGCTGAGCCGCTCTGTCTTGGTCTGCTTTTCTTTGACTCAGCAAACCTGCCCTGGCCAGAGGAACACACACACGCACGCACGCGCGCGCACATGCACACACCCACCTACCTGCACACTCACCCTCTCTCTGATCCAGAAGAGACCTACCCACACCCACTCACTCACTCACACACACACAACACAACACAGACGTTACACAATCCAGCTGAGAGTTACCTGGATGGCTGCCTGAT
The DNA here is from genome assembly GCF_964638095.1 of Poromitra crassiceps. Taxonomy (NCBI): domain Eukaryota; kingdom Metazoa; phylum Chordata; class Actinopteri; order Beryciformes; family Melamphaidae; genus Poromitra; species Poromitra crassiceps. The sequence continues at coordinate 104,811,164 of NC_139624.1, forward strand.
TGGCCAGCCATTAGCTCCTCTGTTCCAGTCTGTCCACTCTTATTTCACTTATAGACTTTGGCCCCTATTCTCCCACAGGCCTTCGGCGCTAAAACGGGCCTTCGGCGCTAAAAAACGTGCCTTGCGCCTGCCTCGGGAAGATATCAACAGGGCTTTAGGCTGGTAAATGCGCTTTACGCTGAATGGGCGTGGCGCACTCCCTGAATGGGCGTGAATGGGCGTTTCGGCCTTAAATATCGGCCTAATGATATCTTCCCAACTGGCGTAAATTTAGCGCTTTGCGCTTTTCAAAACCAGGCCTATTCAGTGCGCTGATTGCGCGGAGCACTCCTCTGGCTCTCCTCTGTCACCCTTCTCTGTGTCACTCCCTCTCTCTCCTCAGTCTGACAGGCACAATACGACTCTCTCTCTCTGACTCCCTCGCTCAGACAGACACAACACACGTCCCTTCGGAAAAATAAGTTGTAAGTTCACTGCCTGTGTAATGTCCCAGCATGCATTGTGCTACTCCATTTCGCTACTAAATAGCAACCAAATGAGCTGAAATAGATATAAAGGTCGATCTAAATAATGTGTAATGGTAACACAACCTGCAATTGTAGAACATTTCAATATTGGACCAAATAAAACATCGAAATGAAAACACCACCCTATGTGAAACCTATATGTCATCCTGGGCCTATATATATCCCTTGTCGATTTAACGTGATTTAGATAAGTGACAGGGTAACGCGCTTCTACTGTCATGTGCTATACTGTGATGTCCGCTCCAATAAATTGGCTCTACTTCACATTTTAGTTTTACAATAAAAACACATTTATGCAATGACTTTACATAATGTAGGCTATATTTATGTGTATCATCCTACCTGCAGCAGGGGAGAGAAAACAATATATTTCTGGACAAACTTTCACCAATCTAATTCATCTCATCATATAGGGATAGGCTATATTTTTCTAGCTGATGCATTTAGAACATTCTTTTCACTTTGATCTTGCTAGTGTAGCGTATTTACATGCTTGCAGTATTTAAACTGCAGTTAGATTGGTTTGAGGAGCATAATAATATGGAATAATAGCCTATATATGGAGACAGACAGACGGGATGAAGGGAGGGGGGGGGGGGAGCAGAGCGCTTGGCTTTGTCTGGTTTTGCTGGACCACTGGAATTGGAGCTTAAAAGGCAAGCGTGTGATTCGTTTATTGCACTTATCCAATGAGCATGACGGTGCATAATTTTACGCTTAAAAGGCGTGGTTGTAATGCTTTAGGCTGCGTGTAGCGCCAACACCAAGATATCAAGTGCGCTGGTCCACGCCCACTGATCAGCGCTGCGCCAGGCGCTCTGCCTAGTTTCTACGCTGATGCAAAGATAGGGACCTTTGTCTCAGGCTCTCTGGAGACCCTTAGCTGGACCTGTAGTGTACCCATACAGAACTGTTGACCCTTAGCTGGACCTGTAGTGTACCCATACAGAACTGTTGCCCCTTAGCTGGACCTGTAGTGTACTCATACAGAACTGTTGACCCTTAGCTGGACCTGTAGTGTACTCATACAGAACTGTTGACCCTTAGCTGGTCCTGTAGTGTACTCATACAGAACTGTTGACCCTTAGCTGGACCTGTAGTTTACTCATACAGAACTGTTGACCATTAGCTGGACCTGTAGTGTACTCATACAGAACTGTTGACCCTTAGCTGGACCTGTACCCATACAGAACTGTTGACCCTTAGCTGGACCTGTACCCATACAGAACTGTTGACCCTTAGCTGGACCTGTAGTGTACCCATACAGAACTGTTGACCCATAGCTGGACCTGTACCCATACAGAACTGCTGACCCTTAGCCAGACCTGTACCCATACAGGACTGCTGACCCTTAGCCGGACCTGTACCCATACAGAACTGTTGATCCTTAGCTGGACCTGTACCCATACAGAAGTGTTGGTCCTTAGCGGGACCTGTACCCATACAGAATTGTTGATCCTTAGCTGGACCTGTACCCATACAGAACTGTTGATCCTTAGCTGGACCTGTATCCATACAGAATTGTTGATCCTTAGCTGGACCTGTACCCATACAGAACTGTTGATCCTTAGCTGGACCTGTACCCATACAGAATTGTTGATCCTTAGCTGGACCTGTACCCATACAGAATTGTTGATCCTTAGCTGGACCTGTACCCATACAGAATTGTTGATCCTTAGCTGGACCTGTACCGATACAGAACTGTTGATCCTTAGCTGGACCTGTACCCATACAGAACTGTTGATCCTTAGCTGGACCTGTACCTATACAGAACTGTTGATCATTAGCTGGACCTGTACCCATACAGAATTGTTGGTCCTTAGCCGGACCTGTACCCATACAGAACTGTTGATCCTTAGCTGGACCTGTAGTACCCATACAGAACTGTTGGTCCTTAGCGGGACCTGTAGTGTACCCATACAGAACTGTTGATCATTAGCTGGACCTGTACCCATACAGAACTGTTGACCCTTAGCTGGACCTGTACCCATACAGAACTGTTGGTCCTTAGCTGGACCTGTACCCAATACCATACAGAACTGTTGATCCTTAGCTGGACCTATACCTTGCAGAACTGTTGATCCTGAGCTGGACCTGTACCGATACAGAACTGCTGAACCTTAGCCAGACCACCCATACAGAACTGTTGATCCTTACCCATACAGAACTACTGATCTGGGTCCAATTTATTCCTGAAATCATAATCGTATTTGAACCTGTACGTCAAATACGTCGAATTCAAAATGTTTAAGTACGTCTAAGTATGCACATGACATGTGCACCTATGTGCAGTTAATATGCCACTGTCTCTGACTTGTCTTATCACTCTACTGCCTTATTGCTTGTTGTGTCTCTTGTTGTTTTTGCACTCATATGCCCTGTTATATTTGTACTATGTTGTAAACGGAGTTCACAGCACAAGAATTTCACACGTGATACTTGTACTACGGAGTGACAATAAAAATCTTGAGTCTTGAATCTTGAAGCTAAGCACTCTTGCTTTAATGTCTTCTCCGTCCCTTCCCGTGGTGCGCTTTAGGCTTCACGGCGTATTTCTCCACACTTTGTATGCATCGGGGGATTGGAGGATCCAGTCTCTAAAATTGTGTTTAACTGAATTTGTTTTCATTTTGTGCTATCAATCATTAGAGTAGGTGTTTTTCAAATGTGGCTATCTCACTCTGGAGCGAAACGCTGGGGTGTCGTAGTGGTGGGAATTATTTCTCAGTTACCTCAGTTACTGTTAATGTGTCTGACAAATTTTGAAGATGGATGCTATAGAATAGATTCTACTGTCTGCCTCAGTGATTCCCAACAACACCATTTTACTGTCTTCCTTGTCAAGAGTCAAACACTGCAACAAAATTGAATTGCACTTTAACATTCTGTGCCACTGGACATGCTGCTATAACGGACTGTTGAGCTGCATTTTAACATACTGTGCTGCTATGCTATTTACCTGGATGAATCCACACTTTTCATAAGCACTTTAATATGCTGTGCTCAGTGGAGAGACTCAGGTCCCTGAGAACCAACTAGCTTGGAAGGTTCTCGGCTATCTGGGACCAGTTTCTGGCCTACTTTGACGAGGTTAAGAATGACCAGTGACTGAGGTTAGGGGAGACGGATGGCTCGCCCAGCTGGTATCTCATGGACCCCCTTGCATGGGATCCCATGCATATTGTCTTTTACAAACACATAAGCACCTTATGTGGCCGATAGCACCACATTGCAATGTCGAATGTTGATTTATGTTGTTTTTTGTTGTTTTTTTCCTTTTCTTTCTTTTCCTATGTCTGAGCCTGTTTGTCTTGTTCGTATATTGTTCTATAAAAATTGGGGAGGCGGGGGGGAATGCTGTGCTCAGGCTGCCGTTTGACTGTCATGTTTTTATGTTTTGATGTATATTTGATGACAGCCTACCGTTGCCAGCCTTCTAAAAAAAACTTTTGGTAACATGTAGAGATGCACCGATTGCCATTTTCTTGGCCGGTTCCTATTTCCAATTTTTTAATAGTCTGACTTGCCGATACCAATTTTGGCCGATTCCGATTTTCTTTCTAAGAACAATAATTGGCGGGTTATTTTTTTACGTTTTTTTTTTTTTTTTTACTTTGCTTTAATAGAAAATTAACATTCATGTCACATTTCTTATCATTTGCATGATGTAGGACGATCTCACTCAAAATCATCTCAAAATAAAAGTGTTCCAGGTTACTGGACAGAGCTTTTCTTTTTTGTGTAAATACAATGAATATAAAACAACCAGTATATCCCACAGCTATCATGCATTTACTTTTCCAAAAGAAAAAAGGTGCAACAGAACAGGGGCTCCAGATGGAAAGTAGCCTATGGCTAAATCTGTTACAAAGCATATCTTCCCCTATGGTGTTTAATGTTTTCTTTATGTCCCTGCCAAATAAACTAATAAAATAAAATAAATAAACGTCAAAATGTTATCCATGGACAAGGACAAGGAGCCCAGAGACCTTCGAAGTAGGGATGGGCATTTCTAGCAAAAACACTATTCGAAATTCGCTGGCCAAAGTCGACTTTTAATCCAAATTCGGAAAAAAAAAAAAAAGTAAAAATAAATGTAAAAATAAAAAAAATGTAATTTTTTTTTTTTTTTTTTTTTTTTTTTTTTTTGTGAGTGAAATGTTGCATTGTCTCCCCTGATTCTAAGTCTAAGGCTTTATTAATTAATAGAAAAAGCTTCTGCTTTAGCTCAAACAAGCATTGCACCACTGAAGTAAAGAACATGTTACATGACATTAACATTTTCGAAAATAAAAAACAGTTTTGACAATCATGAGTGGTTCATTAAATATTTAGTAGGCTCAGGTCTGAGTGCCAAAGGGGTGCCAAAGTCACCCCCTCTCCCTCTTCATGGGATTTCATCCGCCATTCATTTTTCCATAAACCTTGCTTAAAATGCTTATAAAAAATCGTTTTACTTGCTCAAACCAAGCGATTCGACTATACTAGAATCAGGGGAGACAATGCAACATTTCACTCACAAAAAAATAAAAATAAAAAATAAATATATATATATATTTTTTCATTTTCATTTTCTCTGTGGTCTGCTACACACAGGGTGGGGAACAACATTTTGCTTTTTTATGTATGCAAGTATAGAAGAAAGTGACAAATAAAGTGAATGTTGAATCTTGAAAAGCCGTACTCCAATACTCTCAGTGCGGTGTCGGAGTATAGATGGATGCTAAGCACGGATTGGTGGATCACTATGTCAATCATTATTTCGCAAATGGTTAATACTAGGGCGCTGACTATGACTGGACTGTCTTCTCTGGTCCTCAATGTCAAATGTACAACTATTTAATTTTGCACCGTTCTGGCTTTGAAACAGGGTTTGTTTGTAATCTACAAAACTGCAAATAAAACTTCCTTAAAAAGTATACAGAAACTGTTATCGGAGACAATGTGGGATGAGCAGGAATGCAATTTGGTGAGATATTTCCTGGCTGTGCAGAGTAAAACAAAATGTAGATGGAATAATGATGCAGAACGAAGGAGAGGAAAGTAGGGGGGGCAGTCTAGTTATTCCCCTGTACTCCTCCCTCATAACTGCCATTGTAATATATGTGATTTCAGTCATCATAGGACACCCACCTTCACGCAGCAGTTTAGCCACCTACAGCATAACAATACTGATTCAGAACATGTTGCTGGGGGGAAAGACAGAATTCTGATTAGTCAAGTCAAGGCACAACACACGCCAACACAGTCACATCAGTCAAATGCAAAATGGGTTTTAAGACGGGATTTGATTGTGTCGATGTCGGGGGCAGACCTGATGCAATTGGGAAGTCTGTCCCACAGTTTAGCGTCTGCAACAGCGAAGGCTCAATCCTCCTTAAGCCTCAACCTAGGCCCTGAACCTGCCAATAGTTCCTGATCTGAGGACCTGGGGGACTTAGCAGATGAGCGGGGGCGCCGTATCAGAGATATATGAGGGAGCCAGCCGACCTATTCAGGACTTTAAAGACTAAACAGGAAGACCTTGAAATCAATTCTAAAGAGGTCCAGGAGCCAGTGAAGAGACAGGAGCCAGTGAAGAGACAGAAGCCAGTGAAGAGACAGAGTAGAGCCAGTGAAGAGACAGAGTAGAGCCAGTGAAGAGACAGAGTAGAGCCAGTGAAGAGACAGAGTAGAGCCAGTGAAGAGACAGAGTAGAGCCAGTGAAGAGCCAGGAGCCAGTGAAGAGACAGGAGCCAGTGAAGAGACAGAGTAGAGCCAGTGAAGAGACAGAGTAGAGCCAGTGAAGAGCCAGGAGCCAGTAAAGAGACAGGCTAAAGACAGTGAAGAGACAGGCTAAAGACAGTGAAGAGGGAGGGTAAAGACAGTGAAGAGACAGGCTAAAGACAGTGAAGAGAGAGGGTAAAGACAGTGAAGAGACAGGCTAAAGACAGTGAAGAGAGAGGGTAAAGACAGTGAAGAGACAGGCTAAAGACAGTGAAGAGAGAGGGTAGAAGGGGCAGCTTTTTGAATGAGCTGCAGGCGGGACAGATGACTCCTGCCTACAATAATCAAGGCAGGAGGAGATGACAGCATGACTTTCTTTCTCCAGCTAATGAAAGGAGAGGGAGGACTGGAGTTTGGAGATCGTTATGAGCTGGAAGAATAGACAGGCAATGGCAATAATCAGAACACTTCTTACCCAGTGGATTCTCATTTTCCACCACAGTACGGTATCCCCCCAGAATTCTATACGGCCTTCTGTCCGCTGCTATTGGACAATTTTCACTCGTCAAAATTCACGCTAAAACTCTTGCGCTCCGACTTCATCCTTTTATGACCAGACTCGTTCATTGCGACCAGACTGGCTTCGTCAGATCGAGGTTGGCATCAGGTAATGTGAGGAGGTTACTGCCAGTGTTGGGGGTAACTCATTACAAGAGTAACATATCACATGTAATATATTACTTTTAGCAGTAACTCAGTAATATAACTTATTACTTATAGGATTTTAGTAATATTATACCAGTTACTTTGTCAAGTAACTCGTTACAAATTTAATTACATTTGATTAAATCAAAGCAGATATTTCAAAAAGATACAATCATTTCCTAATCAAACTGTGTGTTTTTATGGAAATAACCACTATAGATGACAATAACAAAGGAAAAGGATAACATTTAGAATGTTGGATTGTTTACACTGATTTCAAGGTGGTTGAAATAATTTTTCGGGATGGTTCCGGGCCGGCAATGTCATTCTGCTGCTGCTGTTGTTTTGGTAAAAGTAATGCAAAAGTAGTGTAATAGGTAATGAGTTACTCTACACAGAAAGTAATGTTGTAAAGTAACTTATTACTTTCAAATGAAAGTAACTAGTAATATGTAGTATATTACATTTTGAAAGTAACTTGCCCAACACTGGTTACTGCATATCATTAATGGTGCCTCCGACCTTCCCTCTCCTGCGGCAGTGCTATCTTTGGATGCCATGAAGGCGTTTGATCGCCTAGAATGTAGTGTTGTCGTCACGATACCAAGATTTTACCCTGCGATACTATACCAGTCAAAGCATCACGATACCACGGAGAAATCTATATATTTCTTGTTTTATGAATGTGCAATGTTTACCTCCACAATTTATAATGTATGATGACCTTAGGCAAAAATACAATGGTTTCACATTATCTCAGGGACCTCTAAAATGTGTTATTGTAAATTATAAAACGGCTCTCTCAAATCAAGCAATCTGATTGGTTCACAGCCATTGTATAAATCCAGTAACCCACTCCAATAACCCATGGCCATGGGTTATTGGTTGCCATGGCAACTCTCTTACTAAAAGCCTTTGGTTACCTCAAAAAAAACAAATGGCGGAGACAGCTGTCAGATCCTTGTGAATCGATCTTCGCTTATAACTTTACTAATACTTCGCAGAAAATTATGTTTTGTACAAGAATAGATGCGGGCTAATGTCTTCTTTGCAAAAAAAAGGCTGTTAACCCCGCATTTAACCCAGCATTTAACCCCGTAATGTTAGTTGGTGTCGGGCTTTGCAGAAAGCACTCAGCTTCTCAGTAGGGATGGGCATCGAATTTCGAATTTTCGAATAATCGTTGTTATTATCAAGGTCGACTTTTATTATTGAAATTCGAAATTCGAAAAAAAAAAAAAAAAAAAAAAAAAAAAATTTTTAGTGAAATGTTGCATTGTCTCCCCTGATTCTAAGTATAGTCAAATCGCTTGGTTTGAGCAAGTAAAACAATTTTTATAAGCATTTTAAGCAAGGTTTATGGAAAAATGAATGGCGGATGAAATCCCATGAAGAGGGAGAGGGGGTGACTTTGGCACCCCTTTGGCACTCAGTCCTGAGCCTACTAAATATTTAATGAACCACTCATGATTGTCAAAACTGTTTTTTATTTTCGAAAATGTCAATGTCATGTAACATGTTCTTTACTTCAGTGGTGCAATGCTTGTTTGAGCTAAAAATCCACAGCAGAAGCTTTTTATATTAATTAATAAAGCCGTAGACTTAGAATCAGGGGAGACAATGCAACATTTCACTCACACAAAAAAAAAAAAAAAAAAATTACATTTTTATTTTTATTTTCGAATTTCGAATTAAATTCGAATTTGGCCAGCGAATTTCGAATAGTGTTTTTGCTAGAAATGCCCATCCCTACTTCTCAGCCAGCGCTGAGAATGCAGCGCTGCGCTCGAGCTGCCTGTCGGTGTTTCCAGAAAGCTCTCAGCTTCTCAATGTCAACTTCAGTCTCCAGAACGATCCAATCAAATCACCCGCACGTTCTTGCGGTCCCGCCTTACAGTAGTGTTTCAACTGACTCTATCAGAATACCATGCCAGTCGGACTTATGGTATTATTATTATTATATTATTATACTTGGAAACGTTTTATAAAAGCAATATTATAGCACTCGAGCTGCGTGTGATAAGCTGTTATCCCACTCGGCCTGCGGCCTCGTGGGATAACAGCTTATCAGCGGGATATATTCGCCACAACACACTTGCTCTCATGCTATATTGCTTAAATATCTGCTCTCTCTCTCTCTCTCTCTCTCACACACACACACACACACACACACACACACACACACACACACACACACACACACACACACACACACACACACACACACACACACACACATATATATAAGCAGATATTTTACAATAACACAGATAGATAGATTGATTTAAGGCTGGACAGTGTGTGCTGTGTTTTTACCATTGTACTTTTATACTGTTATACTTCTCTAACCATTTGTTGCACTGCACAGCTCAAAAAAACAATGTCAGCAGCTTCCTCCTCACTCAGAGGGACTAGAGTGAGAGTGAGAAAGTTTGCTGCCCAAACGTCTGACTGTATGGACTGTATATTCCTTTTCGTGCTCTCTTTTCCTGCATCTCCGCTGCGGGCCTATACTGCATGCGTAATTGTGCAGCATACTGAGCCGCGATGAGTGATGCTGCTCTATTTGAAGTTGAATTTCATTCCACCAGCACACATTTTATTAATCAGCTATTTTCTATTCATTTCTATTAATATATATACATCGAATCCCACCAATTTAGCCCGTCATTTTCCCCTTGGCACACATAAAGACACATGCTTCCGTCACTGTCTGCTTGATGGCGAGAGGGACTTCACTGTAGGCTACTCGTGACATAACCAGACATCGGATTTTCAACAGTTAACTTTTGCAGCTAGGCCTATATGTTACTGGCTATTACGAGGTGAGGCAGTATGCCCCGTGTCTCTCTCTCTCTCTTCCCCCGATAGGGCTGTCCCGGCGAGCCGACGTAATCGATGACGTCGACTACGTAATTACGTCGACGCACGCTAGGTGCCTCGACGCGTCACAATCGTCACAAAACAAAAATAGTATGGCTAATGTTAGCGGCTAACTGTTACTTGTTGTTACTTTACATGGCAGTAAAATGCCACTGAATGACCAAATTGATTTAACTTTTAACCATTTTGATTTCCACTTTCCATACGGAACGCCAGCATTGGTTAGTTGTTAACGTCGTGACTATATTTATAACGTTATAACGTACTCCGGTTTGCGGTTTATAATTGAGGGCAGAATACAGCCGTGCTGTCACTCTGGCTGTATTCAGACCCGAGTTATAAACTGGAAACGGAGTACGTTATAAACGTTATAAATATAGTCACGTTATAAACAACTAACCAATGCTGGGGGTGCGTATGGAAAGTGGAAATCGAAATAGTTAAAAGTTAAATCAATTTGGTCATTCAGTGGCGTTTTACTGCCATTTAAAGTAACGACAAGTAACAGTTAGCCGCTAACATTAGCCACACTACAGCCGATTACCCATCAGCGCAGCGTCATTTGACGTCAGCCCACTCTTCTAAACAGGTCGCGTGCCGCATTCCAGTGGGCATTCCCATGCTTTCACATGGACGCGCATCGCTATGACCGGGCATAGTTAAGACCAGACATAAGCCCTGTTGGTGCAACAGGCGTAAGTGTACTCTGAAGAATGGTGGTCTTAACCGACGCAGGAGTTACGACCAGGCATAGTTACCAGTTGGTGCAACCGATGTTGGGTGTGGATGCTACAGACACAGTCTTGTGTCTGGATGATGTGTGACCATCTTACATGGAGCATTTTGCATTTTGTCTTTCTCCAAAATTAAGAGCACTGTTACTGAAAATTGCACATCATTGTACTGTAAGATGATGATTTTATGTTGGACTGCTGCTAAACTCAGTTGACATTGCACAAGGTTTTTGTTATTCCTCCTGAAAGTGACTTGCATTTTATTTATTCTACTATTTTATTTTGAATTGCACTATATTCATTTTATTTGAGGACAAGCTCTTGCTTTAATTTTATTTGAGAGATTTTATGTTGGACTGTTAAAGAGAATGAGATGGTTAAATAAAATACTGAAATTGAGAAGTTTTTGGTTATTTATTTGTTTTGGGTAAATGTATTGTTATATAATAAAAAAATTAAATAAAAAATAATCGTTAGATTAATCGACTAATCGAAAAAATAAGCGTTAGATTAATCGATAAGAAAATAATCGTTTGGGACAGCCCTACCCCCCGACGAGGGAAGTGGAGAGGGCTATTGTGGTGCTATTAAACGTATAATGGTTGGAAAAGATCATTTGCTTTTTATTTTCTCCTACCCTCTCCTACCTAAAGTAATCTAATGTTACACCACAGACCTGTATGGTCGGGAATTATGTAGCCTAATAAAACCATGACAAACGAATTCTAATTTTTAAATCAAGGTGTGTTTTTCTGGAATGCAGGCTATAGTTGAAACTCAACGTGGCATTCCAAGGAGAGAAGAGTGTGTGCAGGCGCGAGTGGAGAGTGACATCCATGCCGTGCGTAAATGTATCCAAGCAAGGATTTCCTGCACTGCACGGAGATGTGGAGACTGTCTGCGCCTAGGCGTTCGTCTGCGTTTGCGCTAAGACGCTATTTCCTGGCGTTAAAATTGAGAGCACCCAAGGCGATTTTTTCTAACACATTGCTCTGTAACGCCTATTTTGGAACGGGCAACTCCCAAACCTCTCTTTGCGCTCGGCACATACCGACGGTATCTTCCCCACAACGCTAAATGACACTTGCGCGAGACACATGATAGGCTAGAGGCCCACCGACACGCCTGGGCCACGCCTACACCTGTGTCATCACAGCGCAAAACTGGACGGTGGAGGCAGACGATAGCTTATCCTAGTTCCTCATTGCGTGGCTCGCGAGACGCTGGCGGCTCTCGAAGCTTTAGTTGGCAGCTCTAAGAAATTGCACCAAAAAAAAAAAAAAAAAAAAAACGATTTTTTTTTATTTATTTTTCCTGCTCTCCCCAAAATTTCAATAAACCTTTATGGTATATTATTACAATACAACAATACTGGTGTTGACAGTAATAGAAGGTGCCAAATCATTCAAAACAATAAGCATTTTGCTTTTAGTAGGAGTATTGTGCCAGCGTGCAGCGCTGTTCCAAAACGTGTCAACGTGTGTCGTTGCCTGGGAAACGCACATCCCATAATACAACTGTTCGCATCGCATCCCATAATAGTATGATGATACTTGGGATGCCATTGAGAACATAGATGTGAACAGGTTAGCTAAAACTTTAGCGTCGCCAGCGACGGCCCCCACCGTTGCGGTCGGGGTACGTTTCGAAATCCCTCCAGGCCTGAAAGATTTTCTAGGGGAAACTGGTATATGTGTGTGTGTGTGTGTGTGTGTGTGTGTGTGTGTGTGTGTGTGTGTGTGTGTGTGTGTGTGTGTGTGTGTGTGTGTGTGGAAAACAATAAAACAAAAAAATGGTAGGCAGATGTGCTTGGTTGGGGTGGCTTTTGGTGTTTTGCGGTAAAAGTGGCTCTCCTATTGACTTTGTCCTGCCAGTGCGGCTCTCATCGAAGAAATAGTGAGGATCACTGGCTTAGATGCTGGGAAGATAGCAATAAGAGGCACGCAAACTCAGCGCAAACGATAGCGCCGTACAACAATAGGGCCCTATGGGTCTTGAAACCACCTTCATACATATGTTCAGAATGTTATATGCAAACCCAACTGCTATGGTATTGACGTGCAGAATGTGCTCCTCTCTTTTTAACATAGCCAGGGTTTCCAGACAGGGTTGCCCACTTAGTCCTTTGTTCTTTGTTCTATCTCTGCAATACACACAATACACCAGGATAATTCTATCACATCCATCTCCATATCTGGGTCCCAACTAGGGCATTCACGACTAGTGAATTTTACTAGTCGACTAGTCGTCCCTAAAGGTAGTCGACTAGTCGACTAACCGTTTTTAATTTATTTTTAATATTTTTTGTTTGTTTGTTTTATCTTTAACACTTTCAGTGCCACGGCCCTTGGGCAAAAGGTTGCTTGCTGTGCCACATAGGCCGCAATGCATTTTAAAACAGTCATATAATTTCTTTAATAATTACTATGTAAACACTGAACACGCACAAATAACGATGAGACTCTCTTCTATCACCTGCAAAAAAAAGTTTATTGATCCCATTTTCCGTTCTTTAGTTATGAGCCGGAGAAGATAGCTTGATTGAACGAAAAAAAGAGCTTTTTTTCTACGAGCTGAGATAATGAGCCTTTTGTGAAATTAAACATTTCAAGCACATCACTGACTCTGAAGCTAATTTTCTGATGTAGTCACACCTCAAAAATAATTTCCTTCAATAAAACAGTGAAGGCAAGGGAATTTTGTTTGGAAGAATAATATTTTTAGCTGAAACCAGCAGCGCTGGCGCCTGCATGCGCTGCTGGTTGCAGCTTCTTGCTGATCTTTTGCTGCTGGTGGGCATCGGATATTCTGGCTTGCGTTTGCCAACCCTGTCCTGCTGTCTGGGTCTGTGTTGTGTACTTGGCTCTGCGTGCCCACCTCCCCCCCTCCTCCTCCCCCCCCCCCCCCCCCCGTTGTGGGAGGAGTGTCTCTCTGCTCTGCTGTTTTCTCGTTTTCTCTGCCTGTGCTCAGCACTGAAAAAGTCCGCTAGATCCTGCTTTTTTACAGCCGCGTGTACCAGCTCCCATGCTTCGAGTTGAGAATAATAACAAATCCACGGCTGATCATGTGTTGCAGCGGACACGGAGGCTGTTGCAGCGGACATCGAGGTGCTCAATTGTGATAGCAGATTGGCTGCTGCAGGGGCACAGCTAAACGTTGCTTCAATGAAGCCGCTGCATACGGACGGATGCGATGCGATTTCCTTCCCCCCAATGACTTCTTCTGTGTGTTTCACTCCACGTTCTCTCATCTGGAGAGCGCTGTCGCCACCTAAGGGTTCTGTAAAATAGGTTAGACACATTCAATACCTCTGAATATTGTAAGAGGCGATGTAAGAGGCATAGATCGACACCCCCCCGTCAAAAAAAAAAAAACGAGTTATGACGCCATTTGGCGTCGCTGGCACTGTACGGTAAATTTCTAATGACGCCATATGGCGTCGCTGGCACTGAATGTGTTAAGAAAGAACATGAGGTATTTACACGACATACATGGACTATCATATCCCATATCCTCCACAAAGAACATCAAAACACAACAAAACAAAACAAGAAAACTGCATAAGATACACAATAATCCAAGAACAAACAAGACTATTGGACAAACAACCAAACAAAAACAATGCATTCAGCTCCTATCCTGATAAGCCTAATGACACTGGGGTAAAAAGTTCTTAAAGTCAAACTCTGTATGTGGTTGCCATATTTTGGGGATGAATTAAGAATCTGCCTTTGCTCTTGTAGTAAATGTTATCCAACGTATGGTAGCTTGAGAGTTCATTCCACCAGTGAACTACAGCTGGGGGATTGGATGCTTTCCAATTTAAAGCTATGCATTTCCTAGCTGCCAACAGGGCAAGATCTATGTATTTACTTTGAATGCATTGTTTTTGTTTGGTTGTTTGTCCAATAGTCTTGTTTGTTCTTGGATTATTGTGTATCTTATGCAGTTTTCTTGTTTTGTTTTTTTGTGTTTTGATGTTCTTTGTGGGGGATATGGGATATGATAGTCCATGTTAGTGTTGTCACGGTACCAATAATTCAGTAGTCGGTACCGGTACTAGTGAATTTCCACGGTACTCGGTACCAATTTCGGTACCACGGTAAAAAAAACAGACTGATATTTCTTGAACATATTCTCCTTTATTAAAGTATGCAACAATTTCCAATTAACAAATGGCATGTAGCCTTCAACTTTAAAACAAAACAATGTGCTTCTGCTTACTTCTTCTTACATTCAACTCTGTATGGCAGTGAGTACAGACAGTGCAACACCAGTGGCATGTAGCCCTCAAGTATTTAATTGTATTATTATATTAAATATTATAATTTAATTTATTTCACAGAATTGCTGGAATCCTTTTTTTTCAACGGTGTATATTGGTATTTGATCGATGCATAGGAATTCTGCCAATGCCCTATTTTCTTGCTTCATGTGAGTTCTTGTCATATTTCCTCTGCTTTTCAAAAACATCAGGAATTGTCTGCTGGGTGGTCTTTTGGGCTCCGCGACTTGTGCCTTCCTCTTCATCTTCATCTCTCGCATACTGTTAAATGGAAAGTAACGTCAGTGAGATTTACTAAAATAAAGAGATGATAAAGAGAACTGCACATACACACATGTAGAGTGCAAGCAATTTTATGTAGCTAGTTTTAATTCACGGACATGTTTCACCCGAAAGAAGCTTGTATTCATTTTGAACTATGGCTAAGTTCGGCTATTAGCCGTGTCCCATAATGTTTCCATTACAAACATTGCATTGCACACGTGTTACACTATGCTAGCTAACGCTGTACCAGGTATTAGCCGGGTCCCATAATGATTCCATTACAAAACACGTTACGTTAACGTTAGCGCAAACGTTTTTTGGTTACACAATGCATTGCCAGCTATCTCAAAAACGAATGTGACAGGATAAGGTCTGTTTGATATGTTGTTAAACGTGTTATTTTACACCGTTTGAAAGAAGTAACCCACCTTGAATCATTTGAACAGGTCTGGGTGCCTGTCTTTCAGCTGCTTGGCGAGATTGGATGTGTTATCCTGTTTGGTTTGGAACTCCCTTTCACACTTTTTGCAGATGGGACTTTGGGGACTGATATTTCCAAATGCGACTCTTTGCATTCTTCTTCTTCTTCTTCTTCTTTAGTGTTTTATGGCGGTTGGCAGCCCTCTTTGCATTCTTCTTCTCAACAAGTTGAGTTGTTGGAATAGGACAGGAGCAGCCGCTCCTGCTGTAGCTGTTAGCCATTATCTTCGCTGCCTGTGCGCACTGCTCGTGTCAACATTACAAGCTGTGAATGACTGTTCGCGATTACGTGTGGACGTTCGGGGACACCGTAGTCCCGGAAGTGCGCGGGGCTGTATGCGCAGTATGTATGTATGTTGATCAGGCAGACAGGCTAACGTTAGCTGGCGGCTGGGTCCATGAAGCCAAGCCATGGTGGCAAACTAAATAGTAAATTCGGTACCCTCGGTACCATGAAAAACAGGTACCGTTCAGTACCGTAGCAATGTAGTACCGTCCAAGTACCGAAGTACCGAGTACCGTGACAACACTAGTCCATGTATGTTCTTTCTTAAAGATATAAAAAAAAAAAAAAAAAAAAAAAAAAAAAATTTTTTTTTGCTAAAACGACTAGTCGACTACTAAGCACAGTGTCGACTAGTGGTTTTACTAGTCGACTAGTCGACTAGTCTGTGAATGCCCTAGTCCCAACACCACATATCTTTGTATGCGGACGACGTCCTCCTTTATGCCGAGAATGCCCAGCAGTCAATCTCTAATATATTATCTGTCTCTCCAAATTTCAGTAGTATTTCAGGCTACAAGATAAATTGGGCGAAGTCAGCCCTTTTACCCCTGAACCAGCCTATGAGACGTTTGACATTGCCCTCTGTTATACCTGTGGTTAACCATTTTAAAGGTCCCAATTCGTGCAGCTGTAACCTCTTAAAAACGTGTGTCTCTGGTCCATAAAACATGATTCTGGATTAATCTGTCGAAAATATAGCAAACCCGTTTGTTGTGACGGAGTTCTCACTTCCTCATCTGGTCGCTTCCCAAGAACGGCCTGTTTCTATAATATATTCAGAACTAACAGTTCCCATTGGCCGCTGAGGGAGAGCCCGCCCCAGGCTCCCAGCGGCCAATCAGATTAGCGTCTGTGGACCAGCACGCTAGGTTGCGAGTTATCGTTAACTTAACGGTAATACGCTAAAGAGGACATCTCAAAATGCCTAGACTTACCGAATGCACCTCTGCAGTTGCTGGATCACGTACAGTTGGCGTCGCTCCAGCTAGAAGTGTTAATTTTGTGGCTATAGACTAAATGGTACAGGTAGCTTGTGTGAGAGGGACCCGCGCAGTATGCAGGAGGAAGCTAGTGACGTCGATATTCTCTCCAGATTCCTCTCTGGGCAAACGACGCGTTTGGGGGTGTGGCTTGGAGGAGACTGCAGGGGGACGCTGGATAGGGACAAATCCAACTGTGGCAGTTCTGAGCGTGTGACCACTCATTACAGGGAGGGCTGACAGCAGTATATATGCATTTACAAGTAAAAACAGCTTTTGCACGGAATGGGACCTTTAAGTATCTAGGTATTGATATTTTCTATTCGCTGCAAACCATTGTGAAACGCAACTTTGAGGACTCCCTGACCAAAATCACCAGTGATTTCGATAGTTGGGCTACGTTGCCAAACTCTCTCAGATCTCGAGTTTCAATTATTAAAATGAATGTGCTGCCGCAAATTAATTATGTTAGCTCAATGTTGCCTTTACCACCTCCTCCTCATTTCTGGGACAGGCTACAGTCAGCGATTACAAAATTTGTCTGGAAGAGCCAGCGCCCTCGTCTCAAGCTTTCTATAACACAGCGTGACAGGCTGGCGGGGGGCCTTTCCCTCCCTAATTTGAAGCTGTCTTACTGGGCCTTTACGCTCCGTCCTCTGGCCTCCTGGTATAATGACAAACCTGATGTCGCATGGCGAACCCTAGAGCAGGGCTTGGTGTTCCCTTTAAAACTGGACGAAGTGTTGTTTTCCAATACAACCGCAAACCAATGTAAAAAGCACTTTGACCCAATTGTTTCTCATTTGATCGTGGTCTGGAGAGCAGCGGCACGGCTGTGTGGTGTCTCTTTTGATTAGGATCTCCCTCCTTTTTTAATATCATACCTGAATCATCCTATACAATTGATCATATATTGCTTTATTGATTTATTTGATCTTTTTTTTTCAAACAATCATTTTGCATAAAGATGTCACTTTTTATGTCATTTTGGAATGAGCCTCCTGAATATGTAAAAGTGTGTGTATATGATTGTGAATCACGTTTTCTCTCTCTCTCTCTGTGTACATGCGTGTGCATTCGTGTGTGTGTGTGTGTGTGTGTGTGTGTGTGTGTGTGTGTGTGTGTGTGTGTGTGTGTGTGTGTTGCAGGCCTGGACG